>NC_068363.1:34618613-34993613 GCF_020536995.1 Dreissena polymorpha
AACTACGAATATCAAAGCTATACGAAAACATCCTACAAAAGAGTCTACGGCATCATCGCACAGATTAGTTCATTCGCATATTGACTTTGCAATGGTCTTTTTACGGAAGTTCCCACTTACCAAATCAAGAACTTACAGCGAGTTCAAAATCGTGCCGCAAGAGTAGTCTTGAATAACCTATCACTGATTTCCTTAAAAAGTTACACTGGCTCCTTGTAGAGGCCAGGGTGATGTTTAAAGTTTTAGTTGTAGTATTTCGGGTTATCAATGGTACAGCTCCAGTTTACATAAGAGAATTGTTTTGTACCTGCTCGAGGACAATACAAATTACGGCCACACAATGACACAAAATTCTGCATCCCTAGACGACGAACAAAACTAGCTGTCAGATCTCTAGCTGTCGTCGGTCCAAAATGGTGGAACAATCTACCTGAGTATCTTAAGGCTTGTAAATCTGAAGCTAGTTTTAGATCAAGGCTGAAAAACACATCTCTTTGGACAATTTTACAAACAATTAGTTTACTTGTAGGATTAGTATAAAGTCTGCATTTTTACTAACTAAAATAGTAATTGTTTGTTGATTGTTTTCACTTTCTTGAACATAAATGTATATCGTTAACAAGTTTTGGTCTTAATGCTGAATATGTAATTGTGAAGCGCAATAGAATATGTAAATAATTTTTGCGCTATATAAATGCTATGTATTTGTATTTAATTATTTACCATATCCTCGTTCACTTGGCATACCCAATTTTTTGGTTGTTATTTTCAATGAAGGTCTTGTATTTGAAACTGAAACATACTTCCATATGTATTCAGAAGAAATGGATTGTTCATGCAACCATCCATCCCACCATTTGCATTTGGTCAGGAAAATGATTTATTTCTTTTGAACCCAGTTTAAGTCATGCATCTATTTCAAAAATAAATGAAAATAAGGTTCCGTTCTAAAGCCTTTCATCCAAACAACACCAGGTTCGAAGCATGAATGCATGCGACAGCCAACAAGACTCGGTTTATGGGAATGAACCTATGCAGATGAAAACAAAACATTGGATGCTAATGAATAGGTTAAGCAGATGCAGGCGTGTCAACAAATTATAAAAAATAACATTTATATTGACACAATTTATTTCATTGACACTTTTAAACTTACTGCGTTAGTGATAACGCTTTATATAATGATCATACACTCGAGTGTAGACCGAACAACGTTCAAGTTTCTTTGATAATATAGGTGCATGCCTATAAACGATTACACTGTAACTTCTTCTTAAGAATACCCCCAAAATGTCAACACACACAAGTATGAGGCACTGTTTAGCAAACGCAGGTCTGATATGTTTATATAATGGTGGTCTGTTTTTATATTGTGTTGTTTATGACGCTTGAGCTTCAATACAGAATACAAGGTTATACTAGGGATAAATATTTAAATCAACACATGAAAAACTATTTATCATAAAATTGCGAAAATGAAATAACACGTTTGAGTCAATCGTTATGCATTTGCAGTCATTGTATTAGCGGTCATTTGGACGCCATGTTGAATTTCTCTATTTCGTAATTTGTTCTTTGCTCCAAAAAACCTAAGTATAGACACAAAATAATGAAATTTAAGTGGGGTACTCACAAAGTTATCATCATTAATAGGTTTTGGACGCCATCTTGAAAAAAAATCTTATGGTTGGATTTTGGGAAAAACTTTTGATATGTTATAAAGGACATTCTTTCCTGCCAGGATCAGTTAAAATACCTTTTGAAGCATTCGTTTTGTGGGGGGTGATATTTTTTCATATATTGACTCGACTATTTTGCATGTTCGTAACTGATTTTGTTAATTTGTAGCAAGTGTATAACTTTAATTAAAAAATAAACAAGTAAATAAATACATGAACATATTACAGATAAGTTTAATATATAAAAATGCATTATCAATTATGTGTCCGTCGCGCTTATTAATCAAGCAATTAAACAACAAAGGGTTTTACGTTTTGATCCATAATGTCAGCTATCCACACTTTTGTCGATCTCGCTTGTACGAATATGTATCTGAGGTTGGCACTCATGTTTAAGAATATGTCCTATGACCAAGGACTTATCGTAGTCTTGAAATAGCATGCAAGTGTTTACCATCTTGGAACTAGATTCTCAAAGGGGCACACACTGTAACATTGCTTTGAATTAATCCAAACTATTGACAAATGTTATATTTTATGTGATGTTTTCCTAGAAAAAAGGTGTGCACCATTGCTTGATATTGCAAATGACATTAAATCCTTGTTTTAAAAGTTTAGTATGGTCTTAAGTTTTACAAACGAGAATAAAATGCAAACCAACCATTCGTAAACAGCAACCTCTGTGTTAATGTTGCATGCACATTGTGTCTCTGCTTCACTTGTGATTACACTGAGACCACCCGTTAATAATGCAAGTAAAATGAAGAATCTTAAAGTATATTCATCATAAAATGTTAGAACATTTTTAATTGTGAAGCAGCTAGTGTGTAAATAACAACCATCGATTCAATTATTGTGTTTTCAATTTCTTTTACAAAAGAAAGCATAGCTAAATGATTACATTTGCCACTAAAGAAATTCATGTTAAAAACTGCATTGAGCTAAAAGAAAAATATTTCAAAGAAGCAAAACATAGTAAAAAATCTATTGGTTCGATTTTGTCATGAGCGTGGCTACCCTTGTGCCATATCCTTACTATATTCTAGTGGAATACTCAAATTTTAATCAAATTTTAAAACGACTTGAAATTATCAAGTTCATTGATATATACAAAATAATCATTGTGTATGCAATGAAGCAAATTTTATTACTATCAAAATCTCTATATGTGTTCTGTTCTAAGTGAAAGGGGCAACTATCATTCGATGGTCCACTTGGACAGTTCGCGTGGATCTGCCAACAGCCACCATGTTCATAATTGCATGTCATGTGACTTATAAAACGTTTAAATTCATGAGCATATATAATCCTTGTGATTTGTGTTAAATAGATTAACGTTGCCGTTATTACGATATGAATCGTATTATTCTTCATAAGGTTGGCATGTACAAACGTTAAGATCAATGTAGAAATGTATAAACAAACATTAACATTTTCACTATGACTAAATTCGCACTAATGTGGATGAAAACAATGAAACATTCAGTCTATACAGAACATAAGAATCGCTTAAATATTACCACAATTCAAACACAGACAGTTATATAAGGTTGTTATTACAGGAACATGATAAGAATCGACCTTGCTTTAACAAATGCGTGGCATGCGGCGTTTATTTCCCTTAGATATCGAAGTTGTGGTTAGCAAATCAATAACGGGCATTGTCGTATAAAGGTTTGGTATTGTTTAACTGAGAGGAAGTTAACACAACGCGCGTGTTTGCGAATGAAATCAACACATTTTTTAAGATCATAATGTTCTTTATTTCTAACAAAATACATCAAGAAATACACAAATAACTTTATATTACACTTACATGTAAATGGCAAGTTTATGTGCAGTAGAAGGAAAAAAGTATCAAAACTGTATTGTAGAAAGTCCAGTACACTTTTAAACATCAGTATTATATAAAAGTTAACATATATAAACACATAAATGATAGCATCAATGCATATTTTAAGTATAAAAAATAACAGTTATTCCAAGAAAAAGTATATGTTTATCTACTTTGTTTCAAAACAACATATTGATTGCTCGTAACATGTTTATAGGTAAAGTAATCTAACCAGAAACTGGAGCTCTTATTGTGTGTGATAATTATAATAACATAATAACATGGCTGAGGCGCGCAGATTATTTAAGATGTTAACGCATGTTCTATTGGATACATCCCTGTCCCGATTGGACGTTAATAACTTCAAATCTTTAGACTGATTCACAACCCGATTAAAACTCAGCAACAATTTAGGAATGTTTGCGTTAATGAAATGTTTAAACACATGTATCGTCAATATTTGCGGCAGAAAATATAAGTCCGTGTAATGTTTATGACAGGTCGCGTGTTATAGCTGTTTTGCGTTGCAACTCTGTTCAGTCATTTCAGCATATGCTATCTTGAAATTAAACTTTAACTTTGTTTGCGATAATTTTAGAACTACATATCATTCACGTTAACAAAACCATATTGCCTTCTTTTGATTTCTGTCAAATAACATGCATCTATTAGAAAATGGGTTAATTTTTATAGTGATAAATGTCTAACAATACAATATAATGGTGTTGGTTTGCATAAACATATTTAATCTACTTTTGTTTTAATATCATTGTTTCAGATAAATATTTTTGTAAAAAGCATAAAACCTGAAGATGCCTGAAAATGCCGACAAACACAAAATACATGTATCTATTAACTATTTTTATATTGAATGTTTATTACCGGCCTATAATTGTTCTCAAAGTTTCCCTGATGTAACAATATAGTGCTTCAATTAACAATTAACACCCTCAGAATGCGTGATTAACCATCCTCATTTCAAAAGATTATCGGTCATTATTATTTGGCCTACTTAAACAATTCTTATAAAAAACCTATCAATACCCTACAGTCATTTTCTGGTAATTACATTGGATCACGACGTCGGAGGAAATCAGAAAGCGTTTATATTGTATAGGTATTACAATATATAATTTTGATATTTACTAATTTAGTGTTGCGTGTTTATACATATTTGCTTATTCTGTGTATTTTACTCCTATTTATATTTTCTTACTTGTATAATAACAGTCGCATTCATTTACACTACATAATAAATATCACTTGAACTTTTAAGCGTAGTCCCTTAAATGGATAGTGAGAAAATTATGAGGAATTAATTATTTGAGAATGATCAATAATATGTATCACTTATCATGAAATAAATTATTTATCAATTAGTTTTGTTGTTAGTAAGCACCTGTACAACGAAGCTCTCATATGCGCATGGACTCACATTTTATTTGACAGTAATCCAATTTATATGGAAAACATGTTATGAAACACAAATGTGTTCACAATTCAATCACACTTATTTGATGTTTGTCGTGAGCACATTTTAAGTAGCAGCACCAAACCGGAAGTATAATGTTGGCTACATTGTAGCGTAAATAAAAGTAAAACGTTTAAAGACGTACTCGCCAGTTTAGTTTATTTTTTTTTATTTTTTTTATGTCACACACAGAATTTGATTACTTCTGGTAGTTTGCTAAAGCCACCGTTTGCTCATTTAAAAATGAAATAAAAATTGAGGGTAACCTGTGCTGAAATGTTTTCTTATATTGGGCCGTTAAACATTCGACTATTTCAGCGCATGGGCCAACAGCTTATAAGCATAAGGTGATTAAATAACAAATTCGTTAGGAAGCTATCCGGTGTACACGATTTGTGCACAACTTGAACTTCTTCAATAAAATAGATGCATTAACTTGTTTCCCATAATTAGACCTATGCTCGCAGTTATCAGCTCGCGATACAAAAAGGTTTGCTTGGCTGTAGCGATGATGGTCGATTCTTTTAGCGCAATTATGTGGAACTTAAATGTTAAATCATTCGGCTTCTTTATGCTTTATTATTCATATTGTTCCCTTACTTGATATCCAACCCGTTTATCATTCGAATACTCGAAACAGCTAACACTAATTTCTCAACCGGTACAGAACACTAAATTTGCATGAAGCTAAATTACCGCGTACGTCCTTAAAATGCTGTATTGGTGGCATCGTAGTTTTGATATATAACAACATTAAATCAAACACAATTTTTATTTACTATGATTCAGCAATTTAAAAGTAAAGCACTCGTAAAAACACGAAAGTACAGTGACTGAAAAGGAAAATATGTGCTATTGCGTGTAAGCAGAAGAAACATACGTTTTAATAGGAATAAAACAGACATTGTCAGTAGTCAATTAAGTAACAATAATTTCAAATCACCTATAACTATTAGTAAAATGCCAATTACAGGCCCAATATCAGAATAGCCCAAGACAACGAAATCGGAGCATCAAAAATTTCATATGTTCATAAGTGAAATAATGATTTGTGGAGTGTATTTTATTATACATCTCTTTGTATCTATGTAGCAGTTCATATGTTTACGAGTCGATCTTACAATATACAAGAATAGATTAATTGATAATAATACCTTTGCATACATTTATAATATACAAACGCACGACTTCAACGATTAGGATTTCATAATTCTAAAATGTGTTACTTTCGGTAGATTCACTATTGTGTATTATGTCATGATCAAAAAAAATAAATGTTAATATAGTTGATCATTCGTAAATTAAAATTGATGATATATCGAAACCAACGCATACAATCCAGCAAACACAAAGCCATAAGAACATTAGAGTTGAAA
The DNA here is from genome assembly GCF_020536995.1 of Dreissena polymorpha. Lineage (NCBI taxonomy): Eukaryota > Metazoa > Mollusca > Bivalvia > Myida > Dreissenidae > Dreissena > Dreissena polymorpha. The sequence goes on from NC_068363.1 coordinate 34,624,974, forward strand.
TAAGCATGCGCATTATTCACAATCAAAAATCAAGTATTCACTCATATGCAAAGCCAGCAAGTATCAAATGTATAATCGCATACAACAACAGCAAGTATCTATTATATTACATTATAAAGAAGTAGCGAGTATCACTTGTATTTCTATATACAAACGCTTTAACCGTTACATGTTACTTCAATGCAACGGCAACAAGCATAATAGCTATGCTTCTATTCAAAGGAAACAAGTATCATGTGTATACTTCTTTACAAAAGCAGCAAGTATCACTTGTATTCTCATGTTCAAAAGCAACAAGTATCAGCTGTATTCTCCTTTACAAATTCAGCAATGTCACATGTATTATCATATTACAAAATCAGCAAGTAACGCGTGTATTCTCATATACAAAGGAAACAAGCACACTGTGTATAATTCTGTACAAAGGCAGCACGTATCAATGTTATTTTCATATTCAAAACAGCAAATATCACTTGTATTCGCATGTACAAACGCAACAATCATCACTTTTATACTTCTATCAAAAGCAACAATCACCACTTGTATACGTCTATACAACACCAGCACGTACCACTTGTATTTTCATGTACAAACGCAACAAACATCACGTGTATACTTCTATGCAAAGGCAACAAGCATAATGTGTATACTTCAATACCAAAGCAGCATGTATCACTTGTATTCTCATGTTCAAACGCATTAACGATAACGTGCATGCATCTATACAAAGGCAACAATTCTGAACGATCAATGTTTAAGTACTAATTAGTATTAATGACATTTCGCATGGTTGATTTGATTCCAAAACAATGTATGTTCATATGAATTATTTTATTTCTGTATTAACAGAGTTCGCATGCAAATATTTTTATGAAATGCGCCAACTTTTGTTTCATAAAAGTGTCTTTAAGTTGCATTTCCATCCTTCTTGTTTGGAGGTGTAAAGATGCGCAACTGAGTTAATGATATTCGCCTTGTAACCGAATTGTTCTAATACTCTACGTTTTTGTCAAACATAAAACTTAAAGAGAAACGAATGTTTTCCAATACTGTCATATCATTAAAAAACATACGTCATAAAAGTTAAAAAAAACTGCATGAATAAATTCGAAATTTGACCAACACCAGTAGGTGTGCGATGTGATAAAATGGTTCTACGAAAACAAAGCAGTTTTATGAGAGCCTGTGTCAAAAAATGAAATATTGTGATACTCAACCTCCACGATTCATGGTGCTAATCATGTTCACATACAACATGATCCACATACATGTAAGAACAAGGGATATCATGCCATTTCCACCCGTCTGCACGCCAAGAGCAAGTGCATTGTTCGTTGCCGTCAGGCTCTGTCGGTGCCCAGGCCGTGTAGTTCACCGCTTTTCCAGAATGTTGCACCAGAAATGAATTCGTATTAGATGCTTCGATAATTCCAATACAGAGACCATAAACATCTGTCAACAAATAATTGTTTGGTAAAAGCCAGAAACAAGATATAAAAGATACATGGAATTTCCTACACAGTGTTTAAATAACATGACACAAAATCATGTATACTCATATTTACGCTTTTGAAGTGAGGGATGATGGAGGAATAACTTAAAATTGTAGATAGCAGATGGTATAAAAAACATCCATAAGTTGGTATAACGAACAGCATCATTGCTTCACATGAGCCGCGTCATGCAAAAATTGGGTCTTATGCCATAATGGTGGACCATGGACAATGGGCGGTCACAACAACTCATCCTAAGTTCAGGAAAGCTAACAATTAAAAAATCACGTTTGTGAAATGTAAAGGAAGGCAATTGTTATCAGCGTTGTTTGAAACTGCGGATAAGATGGGTTTTTAACAAAATGTGACGATCCAGATTAGAACGATTACCTGTTGGCGTCTTTGATAGGCGATCGGCTAAGAAATCCTGTTCTTCTTTGCTGTCAGGTACCACAACATGCGCACCAAACAGCTGGCAGTAAACCTACGACATATCGAAAACATTTAATTTGGTTCACTTTTTAAGACATTTGCAATAGTTTTTAATGGAACATGCCTTCAATCATTTGCACATAAACGCCTCAATAAATATTTAACAAAACAACCAACAATACAACGTTTGGGTCATTGAATGAATTTCTCACATAACGAATGGTTAAAATATACTGTACTTAAACTTAGCCTGGTTAATTTAAATGTTAGCCATTGTGCTTTATGGTTTATAGGTTCCTCACTTTCTATTTCGAGTGAGTTACTTTAATCGTAGAATACATTTGCGGTTGTATATAAATAGAAATAAAGCCAAGCCGATCATTTGACTTTAACTGTGCATTATACGGATAAGCCATCACAATGCTTACACCTTTTTCATAACTTTGTTTAAACATTAATTTCATTTGGTCAAGTATGCTCACGCCGTATGTATTAAGTGTATGACATTCGACATTTATAATTGACCTTTACCGTGTTTCCTTTGATTTTTAAAAACGTCAATTTGTCGCTCCATGGTAATAACTTCGGTCAAATAATTTAAAACGTAACCCTATGCTACGGACAATGTTTAACATGGTTCCTTTCCTTGTATTTGATTTGATTGGCATAAATATCTTGCTTTAACATTTGATATTAAATTCCTGTTCTTCCGCATGACACGCCATCTCACTTTAATTGACATTTCAAGTTATTTGAAACCACCTATACTGGACCAAGAAATGTAAAAATTAAACCGTACTAAAAATAAAATGTGTTATATTGTTCATGATAATTTACCTAAATGCTTAAAATACGTGTATAAAAGATATTGCATAACGCAGTTTAATGATAAGTAGAAGAAACACTGAAACCTCTGCGTCGGTGCACTTCATTTTTGTGCTGACATCCAAGAAGTATCTGGACGTTCCGTATTGCCATTCAAAGATGTTGGCATTAACTAAAAAGAAATGGGTTACTTTTTAATGTGTCTTTAGTTTTTATATCTGAGAAAAAATTTCGATTAATGCTATATACCCTATATCATTTGAAGGATTGTTATGAAAAGTAAATAACGTATAATTTCAATGGGCATTGGGTTTTCAGTAAGAACGTCCTTCTTTGGAAAAAATGAATCTTATGTGAACGCTCAAATCGCAATATAAGTTATTTGCTAATTGTTTTTCAATAATATTCCAAAACAAATTGTTAATAAACACAAACATATTTAAACAGACAGAGTATCATTTGTTTAGCACCAAATGTATCGCTGGATTCGGTTTTCTTGTTCAAGACTTTATCAGTTACGTTTAGAAGTCGCTCTGTCTGAGCACCGATGTATGTTGAATATTGTGAAGCATTTTGTACCGAAATAGACAATGATCATTCCGAAAATTGCAAACACCTTACCCAACTGATAGTACATGTTTGCTTGTGACGCTGCCAACGCTGATGACATGTTGGTTAGTTTCTTGCAGCCTGTGCATGAACCGTTGAAGGCTGAAAAGAAGATCGCATCGCATCCAATTGTTTGGCTACAGACAGTAGCGCACTGAGTGATGCTGGAAACGCCAACGTGAGTGAAGACGCGATAATTTCCAACACATACTTTTTCCACATCGACATTGCCTCTACGGAACTTGGATGTTTTAAACCCTATTGTATCTTTCACAACAATAAGAAAAACTGCGTACAGGTAGACTGTAGGATTCATTGCGCGAACTTTGCGAGCCGAAGTGTTCAAGCTAAAAATTTATGTCGAAATGAACTTTATCCTGGGCTTTTCCTGATCGAGCTCATTAGTGCGTGTTTTATTGAACGCACCAGAATAATTTATAGATCTTACCATGTCAGTTGTCAACGAAGCGCTAGGCCGCGTCATTTGCAAAATGTATTTTAAGCTCATGTGCGCTAACCGGTTAGACGTGTGACTGTTTTGACAAGTGCCCGTTTCAATGGAAATCAGCTTTTAATCATGTTTTTTACAGCGTGTTAAAGGTTACAATTTGTTGTGATCACTATTTCCGACTTTCAAAGTGTTTTCAATAAGCTTTACATTAAAACGCCGTCTCCGTCTAAACCACTGGGCTGATATTCACGAACTTTCGCATGAATTATGATAGGATGACCCTCTTTCAAAGTTGTTTTAACAGCCCAATGCATTTTCGATTCACCGTCGCTAAAATATTGTTTAATGAAAACCGCAATTGTCAGGAATTTAATATATGTTACAAAAACTCGGAACATGGTCCTGTAATTGTTTTTTCTGAAGTCATGCCCTGTGGGGACACAACTATCAACAACCAAGAGGTCACCTGATTTAAATAGACCTATATGCTTAATAACTTTTTTAAATCAACGTTTTTCTGAAACGGCAAGGGTCATGTTTATATATTTGGTGCATAGTATTAGTTGGAAAGTTGACATTGCATTGAGATTTATATTGATTGATATTCAGAAAGAAGACCAGTACAAATTCATTTCAAGAATGCCCATGAGGTCAATAGTGTCCTCGTCCTAGTTATTATACTATTGATATAAATTTATATTAGTAAGTAATTTACCAAATCTTCTCTAAACATTAACTCCGATAGTTCCTATGCTGCATCAAATATAGAGATGATGTGCAATTTGTTTCTTAAGTATCGCCCCTGGGATTAATACCAACCACGACCCGGTGTTCTTAATATTAATAAATGTTATATTCGTAAATTATTAAATAAAAATCTCCTCTTAAAGTATAGGACCCCCATTTCATTGGCATGTGATATGCAATATCAGGTAGTGGTCGTCTGCAAACGATGTAGTGATCAGATTATGCTTAAATTGAAGTAAACCTGGTATAAATGTTAATTGGGATAAAATAAAATTGCAAAACAAATTGTAATTGCGTTTCAGGACAACCATTTTGACGTAAAATATGTCATTGGGGGTATGCAGAAAACATAAATTCCCCTGAAATTTACGCACACCATTAAGTTGTATTAAAGGGATCTTTTCACGCTTTGGTAAATTGACAAAATTGAAAAAAGTTGTTTCAGATTCGCAAATTTTCGTTTTAGTTATGATATTTGTGAGGAAACAGTAATACTGAACATTTACCATGGTCTAATATAGCCATTATATGCATCTTTTGGCGATTTTAAAACCTAAAAATTATAAAGCGTTGCAACGCGAAACGATTGAATAATTTGGAGAGTTCTGTTTTTGTCGTTAAATTTTGTGAAACTACGAATATTGCTTACATAAGGTATAAAATACATCATGTAAGTGTACTCGGCGGAATAGCGCAGTAGGCTAAAGCGCTTTTACTTCAGGACTCTGGCAGGACTCAAGGGGTCACTGGTTCGAAACCTGGTCCGGGCAATGTTCTTTTCCTTTTTTTAATTTTATTCTTGATTTTTTACTGGAGCTTTTACGATCCAATGTTTACATTTATCGATATAAAGCATTTAATGAATAAGTTAAAAAATACCAAAATCTGTGAAAAGGCCCCTTTAAACAAAGCATATTTCGTGATGCCTTAATTGAGCTTAATAACCTTTGTTTAGCATTTTTTTTGTTAAATACGCAGTAAAGTAGTCAGAGTTATTTTCGATAAACACGCGTATCGTACGAGACCATCCTAACCGTACCTTGAGTTATGTGCACAAAATCGCACTCATAGCTTTTTTAACTGTAGCTGAAGTTTTGTATTGTCAATGCGAGTTTTAGAGTTAGAAAAAGTGTTTTTAAATACTTAGTTTATATTTTTAACGGGAACTCTTAAACTAAGCTCATATTCTTTCGTATCATTTTTTTCTGCTGAGGAATTCTTGCATATACATCGACAACGCAGTACAATGATTCGAGCACGATTACCGGTATACCTTTTTCAGTCCATGATATGGCAAGCCTCGTCGATATTTTAATTTAATCATCGCCTGAAAGATAATGAAACGATAGTTCAGTAGCCTGTTATGTTTATTATTTATTCATTTTTACATAATGCGGTTCATAAAAAAGCAATATACGAGTTCCCTAGTCCCCAGTGGAGCGATTATTACAACGCAGTGAGGTATCGATGATCTAAAACGAGCCTCAGTGAAACTGACTGTTGACGTATTTCTACCGAATCTTGATGAATAATTGACCAGATCGTTATCTAATTTGAAAATAAAACCATTGGAAATATGTGAAGTATTCAAGGGATCATTAAATTGATCTTTATGACAATGACTTCATTATATTTCATTCCTGTTGAAGTGTCATTAACTAATATGTTATTGATTATGATGAGAAAATAAGGTTATTATGTGTATGTACGTCTGAAACCATTGCTATTTAATATTTAAAGATATATAACTACAGATTGTATAGAATGACAATTAACACTCGTTTTTGGACAGTAGGGTTTGCATCAATTGTTCAGTTTATTAATGTATGGATATGTTTTTGCTATTTTGTTAACATGTTAGTAATCTACATCTTTTTATTTTAATTCAAGTGCTCGAACGGATAATCCTATGTCCGGCGTCCGTCGCCGTGAGTCGTGCGGTGTGCACTGTGCAGAATTTTGTGCGATGTCAAATTATAACTCCTCCCCAATCTTAAAGACTTTTTTTCTTCCTATCTTCATACAACTTAATCAGAAAATAGCCGGACAGTATATAGTTATAATCATGATTACGTGCGTCCAAAAAAAACGTCACCCGGTAAAACCCGCAAAAACATTGCTACCACTCTAACGACCACCCGAAAGCCTAAGTCTCCATAAAACATAGTCAGAATACTATAACTATAGTCAGAATACTATACGCACGACCAAGCAGCGAAGCTGCGAGTGGGGGTAGGTGCGGGACGGGGTTTCCTCCTCTTGCTAGGGGGGTTTGGGGGGGCCTCCTCCCTCGAAAAATTTGTAAAAATTCATTGCAGATGGTGCGTTTTGGTGTTATCTTTCAGCCACGTTTTTGCAATTTAATTCGTCAATTTCTTGCTTGAAAAAGACCGATAAAAAAAGAAACTAAGCACGTCATTATTTTCTGCTGAAACTGATTTTATGTGGGGTATTTGGTAAACAGAAAATTAAATTCTTTTTTAATTAAACTGTAAAAGAAACACTGTTTGAATGAAACAACAGCATGCTCGCTGAGTATTGAGCGAGCATGCTAAACTTTTATTTAACTCTATCAATAAAACCAGTTTGGACGATGTGTAATTTATTAAAAAGAAAACATCCTCTAATTTCACATAAAACACATGTCCACTTGTATGTGCAATACTACACCCTGTACAAAGTAATGCTAATCTTCGATCTTTCCTTTGTGCAAAAATGTCGACCACATGCTCAGCGTTAATTTCTCTTTCCCTATATGCATTAAGGAGTCCCAGTCCAGACAAGCGTTCCGTCCCCATTGTATTCCGCAAGTATGTCTTGACCCTTCGCATTGTGGAAAACGATCTTTCTGCAGTTGCGGTGGAGACAGGCATAACGAGGAGTAGCATAAAGCATTTTCTTATGCTGGGGTATAGCTGCTCACTCGCCAAAGCTAAGCTCTCTTCAAGTGCTTCGGCGGGATCAGGGCGGTCCATGGCCAGTGCTGCACTTGTCCACCAAGTGCGCCATTTCGCTTCATCCACTGTGAGACAGGACCTAAATCCTGCGTACAATTCCTTAAAGCTGTCTTCAGGAAGATTCGACCTCTGTACATGCAAATTGAAACCGAAACCTGTACAATAGATAAACAATTTTATTACATGTTTGACGTCGCGGGAGTAAAATATAGCCATTACATATTTTTAATATTAAATTTGGCGCGCATTTTTTCAGTGTACGAACGTCGATTAAATTTAACGCGTTTATATAGGGCATTAAAGACAAAGAATCAATGTTAAGCAGTAAAATATGACGAGATAAAAAGAATATACCATGTGTGTCTATTGCCGTTGAATTCATTAAAATCGTTGAATAAAAGATAAAATGCTCGACAGTGCCTATCATGTTATATAACTCGTTTAAATAAATTCAATGTTAAAAGGTATGAATGTAATATAGTCCTCTATATGTACAGTTGTTGACATGTTGTATGTTTACAATAACACAAATGATGGGAAATACTTGCTTAAATCGTTCAAGTAGTACCTTGAATATATCCAATTAATAACATTTCGAGTTTATACCCAAATAATTTAAGTTTACCCGTGCTGGAATGAGGGATTCTGCCTTGTACCGGTCATTGCCCTGTAGTAACCTGTCCTCCACCTCTGTTAGCAAATGGTCGGCGAACGGCAGATGCATGTTATTTTTCCAAAATTCGGACACATTATTAGCTGGGGCATTTGGCCGCTTTTCTGGCGTCTGGCGTTCCTTGGCGTTGACGTTACCACGTCTACCGCGGATGCGATGTCAACCGCCTTCTCGTACAAGGCATCCCACACAGTGTCGTCTGCACGTTCATTCTAAAATAACGATTTGACAGCTGAATATATATAGTAAGAGGGTTGTCAAATAAAATAAGGCTGAAGCAACGTGTTGATCATGTATATAACATGAAATACTATATCTTGTCCTCGTGTTTCACGACTTAATGTGCAATTAACTACATTGCCAAAATAGGATATTAATATTCGCTTGAAATTTCTTTAAATTTAACTTGAAAAACACACTAAGTATAAGGAAAAATCACATTTAAAATTACCTGTATCAAAGCCTTGACAACTCTCGTTTCCGTGGCAGCCTTGAGGTCACATGATTTCCTCTGCAGCATTTTTGACAGCGGAACGAGGGAGGCCAACACATGTTCGATTGCAACTAGGGTTATAATGAAATCGTACTGTAACACAGACAGCAGGTAGCCTGATGCCTTCGCCATCACCCGAAAGTTGTTCCAAAGATGTAACTACTGTTCTGTTTATTAAAAATCGCAGACAACTTCATTTATTGGGAAACATAAATGTAACATTGCCTAAGAAGCATATTTGAATTGTTTGATCAGGTTTGACGTCGCACAAATACATGCTTATTTCATAAGTAACATAACTTAATAGATGATGGATGTTTTGCAGTGAAATTTTTATCACACTTTATTCAACTTTCATTTAGCTTTGATCCCGACCTCAGCGAAAACTCGATCAATATTACTGATTTATCTTAATCGTTTTTCCAGTATCTGAAAGCTTCTTTCTAGTTAAAGCTGGACATAATCCCACACACCATAATCATGATATTCGTGTAAATACCTGTAAGCACATAGAAATGTGTGACGGGCGTCAGCCCTCGCAGCCCATCTGGTCTCGCATAACGACTGCAATTTGGTTCTTTTCTCCATTTCCTCACGACTGACGGGGTCATTTTCCAAGTTGTCATGGAAGTTAAGCAGTCGCTTTGCTGAATAATTAAATGCGAAAGCTATAACCTGTACTGTACACATCATATTTCGTGCATGGTTTTCTCTTGATGCATGTACAATAGCCAAGTTAAGGCAATGGGCTCTACAGTGGGTATAAATAGCTTCAGGAAACAGTGTCCTAATTCTAGCCTGTACACCGCTGTGCTTCCCCGACATATTTCCAGCCCCGTCATAGCCTTGGCCGCGCATGTTCTCTACAATGACACCTAAATGAAACGAAGGTGCATATTAAAACACGCTTAAAGAAACCAACCAACACGAATGTATATATATTAGGAATGGCAACGGTTAATCGGTTAACCGGTTATCCGTTTCTTTAGGAGGTTAACCGATTACAAAATTAATATTCGGTTTTTCTTGCAGAAATGCATTTTTTGTTGAACGCGATAAATGCTCAAATCGTTAGCACCTTTTCCTTTTCAATCAGCACACACCAGTGATAGTTTTCATCTGTATGAGAAACATAAATAGACTACAACATATTTAATGTAGTGATTGACTTAAAGGTGATAGTAATCTTGAATAGTTATTTTCGGATATGTTCGTCCCACCGTTTGTTTATGTTTATGTGAGCACTGGAACTCTTGATAGAAACTATTGAAGTTCATCAGTAACTATTTAAATGTTTTGTTATATTGTTATATCTGGTTATATAATTTTGTATATGTAGTAGGGATGTCATATTAAACACGGCGTTGCTAAGAAAATTAACTTGACGCAGCTAACCAAACCCCCTTACAACAAAATAATGACATCCTTCAATGCGATCGATGGAGTCTGAATCATAACCCACATATTTAAAACTAAGTCAAGCAGAGCCATTTCAATACCTCGCGCAAGTAAACGAGTTCATTTAGTATCATTAACATTACCACGCTTTGTTTTATTATTCCCGAAGCGTAAAAACGCTTCATTTATTATTACATGAACAAATATTTTGAGATAGCGAAAGTAATAAAATAGAGTTGCATCATATATTATCCAATTAAGATAAACACGCTTCATTTATTATTTATTATCCCTTGATCAAAGTCACGTTTCATGTAGTATGTTATTTGCAAACGGACTAACGCTGAATTTCAAATACCACGCTTTTAAGAATGTTTACGCGTTTCCAAAACACGAAACCCTGTTGGGAAAACTTCAATGTTCGGGCCAGTGATTTTGTAATAAATAATGCGTATATTTAATTAATGTGACTTGTCATAACATGACTCATTCTCTTTTCATGTAAGGCAATACGTGCATTCAAAAGTAATCGTTCCCCTAACAATCCTAATTGAACGGCGTCATATGAAAATGGGCCCTATGGTAAATGCGGCCAGCGTTGCTCCAGAGCAGCCTGCGCAGTCACTCAAGGTCTCGTGGTCTCATTGGCGTTAATTGGTCTGGCGCTACATATGTCGAATAAGACCCATTTTCGCATGACGCGGATCAAATAATACTCAGTTCGTTTGTGTACTCGAATATAGCCAATGTCATAGTTAAGTATAGCACTGCACGTTGGTGTTATCGCAACTTCGAAAGTCAACTATTATAAATAAAAATAAGTTGCATTTATATAATATTATCATCATGATAGTTCTCCTTTTCATTTTCCTAATTATCATCAATTTCAGCAGTGTCATGATTATCAATATCATCATAATAAGCAGCAGTACCACAATCAGCAGCAGTACCAGCATCAGTGGCATGTCACTGCATTTCAGTATTATTATAACCACAATTGCATCATACCCCTGATATCATACTATTGTGCAATTTAAAAAGGGACGTGTTCGCAGATGTTCACATGATTTGAAGTGTGTCATTAAACGCCTTAAATAGCTAGATTTGAACATCGGTGATACAGAGCTCCGGTAAAAAAAAACGTATATGCACCATCTCAACCCAATAAATGTGTTATGTTCATGATATATATTTAACATTTATTTGACGATAGTAAATATATTGTTTCATAAAGGAGTTGCCTCAATTATTGTAACTCCAATTACTGAGGCTTAAACGAAGCTTTTGTTTTATTTCTGTTTAAATGCATTCATACGACTCAAGCACATATCTGTGTTTCTCCAATACTACATATTATCAGAACAAGAATAATGTTGTTCAGTTGTTACACAAGTTATATTCACTTATAATAAATAACTTACAAATCGGGTCACATGAAACCAGGGGTTTAATATTTGGTGTGTAGCAGCATATAATTTGCCTCTAAAACTTTGTAAGAATCATGCCTTTTGGTTTAAAACTGACCATACCTCGTGGATAATATGATTCATAGACACTAATATACAAGAAGTGAATAACACAAACAGCTTTCATTTTACATTCAACGTTTGTTCAAATCATTTTAAGGGATCATCATCAGCAGCAGCAGCAGCATTAACATCAGCATCAGCATCCTCCTCCTCCTCATCATCATCATCCTTATCCTCTTCATCCATCATCCATCCATCATCCATCCATCATCCATCCATCATCAATTCATCATCCATCAATCACCCATCCATCATCCATCCATCATCCATCTATCATCCATCAATCATCCATACATCATCCATCATCCTCATCCATCATCCATCATCCTCATTCATCATCCTCATCAATAACCCATCATCCATCATTCTCTTCGTCATCCTCATCGTCATCCTCATCCTTATCCTCCACATCAATCCTTATCGTCATCCTCATCGTCAATCATCATCGTCAACCAATAATCGTCAATCAATCATCGTCATCAATCATCATCATCAATCATCATCATCAATCATCATCATCATCATCATCATCATCATCAATCATCATCAATAATTATCATCAATCATCATTATCAATAATCATCATCATCAATCATCATAATCATCATCATCATCATCACCATCATCATCATCATCCTCATCATCCTCATCATACTCATCAACATCATCATCAGCATCATCATCATCATCATCATCATCATCATCATAATCATCATCATCATCATCACCATCATCATCATCATCATCATCATCATCATCATCATCATCATCATCATCATCATCATCATCATCATCATCATCATCATTATCATCATCATCATCATCATTATCATCAATCCTCCTCAACCTCCTTCTCATCATCCTCCTCATCATGATCCTGCTCCTCGCCATCATCGTCATCCTCGTCATTCTCGTCATCCTCGTCTTCCTCCTCATCATCCTCATTCTCCTCCTCATCCTGCTTATCCTCCTCATTCGCCTCATCCTCATCACCTTCCTAATCCATCCATCATCCATCAATCATCCATCCATCATCCATCCATCATCCATTCATTCTCCATCCATCATCCATCCATCATCCATCCATCATCCATCCATCATCCATCCATCATCCATCCATCATCCATCCATCATCCATCCATCCTCCTTTCATCATCCATCCATCATCTATCAATCACATCCATCATCCATCCATCATCCATCCATCATCGGTCCATCATCCATCCATCATCCATCCATCTTCCATCCATCATCTATGCATCATCCATCCATCATCCATCCATCATCCATCATCCATCCATCCATCATCCATCATCCATCCATCATCCATCCATCATCTATCCATCATCCATCCATCATCCATCAATCATTCATCCATCATCCACCCATCGTCCATCCATCATCGATCCATTACCCATCCATCATCCATCCATTACCCATCCATCATCCATCCATCATCGACATTGATCATCCTCATCCATCATCCTCATCCACCATCCTCATCCACCATCCTCATCCACCATCCTCATCCATCATCCTCATTCATCATCCTCATCCATCATCCTCATCCATCATCCTCAGCCATCATCCTCATCCATCATCCTCATCCATCATCCTCATCCATCATCATCATCCATCATCCTCATCCATTATTCTCATCCATCATCCTCATCGTCATACTCATCGCCATCCTCATCGTCATCCTCCTCTTCCTCCTCGTCATCATTGTCATCCTCGTTTTCCTCGTCATCCTGGTCATTCTCCTCATCCATCCATCATTCATCCATCCATCATCCATCCATCATCCATCCATCATCCGTCCATCATCCATCCATCATCCATTTATTATCCATCCATCATCCATCCATCATCCATCCATCATCCATCCATCATCCATCCATCATCCATCCATCATCCATCCATTATCAATCCCTCATCCATCCATCAATCATCCTCATCCATCATCCTCATCCGCATTCATTATCCATCATCCTTTATCCTTATCCATAATCCTAATCCATCATCCATCTTCCTCATCCATCATCCTCATCCATCAACCATCATCCTCATCTTCATCGTCATCCTTATCGTCATCGTCATCCTCATCGTCATACTCATCGTCATCCTCATCGTTAATCCTCATCGTCAATCCTCATCGTCAATCAATCATCGTCAATCAATCATCGTCATCAATCATCGTCATCAATCATCGTCATCGATCATCGTCATCGACCATCATCATCGATCATCATCATCAATCATCATAATCAATCATCATCAATCATCATCAATCATCATCAATCATCATCATCAATCATCATCATCAATCATTATCATCAATCATCATCATCAATCATCATCATCAATCATCATCATTAATCATCATCATCATCATCAATCATCATCATCAATCATCATCATCATCAATCATTATCATCAATCATCGTTATCAATCATCATCATCGTCATCATCAATCATCATCATCAATCATCATCAGCAATCAATACAAAATGGCCGCTGATGAAGACCGTGAGGTCGAAAGCTTCGGCAAACAATAATACAGCGTTTTTGTTAATATAAATATATATATTGAATGAAATTGTTCAAACAGTGTAAAACATGAGTATCTTATACCCTAGCGCTTTCGACTATACGTCTTCTTCAGGGGTAAGATTCTCCAGTGCGAATGCACAGTAGAACAATTGTCTTGTAAAAACTTGCAGCCACAGGAAACAACTTCACGCTGATTTTAGCTATGGAAAGCGGTTCGATATGGCAAGCGGTTCGACGCATAATCCCAAGAAATTAGGTTTCTCATGAGAACCTAGGTTCTCATGAGAACCTAGGTTTATGAAATCCCAAGAAACCAGGTTTCTCACGAGAACCTAGGTTCTCATGAGAACCAAGGTTCTCATGAGAACCAAGGTTAATGAAATCCCAAGAAACCAGGTTTCTCATGAGAACCAAGGTTCTCATGAGAACCTAGGTTCTCATGAGAACCTAGGTTTTCATGAGAACCTAGGTTCTCATTTGAAAACCTTGGCTTACGCTTGAGAACCTAGGTTCTCATGAGAAACTAGGTTTTTCATGAGAACCTAGGTTCTCATAGACACATAGAACTTAGGTTTTTATGAGAACCTAGGTTCTCATTCTGAGAACTTAAGTTCTCGTTTGGTATCCTAGGTTTTCACAAGAACCTAGGTTCTTATTTGAAAACCTAGGTTCTCATGAGAACCTAGGTTCTCATTTAAAAACCTAGGTTCTCATGAGAACCTAGGTTCTCATTCTGAGAACCTAGGTTCTCATGAGAAACCTAGTTTCTTGGGATTATGCGTCGAACCGCTTGCCATAGTTCGACGCATAATCCCAAGAAACTAGGTTTCTCATGAGAACCTAGGTTCTTATTTGAAAACCTAGGTTCTCATGAGAACCTAGGTTCTGATTTGAAAACCTAGGTTTTCATGAGAACCTAGGTTCTCAGAATGAGAACTACTAGGTTCTCATGAGAAACCTACTTTCTTGGGATTATGCGTCTAACTGCTTGCCATATCCGTTGTTTTCATTTGGGAACCATAGGTTCTCTGAGAACCTAGGTTCTCTGAGAACCTAGGTTTTCAGAAAACCTAGGTTCTCTTGAGAACCTAGGTTCTCATAATGAGAACCAAGGTTCTCATAGAACCTAGGTTCTCATGAGAACCTAGGTTCTTTGAAAACCTAGGTTCTCTGAGAACCTAGGTTCTCTGAAAACCTAGGTTCTCTGAAAACCTAGGTTCTCTGAGAACCTAGGTTCTCAGAGAACCTAGGTTCCATGAGAACCTAGGTTCTCTGAGAACCTAGGTTTTCAGATCCCTAGGTTTTCAGAATTACGCGTCGGACGGCGTAAACTTGCTCGTTAGGAATACGGGACACATTATTCAGGGCGCAGGATCAATGGGGTTCACATATTATTACACACGGGCTGGACAGAATGAAAACACGCCGTTAAGAACTTTATTTTTGCAGATATCTCAAGTTATTGAAATATGTTGGCAAAGTCTTTAGCGCATAAGTTTTTCTTGCAATGTTGCCGATATCTTACGATTGAATAATACATTATTACACATAATCAATAGAGATAAAACTTTATACCATAATGATTGCTTTCTACATGTAGGTCACAGACATACTTAAAATAGAAAACTGTACCGTACAGTCGTTTGAGGCCCGAACAAGGGAACTGAATATTTGAAACTCATTCAATTCTGTAACAATGTATTATGTAACGATTGATCTGAATTTTTAGTCTCAAAATAATATTTACAATTAAAGATGTATTTCATAAACAGTTCAATTTTTTATTAACGTGTTCAGACCAATGTCGACCGATTACTTTACTAATTTCATTCCTCAAGAACACCCATGCACGGAAACATGAACAAGAAGCGGTCACCGACGGCTAATGCCTGTTGTCACAAATATTCAACAGATAAGTTTCGTAGAATATTACTGAGCATTGTCTGAACATTGTTCAGAAAATGCTCTTGGGGAGAAACATTCACGGTTTCACGCCTATTTCTATTCATTTTACACATATGCCGCCAGCGTGTACCAAGCAATGGGAGACAACTGGAGGTTAATTATGGCAAGCGGTTCGACGCATAATCCCAAGAAACTAGGTTTCTCATGAGAACCTAGGTTCTCATGAGAACCTAGGTTTATGAAATCCCAAGAAACCAGGTTTCTCACGAGAACCTAGTTTCTCATGAGAACCTAGGTTCTCATGAGAACCAAGGTTTATGAAATCCCAAGAAACCAGGTTTCTCATGAGAACCTAGGTTCTCATTTGAAAACCTTGGTTTACGCTTGAGAACCTAGGTTCTCATGAGAAACTAGGTTTTTCATGAGAACCTAGGTTCTCATAGACACATAGAACTTAGGTTCTCATGAGAACCTAGGTTCTCATGAGAACCTAGGTTCTCATTCTGAGAACTAAAGTTCTCGTTTGGTATCCTAGGTTTTCACAAGAACCTAGGTTCTCATTTGAAAACCTAGGTTCTCATGAGAACCAAGGTTCTCATTTGAAAACCTAGGTTTTCATGAGAACCTAGGTTCTCATTGTGAGAACCTAGGTTCTCATGAGAAACCTAGTTTCTTGGGATTATGCGTCGAACCGCTTGCCATAGATTTAAGCCATGTGCTTAAGACTGGTGCCCGCAGTGTTTGTGATATCGATGAAATTGTTAAAATTGAGGTTTACTTTTTGGCATTCATTTTTGTTTTTATAGTTATGTGTCGTTTTATTTTTATATTTATTTATGTACGCATATTAAAATTGTGTTGTAGACTGACGCCCGTCATGTTCATTATATCAATGTAATAATAAAATATTAACATTTGCAGTGAACGTTTTGCATTCAGTATTGTGTTATATTTATTTTTCGTTTTGTGATTATTTACTTACACTTAATTAACTTACATACTTACATATATGGTTCATACTCTATCACATTTTATCACACTTATTGGTCGATATTACATTATATTTAATTATAGAAATATGAGTGCACCTGTAAAGTTTTGACGATAAATCGTACAAAACTTATTTCCAACGGGGTCCATTGTTGTTGTTGAAACATGTATTCATGTTACTATTATTTTGTTATTTTTATATAATGTACATAAATTTTCATTAATAAACATACAATAAACATGAAATCAAAGAATAAAGTTAATGTACTTTGGTCAATTACTAATAACTCTTACCTAGTACACCAATGACAGGTAAAAAGTTATTTTAGTAATCTAATAGAGAGCTAACCGTAAAAACACCGTTATGCAGTTCTCTTCCCAACAAACATAATTGCGTCCGACCGTAAGTTAAACGCAGCCGATATCGAAAATACAAACTCCAATCATATCATAGTGAAACATAATTTCAAGACAAACAGGGTAAAAACATACCAACTGATGTGTTTTATATGATAAAGTTCATTTTTTAATTGAAATGCAAACACTTAATGCACCGATGTGCCGTACCACAAGGCTACTACATATTTGTACACAATAGGAACCGGAACGAATAAGTTACATGGCAGATGTTTCGGATATATATATATATATATATATATATATATATATATATACACATACATATATATATATATATATATATATATATATATATATATATATACCAATACATAGTGCCAGTTACGCGGTCTCTGTAGTTTTCAGACTGTACTTACGAGGTCAATATAAAAAACGGGGTCTATATACAACCCCGCAATCTAGGCTCCTTTAATTACTATGAGGGGGGTGTAGGGGAGGTAATGCAATCAAATCTCACAATAAGGTCTTAAATCGAAAACCACAATCAGGTCTGAAATTGAAATTGTATATACCTCGCAAATAAGTTCGCTATATATTTCCTTGTATAATACGTTAAATAAATGACGTATTTATATACAATAATAATAGTAGGTACCCCTATATACCTTATTTCGTGTTTATATCGGATAAAAAAGGGTATGGAGATACATGTATTTAAAGTGGGAACCCCATAACCTATTTCTAAATCAGAGACCCCGTAACTGGCCATATGTGTGAATATATATATATATATATATATATATATATATATACTAATACACAGTGTCTGTTACGCGGTCTCGGTAGTTTTCAGACTATACTTAAGGGGTCAATATTAAAAACGGGGTCTGTATACAACCCCGCGTTCTAGGCACGTTTAATTACAATGAGGGGGGGGGTGTAGGGGAGGTAATGCAATCAAATGTCACAATAAGGTCTTATATCGAAAATCACAATCACGTCCGAAATTTAAATTTTGTATACCTCGCAATTAATGTTGCTATATATTTCCTTGTTGAAGTTATTGTTTAACTGTCCAAAAGTATCTATGTGCAGCAGATTTTCTTTGTTAATAGTTGAAGTTGAAGTCGTGTCGACTGTTATTGTTAATGGTTGAAGAGGGTATATACCGGTTTTTGAAAAAGTTGAGATGAGGTTGTCTGGTGAAATGCCCTTGTTGTACGCTTTGCTTGATACAGTATCAACATTATATCTATCCACCTATTGACCTGGGTGCAGCTTGGCACTTTCTGTAGTAGGTGTTGTTGAAGGGACCGAAACATCATACACCCAGAGGCTGGGTGACATACGATGTGTGTGTCGGGAAAACCAAAAAACAAATATTACTTTGTTTTCTACATTCAGCCAGTGTGAGATTAATGTGAGACTAATCACATCAAAGAATACCATCACAGGTTTCGGATTATTGCATGGAGCATGCCGCTTAAAATCATTTTTCAGGTAGTGGAGGAACACATCAGAGTTATACCTGCCAGATTCGATTATCGTTCCAGCTTATCCCGGGAAGGAGCCATCTACATGTAAGATGTCATCTCTACAGCGTTGACATGGGAATATGTAGAATCGGGGTAATCTTATTCCTGAAGCACTGCCACCAGCTATGATCATGACATTTTTATCTCTCGCTGACGTAACTGAGTAAACTGTCTGATCTTTCATGCAAACAAATTTTCCATGATTGCGCTCCATCATCAAGCCCGTTTCATCAGTGTTCTAAATATTTGAGACTTACCACTGATGTTGTTTGCGTCCGTTGCTTTCTTCAGCTTAGAAAAATATGATTCTATAACTTCAGCTGGAGTACATTTTGCCCTTACCATTGATAGTTTCTGGTGCTTTGCCAGAAAAACATGGGTTGCGACGTATAAACTGATGTACCATGTATCATTAAGGAGCAACGTCAATGGCCAGTCTCAGAAACCTTGAATAGCCGTACCCTATCTTGCTCATGTATTCCACATGACCTACGAGTTGGGCCTCCTCCTCCTTAATACAGGCCCTAAGCCACAAAACAGATTATCAGGTTGATGTTCTAGTGTCCTGTCTCTCGGTACTCTCGGGTATTACATATACCCGTACAGCCTTGTAGACTGACATCCCATTTTCTCTGACGTCATGGTAAGCATTTTCCAGGAGTGTATAATCATATTGCCGTCTCTAAGTTTAAATGTTGTGATGGTGGGCAACTTAAAATAAAAATGTATTTATCAGAAAAACCAAATAAAATATCCGATAAAAAATCAACACTTTATTTCAATTGACTGGTATGAAGTTTAAGCGAGTAATCGTAATCGTAGTAGCATGCCAATATAGGTATCAATATAGTGCCGTCTAGCGCGCACCGCCGTGTGACGTCAGTTTACTAAGTAATGTTTCCATTCGATGAAATAGCTATCGAAAATCGTGATATACTTTCTCAATCCTTAACAAAAAACGCATGCAACTGTGCACGATTTTGTGAATGACATCGTAATTAGTTATAAAATAGAACTTAACCATAGATTAGCTATTTCTCGGATTGTTGTGTAATAAATACCGTGTGAATAAACAATCAACACCGGAACTAAGAGGTTCTGTGGCAGATATTTGTATGTCCCAGATCGTTTTGTAAATGTACATTGGCTGTTGATCGAGGAATTAATTTAAAATGAACTTGATACGAAAACGACATATCAACCGCTAAAGTAAATATTTTAAAGACTAGCTCGGTTGTAGAGCGCCAAACTACAAATCTGAGGATCACGGTCCGATACCCGGCCCGATCACATATCTAGCGTTGTGATTTGTCATGTAATCGTTTCTAGGGCAATTCTACTCCTACATCTGATTCAAGGAGGAAAGTTGGCATTTAGAGGCAAAAGTACGTGCGCTTAAGAACCGGGTACCCAGCTAGCTAAAAAGGTAAAAGTTGCTTAACTGACCGCAGTGATATGACTAAAATACTGTTTAAAATGCGAAAACTCCTAATAAATAAACAAACCAATAAAAAACACGAAAACTACATATACATCGGTATAGTATATGATGAACATTGAACAACTCAAATAGATGTGCGTACGCTGAAGGGAATATATGTCGCTGTATTAACCGCAGCACCAATTCAAACTTAAATAATACAGCAGATATTTGCCATTGTTTGTAAGTGCTCACAATACCGGGAGCTTTATGACATATATGTATAAGGGTATATGATGGGTGTCTATGGGAGGACTAAACCAGTGTGTGGTTCGCGATATTCATATGATGAATTATTATTTCGTTATTACATAATATCATATATGTCACAAACATGTATGTAGTATAGCTAATGATATAGCGATTTACAAGAATACGTTTGCGGTGCATTAAGTATATTTTTAAAGTAGGATATAATGAGTTTATAATTAAACGTTTAAGAAATACCCACTGTGTGTTTATATTGTAAATATTTATTGCAGAAGTTTGTTATAACTTGACAGTTGACTACTAGTATGATACTACTCTAAAACGCATTAACAAACGAATTAACGTGTTAAGTAAAGCTAAATATACGCAACTGCGTAATGCACATTAGCTGTCAAAAATGCGTTTGACTGAACAAAAACAGCAGCCAACGCAACTGTACGAATACGAAATGTGCAGGAACAAAACAGTATGCATACGCTTTGCCTCATAAATGCGCATCAGTCAATTTATATATATCACGAAAACAAAATTCCAATATCCGTTAAGTTTATTTAATTAACGATAAAAATATCATTCATGATTCTTAGGTATTTCATGTTCTGGTCAAGACCAGGGAGTCTTTGATATCAGGGTGATTAGCGTCGCTTAGTACTGTTACAGACCCCCATTGTAGGCCATTATACAGTTCAGAATTCACTGATAGAACATGTTAATATATAACATATTGCTAATTGTATTGTAATATAAAACAGAGTTTAAAATACAGGAACGTAGTCAGCTTTAATGGAATTTTCTAATGCATTTCCCTTTTTTTAACAAAATTGTCATAATATTGCGTACGAGTTTGTTTGTGAAAAAAAGAAATGTTGGATTAAGAGATTTTTGTAGTTATATAACAATCAAATATCTACTCATTTTCCTAATCAAACAAAAATCATCACGGTTTTGAATTGTTTTTTTATTTGATTGTAATGTATTGTTTACTTGCCTTCAATTTAAGATTTTAAGTGATTTTCTCGTATGAAAATATTTCTGAAGTTTCAGTTCGCCTAGATTAAAGCGTTTGTAATCATGCGCGCATAAAATTATGCGCATTATTGCCTGAATCGCGTCTTACTTATGCACGTGTACATATTGTGTACATACATGTACCGTATACATGAATAAGCAGCGATACCTTTGAAATTCGCCCGTTATTTATTTACCACAGGGTACTGGATTTTTAAGACAGGCGGAGAATATCATGACTGGCAATATCCATACGGTTGTTTAGAGTATTCTAGTTAACAAACAGGTTGTGTTTCTACAACATTTAATGGTTCGATTGAGGTGCTGTATGTATTCTTGACATTTTGAAATATTGTTATCATATAATAATACTAGTTGAACTTTTAACACTATCAATTCAAACATATTATGCAGGAGAGATAATCATTCAGGAGATATGTGTCGTATTTAAAATATAGATACTGTGTTGTGCTAATGGGTCAACGCATCCAAAATATCCTATAGTATATATTATATATGCCTAAATGTGTTGATATGATTCATAGCATAGTAAAATGGCCAACTTTTGTTAAAGATTTTATATTTCAGAACATGTTGTCCTAGTCAATACTTAAATTGGGTTTATTACATACATTTGCACAATTTTTGTTTCTTATCTACGAACTTGTAATGGTTATTTAATCTAATACCACATAACTGAATGCCGCTTAAATAAAGTTCAATAGGACTTGGGTTAGGTTGATGCAAATCTTTACTAATCTGATACATGTTGTGAACACAATACTTCCTCATACAGTGTTTTCCAACGAATTGTAGTAGAACAATACACATTATAGCATCGTTCTGGTTAAAAAGGTGCATAATGCATAAGCGTATAGTTTCGTCGAAGATTAGACAGGCTATTCAATGACGGCACTTTCCGCCTAAAATGGATTTTCGTATAAAGGTTACGCATGCGCAATTAATTTCCTTCTATATTATATATAAAATAGTTGAAGTTCGATATCAATTTTTACCATGACCAAGCGTTTCAGCACTATATCATCATACATCATTGGAAAGATAAATGCATAATCTTTTGAAAAAAAATGCATGTCATCAAATTCTATGTGTTGTAACTCAAAATATTTACCTTAGAATAGGCAAACCAGTTTTGAAAGATATGGAGGCGACCATTTTGGGCTAAAACAGTATGACCTACTTTCAAAGCCGGAAACCATCAACAGAAAAAGTAGAGCACAAAATGGCTTTTTTTCTTATTGCTTACAAATATACCTTCAAATTGATACCAAAACATTCCATTTGCGATGTATTTTACAAATCCTATGCAGCATGCACTGAACAATGTGTACTAAGTATCAAACTGACTGCATGTAATCCTGCAAACAGGAGTTCCGGTTTGGGGTTATGTGACCTATAAAAGAGACTTATTTATACAAACAAAATCCTTATAAGCAGAAATAACCCTAACCCTGATTAGGATGTGTGAACTACACAGGTTAATTTAGAACGACATTATACGCACATGCACCGAAAGAGGCTAAAATATACAAATATAAAAACACCGTTATATGCGCATTATACCGATGGTTTTACAAAATAAAGAGGTATACTAATATATAAAATAAACATCGCACTCGTACGCCTGTAAAATAACTAATTTTTGGATGTTCTATAACCTCTCATAATTATATGTTATTGTTTGTTGGTCGTAATTTTAAGTCTACACCTACATTCCATAAGAAAAGTGGAAGTTTAAACGCGTCTTACATTTGCTCCTTTAGTTTTGATAAACTCAGAAACATATTTAAATTTCTAAATTTGTAGACGCTCTTTATTATTACATATGTGCTATTGTTAGGCTGTAAGTTGAGTTTGTTTATGTACTACGTATTATGTATGACATGAGGCCATGTATACAAAACTAATGTTTAATCAAACGCACTTAAAATATAATGACAATTATTCATTAATTAAACTTTGTTTCCATGTTTCTTCTATGATTCTTCAAAATAATATGTAGTATAAATATCACCTTAACATTATCTAGCAGATTGAGTATAATTAATTATGTGTAACGCTATAGCTTTTGATGGCAAAGTCGTCAGTGTAAGACCATTTATCATATTTCATAGCGTATGTGCAGATAACGGGACTGTTCTGTTTTCTATCATGGTAACACATTTTCTCGGTTGATGTATGGGGTTACGAAGCAATGTCTTTCAGACGAGGTATACATAATTATTTGATCACAACACTTGTTTACAAATATAAGCGCAATAATTACAAATAGCGGTCAGGGAATAGGAACCTAGCAGCTTAAAGCAACGCCAAAAAAGAATATATATTTGAATATTGACGCGTTTATGACATCGTACAGTTTATTGGCAAAAAAGCAGAGTCAATTACTTTGATACACTACACCATGTTATTGTCAGTATATAGTATTGAAATCGATAAACGAACACAGTTTCGTTAAGTAAAAATGGACGAAAATTAGTAACAATAACAATCATCTTAAATAATTGAAAAATAAATTAATGACATCTTCGTTAAAACAGGAAGAAAGTTTACTCGCCATTTTAAGTATAATTTTCCAGTGCCTTGTTTTTATTTGCCTTAAGCACATCCTCCAAAAGCTTTACTAAAAGTTAACTATAATTAAAACGGATATCTGGGCGTCATGAACGTTACACCTGTAGACAAATGCGTTCTCACATGGATGCATGCATTAAAATTCCGCTTAACTAAGCAGCGACTATACAATGCCAAACATAATTTCATATGGTAACAACACCCACCACTACAGTTTTCAAAACAAATTATCCTTCACGGCTCGTTCTTACAGCTACTTCAATAGTCAACCTAAGACAATACCACTTGGGGCTTCTACTGTTTTTATCCCTCAGCTTACCCGATTGTTTCTACGCTGATTTCCTAGATTAGAACTGTCTTATTTTATATGCATTACATGCACACTAACAAAGAGTTTCACGTCTCAAATAAATTATAAAGACTAGCTGTTTTTAAAACTAAAGTCAGTTACATATAGTTATATTATTTTCGAGCAACGAAGAGTCTTTTACCTTTCAGCATCCTGCTAGACGTGTGGGTAGTCGGCTTAAGTGCACTTTACAGACCATTAATACATGTATGCGGAAATGATAGAGACAGAATTAGCATACACGTCATAAGAGATTCGTACCTTGTCTTGCACAGTCAATAAGCTTAAATGTTGAAGTTTAAGATCAAGTGTAACGTGTTCGTCGTTTCTTCGGGATATATACGGTGGCTCCAAATACCAGTGGTATGTTTCACCACACAGCTTTTCCTGGGGCTTTCCTTATCCGTTTGATTAGATAATCAACTGCCTCAATTTAGACTGGAATCAATGAATATTTACACTATAAATGATTTGTATTTTTTGTATCATTGGTATGATGAACGTTTAATCACCTTACAAGCCGGTTTTGTATGCCATGAATGACTTGGGTTGACTTGGGTCAACTTGGGTTGACTTAGGTGTCTATGGTTGGCTTGGGTCGATTTGGGTTGACTAGGGTCAACTTGGGTTGGCTCGGTTCGACATGGGTCGTCTTGAGTTGACTTGGGTTGACTTGAGTTGACTTGGGTCGACTTGGGTCGACTTGGGATGACTTGGGTCACCAAGGGTGACTTGAGATGACTTGGGTCGCCTCGGGTGTCTTGGGTGACTTGGGTCACCTCGGGTTTCTTGGGTGACTTGGGTCACCTTGGGTGTCTTATACCTATAGCAACGAGTCTGCAGTGTCTCCCCTCTGCGTTACGCAAGGAAGACAATCGGTCAGTGTTGTACAAGCGACAATAAGAAGCTTGACAGACTCAGGCCCACCTACGAGACCTGATACGTGCACTAACTGGAATGGAAACCTGTGACCCGTACTTATATATGAGTCTCAAGCTACCCAGCAAGCTATGGTATGTTATGCGCAAAGTTGCTTGGGTCACCCCCACTCAATCAGCATCCCAAAACACAGAAATGTCCCTAGCGTAGGCTGACCTAAGAGACCAGAAACGTGCACTGACTTATATTACCAAAGGAGACCTGTGCCCGGACTAGTATGAGCCTCAAGCTTACCCAGCAAGCTATGGTATGTTATGCGCAAAGTTGCCTGGGTCACCCCCACTCAAAAGGCATCCAAAGTCACAGATACTACCAATGGTATCACTCTGGATCAGCAGACGATTTATTTCATAAATCAATCTCTGGGTTAATGGTCGCCATCTTTCGAACTACTTTCAAAAGAACAACAACAACATAACAGTAGAAGACAAGTTTAATTGCGAAAAGTTGAAAAATTTAGTACATGTGTCACGGTTGTTGAGTGAAATAGTGTTATTTTCAACTGTGTATGAAGCATGTGAACTGGTAGTGAAATAACCGAATTGTTGGTGGAAATGGAATTTAGAAATATATCTAATAATTCATCATCGTGTAGAATTATCATCAGCATCATTACTGTGGAACATTGCACTATTCAAAATACAAGTGTTTCATAGATATGGTGCTTTTGACATAGTTCACTAACCATCAAGACTGAAATGATTCATGCACACAGGTAAAGTAAATAATTGAATTTGTGCAGAATGTTTATTTTTTACAAATTATTATTTAATTTGACCAATTTATTTAAGATTGAGTGCACTGAAATTCAAAGTCTAAAGCTTAGTAAGACACTTAAGCCAGTTTTCTGAGAAGAAACAATACTTGTTCAGAGTATAGCAGGCTCATGCAGCCTCTGGTTTATTTATTTTGCCTCGGCCTTTAACCTGGGTCGCTTTGATTTCAGGTGTTTAGCCCCCATATCAACAAGGCTCTTGACCCTATATGTAGTTATTCATATTGTTTAAAGATTTTGAGAACCCTCACTCGGTGCCAGTGGGGATAAAACAGGGACCTTCTTATAGCTAGATGAATGCATCAAATATGCCAGCAACACTTTATAATCAATAACTTTATAATTGATGATTCTGCTTATTTAACTACATTACTAATTTACCAAAACAATGTGAAACACATTTTTATGCCCCCAAAGGAGGGCATATAGTGATCGCACTGTCCGTCTGTCTATCCGTCACACTTTGCATTTAGGTTTCGAAAAAATGCTCATAACTTCTATGTCGCTTCAGATGTAACATTCATATTTGGTATGCATGTGTATATGGACAAGGCCTTCCCATACACACACAAATTTTGACCCCTTTGACCTTGAACTTAGGGTCGGCGTTTAGGTTTTGAAAAATGCTCATAACTTCTATTAAAGCGTTTATCGGGGGCGTATGTCATCCTACGGAGACAGCACTTGTTTTTGCTACTGTCCTCTGCACAAACCATGATATTACTGCATATATGCATCCAACCAAATCAGTAAAACTATTTGTCACTTAATTACAGTAAACTTATTGCATGTTAACTTTTCAACAATATATATATACATGTATATATAATTATATATAACAGATCTTGAAAAAAACACACATCAAACTTCAAATTGTTTTAGTAAATTATAGGCTTTACTTGGTATTGTGACATTGACACCACTCATGCATGCGACTATACAATTATACAACTATGGAACACATTATTTATGAGAAATTCCAATACATCAACACATCGTCTCAGATTTAAGGCAGATAATCTAGTGCTTTTTTGCTGCCATTTTTACTATTACACATATTTTCATTTTATGTTATGATGCATTGATCTTGTTTCTAAATTAACCAAGCAATCATGTTAAACTTTTGAAGAAAGATGTTGTCTGATAAATATAGAAAATATAATCACTACAAAGTGAACAAAATTCAGTTGACTACTGTGACCAACAAAGATTTGCCAAAGAGCAATTCAGATCATGATTTAAATTAAATACAAGTAATATGAAAGTCTGCCTATTGGATCCCAGTTAAGACTTATTTGTCAAATCTGCACATTAATTTTCTCTTAGCCATGTAGAATTGGGGACTAAATACCATCAAGTCATGTAAAAAGGAGCAGGGTATAGCACGCTGCTATTGATCTCTTGAGCTTTCACATGAATTTTACGGGCAATTTTCATACAACAAATGATATTATATAGTGTAATGATAAAGCATTATGAGCACAAATTATATCTCTTACTAGTGGTGCAAAAATCTATTAAGTGTCACATTTCAAAAGAAAATTTATATAAAAGGTATTATTAATTGTTAAAACAGTATTGGCATTGTATTTATCTGCATTTGATGTATTTAATACACTTAAAAATGCAGACAAGACACACTTCTCACAGAAACAAATGTATTTTTTTCTGCATTTTTCCAGCATTAATACTCTTCAAGTGTATTTTTTATCATCCCAAATACACTTTACCAGGAAAAAGGTATGTTAAAATGCATTTTTAGTTTATTTTAAGTATATTTTCAAATGCATTAAGACACTCTTTTCTTTTGCAAAAAATGTTGAACAAAACTTGAAAATATTTAATATACTAAAGTGTTGTAATAATTAAAGTTTTGTATGAGCATCAAAAACAGTGTCAAATTCATACCAGTGCCTATTTAGTAGCAGTAGGCCTTATATGGTCTACTTGTGGTAGAAATAATGCATTTTGTATAATACAACATACATAAATTAAAAAATATAGCTGCCCATACAGTTCAATACAATGTTCAATTAACTACACTATGCAAAGTTGAAATATGACATCAAGCTTGGAATAATCTTTTCAATAATGAATAATATGCTGTTTTAATTTATAAGTGAAATAGACACTTGCATATAAAAACTGATTTTACATCAAAACTTAATGTTTAATTTGATTTTTAGCTCCACTGGCCAAAGGTCATGTGTCCATCGTGCATCCATGCATAAACTTTTCCTTTAAACATCTTCTCCTAAACTACTGGTCCAATTTCTTAGGAATGTTCCTGGGGTGAACCTCTTTCAAATTTGTTCAAATTATGCCCCTGGGGTCAAATTTGACTCTGCCCTGGGGGTCACAAAATTGAAAATTTGCTTAAATAAGGCCTATTTTGTGAAAACTTTCAAAATCTCCCGTCCATAACCATTATGCCTAGGGCTATCAAATTTGGTATGTAGAGACATCTAATAGTCCTCTACCAAATTTGTTCAAATTATACCCCTGGGGTCAAATTTGACCCTGCCCCGGGGGTCACAAAATTGAACATATGCTTATATAGGGTATATTTTGTGAAAACTTTACAAATCTTCTCGTCCATAACCATTGGGCCTAGGGCTACCAAATTTGGTATGTAGTGGCATCTTATAATCCTCTACCAAGTTTGTTCAAATTATGCCCCTGGGGTCAAGTTTGACCCTGCCCCGAGGGTCACAAAATTGAACATATGCTTATATAAGGCCTATTTTGTGAAAACTTCAAAAAAATTCTTGTCCATAACAATCCGGCCTAGGGCTATCAAATTTGGTATATAGTGACATCTAATAGTCCTCTACCAAATTTGTTCAAAATTAATCCCTAGGGTCAAATTCCCTGCCCCGGGGGTCACAAAATTGAACATATGCTTATATAATGCCTATTTTGTGATAACTTTTAAAAAATCTTGTCCATAACCATAAGGCCTAGGGCTACACAATTTGGTATGTAGAGACATTGTATAGTCCTCTACTTAGTTTGTTCAAATTATGCCCCAGGAGTCAAATTTGACCCTGCCCCGGGGGCCACAAAATCAATTATATGCTTATATAGTGCCTATTTTGTGAAAATTTTAAAACTCTTCTTGTCCTTAACCATAAGGCATAGGGCTACCAAATTTGGTATGTAGTGACATGTTATAGTTCTCTACTAAGTTTGTTCAAATTATGCCCCTTGGGTCAAATTTGACCCTGCCCGGGGTCACAAAACTGAACATACACTTATATGGGGCCTATTTTGTGAAAACTTTAAAAATCTTGTTGTCCATAACCATTGGGCCTAGGGCTACCAAATTTGGTATGTAGTGACATCTAATAAACCTCTACAAAATTTGTTCAAATAATGCCTCTGGGGTCAAATTTGACCCTGCCCCGGGGGGGGGGTCACAAAATTGAATAAACGCTTTTAAAGTGCCTATTTTGTGAAATCTTTAAAAATCTTCTTGTCGAAAACCATTTGGACTATGGCTACCAAATTTGGTATGCAGTAACATCTTATAGTCCTCTACCAAGTTTGTTCAAATTATGCCTTATGGGTCAAATTTGATCCTGAACCGCATGTCACAAAATTGAACATTATATACGCTTATATCTTGCTTTTTTGTGAAAACTTAAAAAATATTATTGTCCTTAACTCTAGGACCTAGGGCTACCACATTTTGTATGTAGTGAGATATAGTAGTCCTCTACAAAGTTTTCTCAAATTATGCCCCTGGGGTTAAATTTGACCCAGCCCAGAAGGTCACAAAAGTGTACATGTGCTTAAATAGGGCCTATATTTAAGTATTTGCACATGCAGAGAAATTTGTTTCAGCCTTTTTTCAGCAGTGGAGCGATACAGTGCCATCATGGCCCTCTTGTTTAAATACTCAGAAAATGAAACCGGTTTCATGCTTGCATGAACACAGTTTATAAATGCTGTCAGAATTATAAAATATGTAAGTACTATAAATACAAATGCCAGGGAAAAGTGCTTTTTGTACTAAAAAATTTGAATGAATATTACAATAATACATTCTGAATACTTTAGTATGTAATAAACAGTTTTGTCTGAGAAAATCACTAAATTTTATATATTTATTCAAATTCACATAAATCATATTTCAAAAACACATAATTACTTCAAATCCTTTCACACAATACTGAAAAAAATGCACAGTTTCTGATTGTTATTGATTCTTTATTAATTTATACATGTACCATTTTTTAATCTTGATGCATCCTCAATTGTATAATGCTCTGGAGGTCACTGGTGTGATCCCCAGTGTGGGAGCATTCTTAAGAAATCTCCAAGAGACACCCAAGTACTGGTTCTAGGCCCAGGAAACGAACTCAAGAGCATTTCACATACATGTGCGTAGTTAGTACTTTAAATTTAATCGAACTAAAAATGGGTTAAAACTAACAACTGAAACCCTTATTAATACATTTTATTTTGAATCAAGCAAATGTGCAAATTCATTAAAAATAATGAGTAAAATTTAAAAATTCTACTTTAAAGTAATCATGATAATTTAGATCTTCAGAATATTTAATGATGATAATGATACAATTATATATTCCCTAAATGATAAAAATAAAACATGTAATGTTAATTTATGAAAAAGAAACGTTTTAATTTTATCAATATCATGGTAATTACAACTAGATACAGGCAATTAGATCAGAAACGTGCATTAATTATATTAATGAACAACCCAGACATTTGTAGTGATTCATGGTCACTATTTGATTAACGTTCTATACATGACCTGTCATAAAAGGTATTTTTTAGCCAGTATTACAATCGGCAATGATAGTCTGTATTGCATACATATTCCAACGTCTATTATCGATTCGCTTCCTCAAACTGAACAAATATTTAATGTTTACATCGCGAAACGTAATGCATCCAGTTTCACTTTCGGTTTGGTTGGTTTTGTAAACACCGTAATTTCATCTTAAAAATTGGATGATAGGGTGATTAAATAATAATGGAAAAGTAAATCACTTGGATAATAGGTCAAAATGCAACACAAATGAACGTTAATAGTGCTATTAATATCAAAGTTTCGGTAAAAAGTTTGGCGCTAGTTCAACGCGCATCGTATACAGCCTCATAACAATAGACTGACAACCTTTTGGGTAGTAAAGTAGTAATACAAGGCAATATGGCGACCGTTAGCCACGAGGCCTATCTTACGGAGGAATCCGAGATAGCCGATGTATCACGATTGCCAATGGTATATGGTCTCTAATTACTGTAACGTATTAAACGTTGTGAACTGTTCGACGATCGAACGCAGACTGACTGCTCCCCATAAGAGAAGCGCTTTATATACTAATATATATATATATATATATATATATATATATATATATATATATATATATACCGCGTGAACCGCTTGCTAAAAACATCAACCTACTATTTCATTTCATGTAAACACAACCCTACCGTTTCAAACAGTAATTGTATAATACTGTGGCTATATTATGAAATACATATTGTGCATCTTAATAACCGACTTGTATTATTAAATCATCAAATTATGTACATAGAAATACAATGATCAATACAAAATACACACGCTATTTGCGTGGAACTTACCGAAAAGTTGAATGCTTGCCCGCGGGAAATGTACTTTCGTTTTGGTGTAAATAATAGGAAAGAACTCAAAGAATAATGAACCTAAAGGTTAAAGTACCGACTAAAATCGTCACAAAAGAACATCATCTGCATCCATGATATCAAATATAGTTCTAAAATAAGATCCGTTAAATTGTGTTGTTTTTGATTGAGTTCGTACATAACGACCACTTTTTGAAAATATTTTGTCGAGATGTTTCTCTTTGTATCACGTATTCGTACGCCCGCGTGGGATCGACCTTGCTTATTATTTTAATTAAATAACACATATATGTTTTGCAACATTCTTAGTGTTTACTCTTTAAATTTCAGATTGGTTTATGAATCAAATTTAAAAAAAATGCACATTATAAAACGGTTTTCATAAAGTGATGTCATTTTGATAATGATAAGATGTTTTAATCGGTACAATTTTGGAACATTTGGTTTACTCGTACATTTGTCATTTCTTCATGACAAAAAAGACACATCTTCAATGGCTAGTCGTTGGCAAAAATTTTTACACATGTATTTAGCATCGTTTCCCCTGAGCGAGGCACATACTTATGTTGTGGTATTAACACAATCGCTCGATGCGAATAATGCAAATGTATTTACAAAATTAAGGGTTAAACAAAGGACACAAACGATCGCAATCGTACTTCTGTAAGGCAACAAACAACTTATTATGATTGTTAGGCGCTCTATATCCTGTCATATTTACATATATTATTGTTTTGCTCTAATTTATGGCAATGTGAAGTCTGCAAGTATATTCTACAAACAAAGGGGAAATACATTCAACCCATTGTTCGCTACGTTACTTTAAATATAGAGCATATTTAAATGTCTGTGCTTTTGTAATCTTTTATATCTTTACACATGTATTATTGTTTGGTTTTAATTGAATGCACTTTAAAGTGTACAACAGTTACTACATTCAACAAACAACGTGGGTGTTTATTTAAACGAGCATATTTTTGCTACTTCACTTTGAATACACGGCAAAATAGAGACATTTCCGATAACAGCCATCACGTGTTACATAAAATGTGTTAAATGTGTGGTTCTTTGAAGCTCATTCGCTATACAAAATACGTTTTATATATCAAATGAGACCATATTTGGTAAACTATTTTTAATCAATCGCTTGTTAAATTTCATTAAAAACTTTACAATTATTGAACACTTTAGCAATGTGTACTCTCCTTAGATGTTGTATGCATTTTATGTAAACATACACTTATCGCCTACCACATTTAGAATAATTAATTATGTGTGACGCTATGAAAGGCAGACATTTAGATAGTAATACATATAACATAGAACCTCTTATCACATTTTATAACATATTTGTGGATAACATAACTGCGCTGTTTTCTAGCATGGTACATGTATAACATTTTCTCAGAACGTTACAATGTCGTTTAGAGAAAAAAAATCGCTGAATACACAATTATTTGTCAAAAGCACTTTAAAAATACAAACATACTAATCACAAAAGAGGTGAGACAACAGAAACACAAAGCTTAAAGCAACACTCAAATAGAAAGCCTCAATAAAATGTTATATCGAAATAAACAAGATTCAAGTTGAAATCGAAAATGGTGGACAATGGAGTCTAATATTGACAAAAAGAGATAATAATTATCATTTTGAATTACTGAAAGACAAGTTAATCCCATCTGATTCGATGAAAAAGTAGATAAAAAAATCGTTATTATTACTGTTATGTTTTCAGTATCTAGTTTTGATTTGCATTAAGAAGGCTTTTCTAGAAGTACACTATAATTATAACAGGTATCTTGACAACCGCAGTCCAGTGTTTCACTATGAATGTTCATTATTGCAATATCTTTGGAAAGCCAAGTTCAATGTCAAAAGGTTGTATAAGGGTCAATACTGGTACAGATATTAAAAATGTGTTTTTTATTTATATAATCAGTAGGTGTTAATTTGAGTTTTTGGATAATAATGATATGGGTTTCTCTGTAATAATGTGTTGGCAACCAATGTTTCAAACGGAAAACAAGGGTTATTCTAATTGCATAAAGTCAGTTACAGAATAATTGTTATTTTGGGGGAAAAAAACACACAATCTTATGTTGCCCTATGATTGAGAGAGCCTTGATTGATAAACTAAACTACCCTTCACACTGTTCTGTGAAAGCCTGGAAGCTTGTAATAAATCAGTCTTAAACGCTGACTGGTTTCAAAATGTTATACGTTTATGTTTGGAATGTTTTAGAATTACTCAATGTTCTGTAACGTGTGTTTGTTAACGGGATTCATTAATGTTAAGATATTTTATTAAAGTATGGAAAAATCGTTAGCTGCATATAAAAGAAGATGAACGCAACGGTACACTCAATAGTAATAGTAGTATTGTACACTCACTTTTAACATGTATCGCATTTACTGGAACCTTTCAATAAATAAAAAAATGCATTTTTTGTTTAATTGTGAATTTTATTGTGGTTTTTGTTAAATAAAGAAACAAAAATACAATATGATCTCTATGTATTATTTTTATTGTTTCGGCGACGACGGGCCTAAAAATATAATTTCATTTATTTTAAATAGCTACAAATGATAGGAGGCGATCTTCAGAAAATGCATCAATAATGTGTCTTGAATAAACGGGTTTTTCATTATAACATTCTTCACGCCTACTGTAAAAAAACATAACAATCTTCAAGCATTACCATTAACCATTCGGATATTCGTACTGGTAACATTATCGTTTGATAATCAAAGAAAGAGAATACTGGGATGCCGGCAATGTTCTTTACCGACATTATCGCCCTTGTTTTT
Organism: Dreissena polymorpha; assembly: GCF_020536995.1. NCBI lineage: Eukaryota > Metazoa > Mollusca > Bivalvia > Myida > Dreissenidae > Dreissena > Dreissena polymorpha. The sequence continues at coordinate 34,659,735 of NC_068363.1, forward strand.
GCCACACGTCAATCTAATTAGGAAGAAATTCTACACTTATGTTAGAATGAATCACGTTAGAAAAAGGACATATCAAGCGTCAGTAAACACATAACATAGTTAAACAAATAAATATCAGATACTGCAATATTGTATGCATTTGTTGAATCTTAGTTTAACTTGTTATTGTTATATTTTCTTGTGGCATCTTGTATGTGTCTTAAGAGCGCAGAAATTTGGTTTGTAAAAAACAGAGATGTTGCGTTTAAATATAACAATCAAGGGTGAACAGGTCGAATATCATTTTCTTGGTGTCGTGTTTCGCACCATGCTGATTTGTCCCCAGAAAATGTACACTAAAGTTAAAATCTGTTTGATCGGGGATAACCATGCAGCAGCATCAACTGTCTGATACTTACCCATGCGCTGTTGGTCAATAAAAAAAGTACTAAACGCAAGCACATATTTCGTTTGTCAAACTGTTTTAAGGATTTAAATCATCCGAACTTGTTTAAATATATGCCTTATAGTTCACCAACTATGATGCTGAACATACGAATATTATTTTAAAGCAGAACCAATGTACATAAATTGATGTTTATCAAGTTAAGTATACATAACAAAACGTAGCAATACACTTTTCTCGGCTCGACACACATTGAATTCTAAAATTTAATCGAGTTCAATATCAGTATCGAGTGATGGATCGACTATCGTTCTCGCTTACGCATTTCTGTGCATAACATTAATTAAACTTTCCTGGAAACGATTTATGACACCAAACACCACCAAACTAAACCTTGAGGTTTAACATTCATAACTAAGAGACATCCGAATGTGATATTTTAATTTGGCACGTATTATAGATTGATCTTTTAATTTAAACAAAACATTATACTATAAAAATTAATAGAATACTACTTATACAACTTCGTTTAATAGGCAGTCGGGCCATGTGTGCAAAATATATGCAAGCTTAACAGGTTCTTTTGAGAGTATTTGAAGCCACCATCACTCTGAAACACTTGTTTACGAAACATAACATATTTGGAGTGGGAATGTTTGAAAATAATATTAAAGGGAATTATAGGAATTTATAGGCATTGAACGTATTGTGATTCTTGGAAATTCGTCATTACAGCTTTAAATTAATTAATTGATGATTGATTAATGATAACATCGGAACTGAAGAGTTCCAGTGTAAAACAATAATAACACGTAAAAAGAAAAAAAAAGAAAAGATAGTTGTTTCCCTATATGCGCTCGAACCAATGACCTTTAGATTAAAATGCTTTCACCTGAACCACCTGACCAAGCGGACGTCATTTCATGTCGTGATACAAAAAATAACTAAAACAACAGACACACTACACATTATTACATCGTTTTGCGTCATTAATGCTATATTAATGCATTCACTAAATTCAATTATGTGCATTTTTGATAATTGAAACTGGTACAAATTTACTGCGAATGTAGCTGGTTCCTGGTCGGTGTCATGAAATCAAACAGAAGATTGTCTATATTGAACCAAAGACCTATAAAATGCATTCTATAGGTCTTTGATTGAACGTCATGTTTTTTTCATGGAGCAAGTTTAGTTATGTGTATATCAATAAAAGCAGGAACTAGGGTCGGTTCCGATTACATTTATATGAGCTTAGCTCTGGGAAAACGGGGTATAATGCCTGTGCGTAAACTGTCGTCAAAGACATTTTCCGCCTAAACTAGATTTCTGCTAAGAAGTGACTTTCTTTAAACGAAAAATATCAGAAAAGTGATGTTCTTGTTGTTTGTGAGTTTGTGTGCGTTTTTTCTTTGGCTATTGTCGTGACGTGTTGTTTATTGTATAATTGTCACTTGTCGTAACTGACGTTTTGTAGAACATTCAAGTTGATGTAAGTTTATTTTATTGTGAAGTAATAAATTAAATCCACCTAAACTGACAAGATATTTTACCAAAAATAGCAATGATGTTTATCTCTACAATATAGTCCGTTGATAATCATTTTGGAATGAGATTCATCAATCGGTTTGCCTGTTGATTGAATTATCAAGAAACAGTCATTGTTTGCCGCCGGGGCAATATTGGTTTATGCCTTCAACTTATGATAACATAAATTGCGAAACTAACTCAGAAAATCAAATAAAACCAAATATTTACATTTAATTCGCTTATCGAAATGAAAAGTCAATACTGGACGGAAAATGCATATCGTCTACCGAGTAACTCATACTGTTGTGTATGAGTACAGTGTGACAAGTTCGATCTTATTGAGTAAAGGCTGAATGCGCAGATATGCGGATACATTCTACTTGATTTCCGAAATGACTTCGCGCTATTGCTCTTGACAGTTGTATCGATATGAGAAGTGTTAATTTGTGTTAATTGAATAGAAAAACTGTATTCCAAGACTCCCGTGGAAACAAACGCAGTAAGTAAGTACAATACAGCATCAGAACTAACCGATTGATGTCAAAGCTTGTCGACATATGCCTTCCGCATAGTGCGCGACTTTCAAATAGAAGTAACCAACGACGACGAGTGTTAGCGGTAAATTTTATAAGCAGACCATATGCACATATATTCTGAAACGAAGGCGACACATTATTTGTGTTTATCTTAAAAGATAATTAGGTAGTATGATTTATGTACATGGTGTTGGTCGTTTTCGATCCATAACCGATGACAATTCATGAGTGATTTAAACAATAAATATCTCTAATAACTGTTCCCACCGATTCCTTACATTTACAAATTACGAATTGTGCGGTTATAACGTCATGTCTCAATAAAAAAAAGTAATTGTTAATTTACAATGATCAGCGAGTGTTTGAAACAGTAAATTACGAGTTGTAAATAACTGATATTATCCTATGAACGACATGAATGCAGAATATTTAGCAATACATTAATGCATGCAGAAGCAGAATAATGTGAATACATGAATAAACCCCGTGTAACATTTTACTTTATGAGATCAATTCAATTAAATTAATAAGAAAACTTTTACTTCCCAAACTGAAGTTAGTTAATACTTGACAAACGTTATGCTTTATATAGTTAACCATGTGTGTAAATGTAAATTAAATTGGGAATGGTGCAATATAAAAAAATTAGAAGAACATTTGACTTATAATTAATAACATTCCTGATATATCAACACTCTACGAAGTATTAAATGTAGTATTCTGTGTAAACACTTTCCCATTATATCTGATCAAAAATAACACAACTAAGAAAGTAATTAAAAATAATCAATAAACATACAAAATGTCTCTAAAGACACTATCGGACTGAAGCAAAATTGATATGCATGTGTTTATAAGTGATTAAGTCGATGTAATCGTACGACATAAAGAAAGCAATTGCACATTATTTGTATAGAGCTGATCTTATGTTTAGAAGAGAAATTAGCATTTTCAACGGAATATGAATATAACATGAAGACTCTTCTTCTAGCTTGCATATTACTGCGAGTGTATAATTGAAAAAGAATTAAAAACTCGTTGAATCATTTGTATAATAAGTAAATCAGTGTAACAAGGTTGTGGTGCTTTTGATTCATCGCTACAAATGCGTTTGTATTCAATAAATTTAATATTTTCAACAAAATATTCACATCAATTTGAGATTTGTCCATCATTTTATTTATTAATCTCTACCAGACGAATATAAATTGATAAATATATGGGTGTTCGTAGAACACAACACATGACACATATACTCTCATATGCACATTATTCAATGATAAATGAAATAAAAATTAGTAAAGCTGTATTTTCTTGCTAAACTATTGTTGTAAGTAATGAGCAACACCGAGCCTTGCATACAATAGTAATGACTGGCGATGCTTTTTTATTACAAAGGCATATACTTGACTATGCGATCTATGCGTACCAAGCGTTTTTAAATCATTAGCAATCATAGTCGACTATGCAGCATTACCGGGTAATTAAAATCACAATTGGCATTTAAGAAAATAAACGTCAAGAACCCTGCATGTTGTTCTCCATTGGTTATTCTCTATCCACCGATCAATGCGCCATTTTGTGGTATTAGTGAAATGCCTAGCATGTGTGGAAACGTTTCTTCCGTGCCTGATGAACAAAGGTCCTATGGTCATAAATCATGTTATTGTAAATAATGCTCTATTTAGCATGGCTTCAAGAATTGGCACTCATCAGCTTGCAACTGGACAAACACACAATCGTTTATTTGGAAGAGTTAGTTTCATGTGTTGTAGAACTCTTCTGAATTCGTGAAGTATTTAGATTTCAACATACACTCGTGCGCAAGTCACGTCAAAAAAATGCAATGATTCAATAAAATAATAATAATTTGAAAGCCTAGGAAACATAGCAATCATATCACTAATGAATTAGTCGATCGATCGATCAGCGTGTTCTTTCTAACCTCTTAAAGGGGCCTTTTCGCAGATTTTGGCATATTTTGAAGTTTGTCATTAAATGCTTTATATTGATAAATGTAAACATTGGATTATAAAAGCTCCAGTAAAAAATCAAGAATAAAATTAAAAAAGGAAAAAAACGTAGCCGGTACCAGGGCTCGAACCAGTGACCCCCGGAGTCCTGGAGTTAGTCTGAAGTAAAAACGCATTAGCCCTTTCGGCTATTCCGCCGGGTATACACGGTTTAAGTATTTTATACCTTATATTAGCAATCTTCGTAGTTTCGTAAATTTAAACGACAACAACAGAACTCTCCAAATTATTCAATCGTTTCGCGTTGCAACGCTTTATAATTTTTAGGTTTTCAAATCGTCAAAAGAAACATATACTGGCTATATTGGACTATGGTTAATGTTCAGTAATACTGTTTCCTTACAAATATCATAACTAAAACGAAAATTTGCGAATCTGAAACAACTTTTTTCAATTTTGTCAATTTACCAAACCGTGAAAAGATCCCTTTAACACGTACAAATGTTGCTGAAGATTTCATTAAAAATACATAAATATGAAAAACTATCAAAACAACTCAATGGCCGCATATTATATATTGATGTCGCTGATGCGGTAATCCAATAACTGCACGTCGCATATACTTTTCCAGTTATGTGAAACAGCGACACGTATGTTCCCTGAACGTCATCGCTAATTACGTAACTTCTAGCAACAAGATTCCAAAGACTGTTATTGTGTTTAATGATGCAGTAAAGCCTCTCATTACTGCCGGAACGTCAAGGAAATAGTACGTTCTCGAAGTCCCTGGTGAAGGCAAACTGATCGCAGATTAATACGAAGATTGTTGTCAATAAAAAGAAACACGTGGTTGTGAAGAAATGCAATGTGATCGCTGTGCTCTTTGGCACTATATGTTTGTGTTTGTGCTGTTATTTTCTCGAAACGTTGTGTTGTTATTACGAATCTACCAATACGTGTTGTTTAATGTTCGATATTTTTCAATAAGCTTTGTAAAACTATTCAAAACTGAATGCGATAAGTACTTCCTAATTTGAAATGCATAAAAATGTTCAATGAGAAATCTGAAAAAAACAGTCATTGTTAAAACAATTTTTATTTTACAATATACCTTGCGTAGCGAGAAACATGAATATTACACACACGGAATACATGACACCCATGTATCATACCAATTCAACAAAATATAATAAAAAGACCGATATAATGTCAACATAATTTTAGAGCTTGTTTTTAAAAGGTTTTTACACAATTTGCATATACATCATAATCGTATTGAGGAATAGTTTTACTGCTTATACTCTTTCAAAGTAAATGTACTTGTGAATACATTTTACACCGGATTGGATATAAAAATAGAGAATAATATTACTTAATCACAGTCTGAGATCTTCATTCGATGCGGTTCGAGGGGTGAACGAAAATTCCGTCGTGAGCGGGCTGTCACAACGCTGGTCCTGACCGGGCTCGCCATACGCCTGGGACTTCTGACGTCGAAAGGAGCTTCGAAACCGCTGAATGTCCTCCGATGAACATTGAGTGTACTCGTAGGTGAAGCCACCAAATATACCTCCGATCAAGGGTCCCACCCAAAACACCTTTCAGAGAAAAAATATATGTTTGCTTATATAACTGAAGCATCTTCGATTTAAGTACAGCAAAGTGAGACTGATTATTATAAATGTATGTTTATATTGTGCAAATGTGGATTTTTGGTTCCTCGTTAATGGGATCATTAAAATGATAAGCATGAACATGGTAATCACTATCATCATTATGTCGTTACCGTCGTTGTCGACATAATCATAATGATAATTAACCGGAGCTTTCATTATTCATACTTACCCAATGATCCTTCCATTGTTTCGTTATTACTGCGGGACCGAACGAGCGTGCTGGATTCATTCCACATCCCGTATAGTCGAACTGAAAATGCGAACATTAATTATAAAAGTTAAATCAATTGAAAAAGTATGAACATTTTAATTGCTAGTTTGAAAAAAATAAACTGAAAGGAAATGCTACATTAAGTGCTTTTTAACATATTTTTCAATCAATAACGTTTTTGCATTAGTTAATAGGTTCGTTTAAATGAATGTAAATGTCCAATCGTTAAATAAAGCGACGCCAGGGTTACCATTTTACTCTCTAATAAAAACGTGCAATGTTGTAGCAATATAATGAAATTCATCACAATGTCATAGAAACTCTTTTGTGAAAGCCTTTGCTCTGCGGGAGAAATATCAAGATGAAATATTGATATAATGATAGCTAAGACAACCCGAACCTTCCAACCATATTAAATGAGAAAATATGACAGAATAGCTATAGTTTATTTCGTAAACGCGATGTTTTGTCAATACTAGCCGGAGACGTTCAATTACAGATTACGGAGCATCAACACTATTTGTTTGCACAAGGGAATGGAGGAGGGCTAGGGTTTGTGACTGGCAATAAAAGCAAGCAGTAAGAAAAAAATACACTTTTCTGGAATGGGCGCCTGTTGTATACGAGCTTTAGAATTAATCGACAAATCATGGTTGTAACATTTGTATCATCGCATCTGCCAATTATGTAACAGATCGGTTAAATAAAATAGAACATATGTATTCGATATTGTCACCACGTATAAGGTATAATTAAGACGTCGTTGAAGACAAGGATTGTATTGTATTTTTGTTATAAACGTTGTTGTTATGCAGACAGCACTAGCAAATCGCTTGAAATAATGACAATAATAAGGAAACTAATAAAAAATACTTTGTTATGTTATACATACCGCAAATAAATGTCCCAAAACCACCGACAAGCCGACCGAAAGTGACCTAGAGCCCATGTCAACACGTTTAGGTTCCAAATTAGCGAAATATGTGAAAACTAGAACAAACGTCACCATGAACTCCACAGCAAAAGCCTGTGCCGGCTTCACGTCATCTTTAATAAACGTCACGCCTAAACCACCATGGTACTTATTAGGTGTGGCACCGTACAATATTCCTGCACCAGCTATTGCCCCAAGGCCTTGAGCAAGGATATAGCATACCGCCCTTGCAACTCCGATTTTGCCCGTGGCGAGTAAAGCCATTGTGATCGCAGGATTCATATGGGCGCCACTGATATGACCAACGCATTGCATCAACGTGGCTTCGGCAAGACCAAAGGTCAAGGCCACCTTCAGAAACGTATCATTCGATGGTTGGCGAATGTGTGTCAGCGACCCACATCCTATGAAAACATAGATCAATGTTACCAAGAACTCGCAGCGAACCGATTTCCAAAACGAAAACGTCACCAGTTCCTCTTTAAGAGCTTTGAGTCTAGTTTTTATTGACATTGTTTCCCGCTCGTTACGGTTTATGGGTTGTATATTCTGCCATTTTGTTGTCGTGCTGAAACAAAAAACAACGATGCAAAACAGAGAGAACGGTAGGATAATATTGACTGTATGTTACGTACGCTTCTGTCATAATCGATGCATAACTTACAAACTAGCAAAATTCACTTAAATCTGTTATACATAGATGTTTATGTAAACGGGTCTTGTGTAGTGTTGAAATGCAAGTTAGTTAAGCAAATACATATATACATTTAATTCATTTTTGTTTTTAGAGAAAATATGTCAGGTTTGCATATTATAGAAATAATCACATAAAAAATTAGTGATATTTTTATATGATTTGAATACTTAAGTATATAACACACTAAAACAAACCATGATGAACTTTGATACATACAAAGTTAACAATTTGACGATTTGAAGAGTAATTTTAAACTAATATGTGTGTATTTAACATATCTTCGAGCACGGATGTACGAGGTTGCGTACAGTTTTATGCAGTTCCAGTTAGTTTAGTTTAAACATATTTTATTTCAAGAAAAACATACAACGTATACATACAAAATTACAACTGATTTACTTGTTCTGAAAATGGATAAGAACGAAAGACGAAGTATTGTATAGTTCTTCTCCGAACATAGTTTTTGCAGGATTGTAACTTTACGTTTTTAAGGGCAGTAGTCATTTTTGAGTAAACATACAATAAGGCAATAGAAACAAAAGAAGGAAAGTTGTAATATAGAAGGAAAAAGTTTAAATATAAAAAACAATCTGAAATACAATTAGAAGTAACGAAAAAAGACAGTTCCAGGTGATAAAGCCAACGCATAAAGGCTTTAAAATACTAATAGTTTATTCAAAGATGCGTAGAAATACATAAAATCATGTGCACTTTTTTTCTATTAAAACAAATAAAAGAATCGGATTTGTAAACGGCGTATCACAATTTTGACCACGCGGTTGTTTTTGTAAAGCTCTACTAGTAGCGCTAAATTATTGACCAACGCATCCGCTTAATAGTAATTCACCTCTGCGATTGACAATCTACCATCAATTGATTAATGTTGCGTTTTACCTTATCGACCGAGCTGTAGATTTTCTCTTGGTATTTAAATAATAGGTCGACATTGAAAGTCAGATTAATAGTAACTTGTATTTTGGTAAACACTAGTCGAGTATTAATACCCAAGTGATCAATTTTCAGTTGATATATGTGTTTACTGATAACAAACATATACTTTAAAGCATTTTTAATTTGGATCTACAATTTAGCCGTCAGTATTTGTAATTGTTTTACACACAGCAGTGCTAATTTTTATATGAATAAATCTTACGTAGCAAATAAATAAAGCAAAACTAATGCGCAGTTTACGACACAAGTTGTTTTCATACCTGCTATGCCCTCACACTAGCATCCAGTAAAATTTTCAAATGATGACCCCAACAACAACGTAAAAGTACGACACAATGCCTACATCACAGAACCCCGATAAGACATTTACTGACAAATATTAAATGATAGTTTTCCGATTGCCGCTTTCTACTTTGCCTTGGCAATGCGGTGCGTCTTAACCAGTAATAAACACGCTAAATAGATCACCCATCGCACCAATCGGGTTCATTTTGTTCGTAACAAACCAGTGGGGACTAATACGATTATGGGGTTCCATTACCAGCTAAGTGTATACATGATATAATACAAGAAAGGTGACAGAAAGCAATTAAAAACTCGAACTTGATGGCACCAATCGATTGATTTGCTTTGCTGTTCACCTAGCAAAGTACAGTACAGTTATGTTTCTACTTACCAATTTTTGTTAAACATTTCGTCGATAAGAAATGCTTTATTGTATAGTTTGCTTACACTATCTTTCCAAAATATTCTTACTTTACAGTGACAACATGTCAAAAATCTTATTCGAATCGAGTAGATAATAAGGTAGATCTCAAAAGGCTACGATGAATTTAATACATTAAATTGTTTTGTAGTTTAATGCCTTCTGACATAAAGTTATCGATGTTGAACAATGGCCTAAGCTTTAATCATGTGGTTATGTTTACTGTTGCTCTGAAGGTTTGTGATGTTCTGTTCAAGCAATCGTTCCTTTGTGTTAAAGTGAGATTATACGATTTTTATATGTGTTAAATTGTAATATATTGATAAAAATATTTTACAATAACACACAATAGGCAAGAAAAATTATACATTGAAGACGAATTTAATAAAATGCAGCAAAGAAATATTAGCGCCCGAGCCGATTGTGACGAAGATATTTCGTACATATTTTCCTACAATTACCGAAGCATTCGTCTTTTTATTAAGATCGGAGTTAGTGTTCGTGTGTCGTATGAATAGAAATCTTTGCAGGAAATTAAAATGATCCGGAAAACTATATTAAGATTTACATCGTACATGCATGAAATACATGCTGGCGAACTGGACATCACAGACATTTTTTTATTTCAGAATTAAATATCTGGCTTATTTCGCATTTTTCGACACATGCTCTTCTAAAATTGTATTTGAATTTATATTGAATTATATGTATTATAAGTTATTTACACATATTATATAAATTCATACATATTTGACAAAATCGTGCATACTCTCTTTAATTAAAATACGAGCGGAAAATAAGAACGATTCCTATCCTGGTGTACTATAGTTTTATTGGTCTTATATTCGCAATGCTACCTCACATGTCTCACTTAATACTGTTATTACTAAAATAAAAAGGTGTATTATTTAAAGGAAAGTCATTCTCTTTTTAAGTACTCTTCGCAAGTACCTCACCATTATCAACTGTGTATGGGTATACATACTGCTTCGGAAACGTTTTTTTAATTAGAACCATTCTAGTGCAGATTTCCTTTTAACAATTTAGCACGTTATTTTATATATCGCATGGTTATTAAGAAATCGAATAAAAACGAGTCTGTACGATTTATGATTTGTTCCTTGGTTACGAATAAACCTTACATTAGAATTTATAACAAATGGGCAAAATTATGCTACATTAAATGGGATAATTGTACGTCAAAGTAATTGACCTATACAATGATCTTCCGAAATAGCATGCGAAGTTTCAATTAGATATATGTTGTAGTTGTAGAAATCAGTATAAGCAGATATTACACAGCTGAGCGTATGCTTTGTACAGCTTGATTTGAATATTTTAGTTTCGTTATGGGAAAACTGGGCTAAATGCATGTGCGTTAAGTGTCGTCTCAAATAAGCCTTGGCAGTCCGCACAAGCCCATCTGGGATGACATTTTCCGCCCAAATCGGATGTTCGCGTAGAAGAGACTTTCTTTAAAAGAAAAATACCATGCAAGCGATAATTGTCCATCATGAGTAGCCTGTGCGGTCTTCTAAGGCTGATCTCAGACGATAATTTCCCCCATGCATTTAGCCTTCTTGTTCCACAACACTGCTTATATTGTCATTGGCCCAACACAAAACTGAAAGTTACGCTTTGCATATCAAACACTGCGCATATTGTTAGACTGCGAATACAAATTGTATTTGATCTGGTTTCCAATTGCTTGATATAAACAGGCATTGTCAATAATTCTCTCAGACAAGTTGTATTAGATCATTGATTGAATTCCTCTTCGAATGTTTAAACGAACAAAGCATGGGCAGAAATGTGCTGCACACCAAGGTATATATGGTATTTCCTTTGCATATTTCGCAAGAATTAAAAAAAACACTTTCCAATTAACACCAATAAAAACATTAACAAACCATGTTAAGAAACCATCCTAATGGTTCCTTAATTTTATACTTCCGTAAAAAACGAATTAAACAAACATGCATATGATGTTTTTCTTGACGAGACGGTACCCTTTATTTATCCACGAAATCAAGTGAATTCAACGTGAGATTGTGTGATACTGATAGATATCGAATTATTATAAGCAATAACAATTTATCAACAAGTTGGAACAAGGTATGTTCTTGCTAGACGAAACGGTAAAATCTGCCTGAAAACGGACATGAACATGATTACATGTATATCTCGCCTCGAAATGTTCGGATATTAAAATGCTCACGCTTCATTGAGCTAAGCGGAAGAAATAATACTAATGATACCGTTTCCTTTGTGAAGGATTTTTCAAGCAATTAAATAGTTCCTTAAGTCGTCGTTTTGTTTGCGTAGAAGAGACTTTCTTTAAAAGGAAAATACCATGCAAGCGATAATTGTCCATCCTGAGTAGCCTGTGCGGTCTTCAAAGGCTGATCTCAGACGATAATTTCCCCCATGCATTTAGCCTTCTTGTTCCACAACACTGCCTATATTGTCAATGGTCCAACACAAAACTGAAAGTCACGATTTGTATATCAAACACTGCGCATATTGTTAGCCTGCGAATACAAATTGTATTTGATCTGGTTTCCAATTGCTTGACATAAACAGGCATTGTCAATAATTCTCTCAGACAAGTTGTATTAGATCTTTGATTGAATTCCTCTTCGAATGTTTAAACGAACAAAGCATGGGCAGAAATGTGCTGCACACCAAGGTATATATGGTATTTCCTTTGCCTATTTCGCAAGAATTAAAATAAAAACACTTTCCAATTAACACCGATAAAAACATTAACAAACCATCCTAATGGATCCTTAATTTTATACTTCCTTAAAAAACGAATTAAACAAACATGCATATGATGTTTTTCTTGACGAGACGGTACCCTTTATTTATCCACGAAATCAAGTGAATTCAACGTGAGATTGTGTGATACTGATAGATATCGAATTATTATAAGCAATAACAATTTATCAACAAGTTGGAACAAGGTATGTTCTTGCTAGACGAAACGGTAAAATCTGCCTGAAAACGGACATGAACATGATTACATGTATATCTCGCCTCGAAATGTTCGGTTATTAAAAATGCTCACGCTTCATTGAGCTAAGCGGAAGAAATAATACTAATGATACCGTTTCCTTTGTGAAGGATTTTTCAAGCAATTAAATAGTTCCTTAAGTCGTCGTTTTGTTCGCGTAGAAGAGACTTTCTTTAAAAGGAAAATACCATGCAAGCGATAATTTTCCATCCTGAGTAGCCTGTGCGGTCTTCAAAGGCTGATCTCAGACGATAATTTCCCCCATGCATTTAGCCTTCTTGTTCCACAACACTGCCTATATTGTCAATGGTCCAACACAAAACTGAAAGTCACGCTTTGTATATCAAACACTGCGCATATTGTTAGCCTGCGAATACAAATTGTATTTGATCTGGTTTCCAATTGCTTGACATAAACAGGCATTGTCAATAATTCTCTCAGACAAGTTGTATTAGATCTTTAATTGAATTCCTCTTCGAATGTTTAAACGAACAAAGCATGGGCAGAAATGTGCTGCACACCAAGGTATATATGGTATTTCCTTTGCCTATTTCGCAAGAATTAAAAAAAACACTTTCCAATTAACACCGATAAAAACATTAACAAACCATGTTAACAAACCATCCTAATGGTTCCTTAATTTTGTACTTCCGTAAAATACGAATTAAACAAACATGCATATGATGTTTTTCTTGACGAGACGGTACACTTTATTTATCCACGAAATCAAGTGAATTCAACGTGAGATTGTGTGATACTGATAGATATCGAATTATTATAAGCAATAACAATTTATCAACAAGTTGGAACAAGGTTTGTTCTTGCTAGACGAAACGGTAAAATCTGCCTGAAAACGGACATGAACATGATTACATGTATATCTCGCCTCGAAATGTTCGGATATTAAAAATGCTCTCGCTTCATTGAGCTAAGCGGAAGAAATAATACTAATGATACCGTTTCCTTTGTGAAGGATTTTTCAAGCAATTAAATAGTTCCTTAAGTCGTCGTTTTGTTCGCGTAGAAATACTTTGTTGACAAGGAAACCTTGGCGAGATTCTAGACTGATTGTCTTCCTTTTAGAACGAGTATCAATGGAGCAAGATACTGACAACAAACTAGTTGATACAATTGGATTTACCTAAGTGGAATATCTATGTGGGATCTATAAGACCTGAACCGATAGCCACAATTACATTTATGGAAGGCATGGATTTTATACCGATACGCAGCTGAAATATGGGAAGCCTTTAAGAACTGCACCGAAGACCATACACTTGAAGACTTTCCTATCGCAACACTTGTCAAACTTGAATATATCAGTAATGAGTAAAGATTTTTATTTAAAATGTCACATGTGATCATTTGAATATATTTTGTGCAAGATTACGATAAAATTATTCATCCGTGACAGTCAGGCGCTTTTGCGCGTTGGGTATCAGTGGTTTCATCTTTTTGCACGTGAAAATGGTGAAACGCGATATGATTCTAATTTTATTTCAATTTTTTCCTTTTAGGTGGGTTGATACACCTGGAAAACATAAGATTTATTGAAAAATCAATATGTCTCGCATAAATTTTCAGGAGCGCAACAGCGCAATCGGCATGTTCCCCACTTGTTGAAGCATCCATCGTCACGGATGAATGATTTCATCGTTTGCTTATACATATTATAGTCAAGTGATCGCATGTACAATTTTAAATCAAAATTATTTTACGATGTACGATTTGCGAATTTTACTTTTTCAATGACTTTTTTAATTTGTTATGTTTGATATTTTCTTGTTGATCAAGTTCTATTAAATTTACTTGGATTATTAGATATGTGTTGAATTAGTCCGAGTCCAAATTTAAACAAAATCCGTTCGAAAATAAGGGAGCTATATCGATTTGAATACGTTTTGCGTTAGAAAAGTCTCCAAGTGTATTTACATTACTTTGCCGTATATTAAATTCTTCTAGACCTCGATCATGTCTGTATGAGTAAATTGATATCAACGTTGATAGTAATGGCAGGCATGTATCGTTCCCCATAGTCCAATATGACATGCATATGATAACGTCAAAATGACGAAACATAGTTCCGCAGTTTAATTATAAAAGTGACATACACATTTAATATAATTCATAGCACGTTATCCGAAATATTTTCAGTTTTATTAGTAAACATCTACTTTCTTAGCAGTTGTACAAAATCTAGTATTTTAAAAATAAAGCGCGCGTCATATCTTGATATTTATGCACATACTGCGAGTTAGAAGAAACAACAATAATTAGACATTAGAGCACACAAATTCCTAAAAGCTTGCCTGAAACCGTCCCCTCTACCTTGTTTCAACATACAAATGAGGGCGAATGTTTGTTTTCGAAACCAATTTGGCTAGTTTATGAAAAGTCATCAAAGAGCCGCGGGCATAAAGAGACGGCAAAAATAACGAGACTGAAATCATAACGAATTATGTTGAAACATTTTCACTGACGTCCTTGACAACTCTTGCTGGAGGCAGTTGTTTTCACAAATACTAGACACATAATTTTGCAAACGTTATTGGTATTTTCAATATAATAATACCATCGACACAGATAACAAAACATCAGAAAACCCCAATAATATGCTTAAACATCGACGATGTATTCTCATATGTTTAGGGCAGCTGAAGCGAGAAACTTTTAATACTATTAAGAATATACCAAACATCAGAGATGTTTATGGTATAAGGCAAATATTGATATTCAGTGATCACGAACTGTTCTCAATATGTTTTCAGCCTCTGTGCTACAGAGCTAAGATTTCAATTAAGTTTAATTATAGTAGGGTTTTTTACTCCTGCCTTGAAATGTAGTATCCGTTCTTATCAGCATGTTCAGTTGTAAAATCAGCAGTGAAATATACATCCTGGCAAAGAACTAATAATGGACTTCATCTCTATGTTATTAGACTAACGAGCTGTGAAATCGACATAAAATGGACGGAGGCAGTTGTCCGGAATGTCATTTTCAGTGCGAAAACATCCCCAATCATTTGCTAAAACATATGATCTTGACAAGAAATCAGACGTTAAAAATATATAATTCTTCACGTCTCAGCCAAGGATATATGAGTCGCGTTCTGCGAAAAATGGTCTTATTGCATGATCGTTAAGCGTCGTCCAAGACAAGTATGTGCAGTTTGCACAGGCTAATAAGTGACAACACTCTCAGTGAAGACTTGATTTGCATTTAGAAGACACTTCATTTAAACGAAATAATCCATACACAAGCCGGAATTGTCGTCCCTGATTAATCAGCCTCAACGGGCAGCACAGGCTTATCTAGGACGACACTTCATGCACATGCATTAAGCCCAGTTTTTTCCAGGACGCGACTCATATAATTCCTCAGTTCTCAGTGATGGGTATATAAGATTGCCATTGTTAAACTGTTTGCATGACTTTGTATCAATGTGTTGTCTTAATGGGTTACCTTCAGAAAATAAAGAGATTATTATTATAATTCTTATTTTTGCGAGAAAGTAAAGCCGCAACTTTAGCAAGGACGTATCGTAATAATCTTAAAATAAAATTGACAAGAACGCAAATATATTTACGCTAACTGTTAAATGAATTATAACAAAAGCAAATACTTCGCAAAGAGTTTCAGAGGCATTATACTTAAACAGAAATAATCAAATGTAACATACATTGAGTGCTTTGTTTAAAAGAGACTTCCGTTAAACGAAAACTCCAATACACGCGGAAATTGCTTTCCCTGATTAGCACGACTGTGCGGTTGCACAGACTCAACTCGGACGAAACTTTACGCACATGCATTAAGCCCAGTTTTCCCAGAACGATGTTCAATTGGATAAATAATTCTTCATTTGGCGACATACAAGACCCGCAGCAAGGACGTATAGGTAGTCATCTTTAAATACTTAATATTTTCAACTGCCAGTTACATTTACAAACAGTATTTGCCAGAAAAACTGTGATTAACCCCGAAATAGCATGATCGTGATATCCGTAACTAATCTAATATTATAAGGAAAAAAACAAATAACACGAATTTCAGTAAACAAACTAAATAGTTATCATTAATATATTCATTTGTATACACAAAACCTGTAGGTGCTAAATACAAAAATGATATGATCCCATTCAATTTAAACAAAATATATTCAATACAGAACGATACAATGTTTTATAAACTAGCGGAACATTCCATATAAAACACCAATGTATTCAGCACTTTTTGACAGCCGGCCCAGAATACAGTAGTTATGAATAACAGAAAATATTTTTTAAAGAACACATCAACAATATGTTACTTTAAAATATTATGTATTTGAAGAAATACGGATGGTCTTAGAGCATAATGTATTACATGGTATTATACAATTGATATATATTACCATAAAATATGCGCATTATACGAATAAATCTTACATACCCTTTATAAGTTTATAACATGCACAACTTTAAACATTACTTTAACATATAAATGACGAATACATATTGTGGCATAAAAAGATTACACAACACAAGTCTCAAAAAACACAAATAAAACAATATCCTTACACACAAAAACTGTTATACATGAACACATTACTTAACCGATATTCGTATACGCCATCAGTCTATAGAGAGAAATGCATCTGATCTACGTAAAATACACGACATACACGACGAATACCGCTTCAGGTAAAAACTGTCGCCAACGCATATCTCGTATCTGTCATGTAATTAGCCGCCCTGCTCAGCTCTGAGACCTTTTTCCAGCTCCGACATGACGCGCAGCACGAGTTCCTCTTGAAAGGGGAGTCCTACAACTTGCACGTTGACGGGTAGACCTTCCGTACCCTGCATGCACTGCAAAATAAGGGTAGTCTTATTTGAAAACTTATTAAAACTATTATTTACAGTTATTAATTTAGTAAAACTACGAAATTAGTGTTAATCTTTGAATCGACTGAAATATTACCACCTGGTTTGCAGCTGTATTTTTTGTATTAGTCTCCTTCTTTTACTTTCTATAGTAATGAAATAGATTATAATTGCATTATAATATTGGACTTGTAACATAAGTAGAGTGAGCATGTGTGACTCACTTTAGTACAATCAATTTTCTGATGTCATTTTGCTTTGTTTTTAAAAGCGTGTATATCTGTTACATTACCTTGATAACGCATTTGTTTCCAGACGTGTTGTTGGGGTATTTCGTCATACTGCTGACGTCATCACTGGTAACCTTAGTGGCGTGCATTGAGCCAGCAGGGTAGTTCAGGATATTATACAGCATGGCGTAACTGAATGTATCTAAAGTGAACAATCGAGCAGTAATGTTTACGACAATACATTTAAGTTATAGAATACGGCAAATGGCTCTCATGGAATATGTCCGTTACACGCAAAATGTAAATGAAAATTCGAAAAATAACACGACAGATATAATTATAATCAATCTTACTGATGACATTCACGGTTTCACTATGTGGTAATGTAACCGTTGCAGACACTGGACAGATAACCGCGTCCAGTTTCAGTTCCCTCCATGACGCTAGGAAGCTGTCTTTATATTGCTCGAAAAGACAATACAACCGAATTTAAGACGCAAAAGTTGTATAGGTATTTGGAATACATTTTATATATACTGGAACGTTGGTTTCTATGTTACATACTTGAATCTCTTCATAACCGCTTATTGATATGAAACGGCTACGGAAGCCTAAATGGTATGAATTCATACAAACAAGATCATCGGTTTATTTTTCATCGAACAAAGGCAGTGTGTATGATACACTGCTATGAACATAGCACTGCATTTCGAACATCGGCTGGTGTTTATTAAAACCGTCATGACGACAATCAAACATACTAAAAATTCTTTTAAATGTACCAGCAGTTTCACAGCATGTTGGAATCAATCATTAACACCCTTACGAAGAAAAAAAGAAAAATTATGGGTCGTGCTCTGGTAAAAGGGGGTTTAATGCAAGTGCGTAAAGAGCCGTGCCGGATTAGCCTGTGTAGTCCATACAGGCTTATCAGGGAAGAAACTTTCTGTCTAAATTTGAATTTTGCTAAGTAGAGATTCTCTGTAAACGACAAATATCATAAAAGTTGAAAGTTACGTAGCTGATGAGCCTTTGCAGTCTGCACAGGCTAATTTGGGATGACACTGTACGCACCTGTATTAAACGCCCTTTTCACAGAGCACGGCGCTATTTGTTTCCTTGTTATACATACATAAATCATGCGTATGTCTGCCCAACACGTATATTACATAGGTTTATTAAAATTCGGATCATCAGCCTATGAGATCTCTTGCGGAAACAAAATATCCATTACAAAATCAATATTAATATGCAAATGCCAATAACTCTGAAAACCAGTGGAACGACCTGACAACAACGCGCATTATGGAGCATGTAAATGTTCAGGGTGCAGAATCAACGGGGTGTACAGGCGTTTACACACGGGCTGGACAGAATGTATTCACACCATTAAGAACTTTATTTTTTCAATTATCTCAAGCTATTGAAATACACTTGCAAAAATGTTAAGTGCATAAAAGACTGCTTGCAGTTTGTGCCGATGTCTTATAGTATAAGAATAAATCCTTGAATACGTCAGAAATCGTTGAAAAAATTTCACGTTCCGTGAAGTACAGATCGAATTTTAAACAAGAACACAGGCTTATTAAATAAAGTAATTCTGGTGCATTTCAAATTGTCATAAGCAGCATAAGTTAAAATACTTAAAAAAACTTGTTTTAAAAAGTTATTTCAAATTAAGCACCACTAACCGTCGTATTTAAATCCAATAAAGTTAAAAGGGGGAACCCCACACAGTCAAATGATCCTGCACCATATGTTCATCAAATTCGGAACATAAGTGGCTGAGATCTTGAGCGGAGAAATATTATGGCAGGCGGAAAGACGGACATGACGTGGAAAAACAATTATCCTCGTTATTCGATTCAGACCGATGCAAACTCAATGCAACCCAATTTCACATTTTAACTTACGGAAAAAGTCGCGACTGAGTAGGGGAGAATATAATTATAGAGAATACGTTCACAATAAAATGTCGATAAAGAAGAATGTTCTGACCGTTATTAAAACAAATGACCAATACAATAATATGTTCCAAATATTACAAACGGGACAAAATACAATATGCATCACAAATAGCCCTCCTCAATAGCACAGTGTGTAAAGAGTGATTTTGAATTTGTAATAACAATGCACTAAGACCTATACAAGTGGTGTGAATGTTTTGTTACGGTAGCAAATCTATCTTGGTCTTGATAGATAAAAAGACAGGTAGTATGACGTTATTTAAAAACACATAATAAATAGTTTTACTTTATAAAGGAAACCTACCTTAATCCCAAAGGGGCCCATAATGCTCGAACTACTTGCGGATACTGAAAAAAATGTACTAAAATGTATTAGTTTGAGGAATAAATACACCTAATATAGTATTATAACTTATACATATAAATATCATTTATACATTAAAACCTGCTGTAGCACAGAATGTTAACTAAATGAAAGATGCATGGGTTGCTTTATAATGGTAGAAACAATTAGAAACACCTGTCAACACGGACTGAAATGAGCATCGCCCCTATCAAAGTAAACCATATATCTAGCTTTTATATGGTTAACAAAACGATAAATATTATAGCTAATTTGGTAAATCAAATAACCTAAGATTACCAAATTTAAAAGTCTGTTTGAGTGTATATTTTAAAATGTCATACTGATCATTTCAAGATTTTTAAATTTAGCAAGTATAAAAACTTTTTAAAAAAATGTCGTTATATTTCACTATTTGGCAGAGCTGCACAAATGTGTCAAAAACTTGAATTGCAAAACAAGGAATATGCGTTTCCAAGTTGTTTTTCAATACGTTATTAAAACATGTGATTTAAGAATGCGTAATGCAGAAATTATGTTTTTGCTTAAAGTCTCTATAACGCTCAAAATCAACGAAAAATTCGTAAAGTATTTCGTAAAATAAAGTTAACACCAAAACAATCAGTGTTCCTTATAGCAATAGCCGCAATTTCAACGCTAGATATGGTATGATTACATAGATTTTTGTAGATACAAAATGCTCATTTTTATTTATTTGTGACACAATTAATTCCATTTTAATTTCCAGCGAATATATCTATTCATACGACACACGAACACCATGTTAGTGTTCATGTGTCGTATGAAAAGATATCATTGCGGGAAATTGAAATGGAAAAACAACGAGCATTTTGTATCTACAAACATCTTTTGTACCAGACCACATCTGGCGTTGAAATTTCGGTAATTGCCATAAAGAACCATGTTTTTAATTGGTTAAGTTTTATTTACGAAATAGTGTACGAAATGTTCGTTGATTTTGAGTAGTAATGTTACTTTAGCAATCTTTTTATTTTATTTTTATGTCCCCCAGTCTATACTGGGGGACATTTTGTTTTGCCCTGTCTTTTTGTGTGTTGGTTTGTTGGTTTGCGTCAAACTTTAATATTGGCCATAACTTTTGCAATATTGAAGATATCAACTTGATAGTTGGCATGCATGTGTATCTCAGAGAGCTGAACATTTGAAAGGTCAAGGTGAGCATTCAAGGTCAAAGGTCAAATATATGAGGAAGTGGACATAGTGTTTCACAAACAGATCTTGTTTTAATGATTTCTGCAAAAATAATAAGCAAATAAGTCACATTAAGTGTTTGAATACTGTTTTTACTGTTTCAAATATATTGCAAGCATTCGCGACTATTCTGCCCCTTTGATAGCATACAGATGTTGTAACTAAAATGTTTAAAATTATTTTACTTTATGTTCGAAATGTTGTGATCTAGAGTTGCTGCAAGCAAACTTAAACTTAAATTTTCGATGTACAAAAAGAACTCGAAATACCATGATAGTTATGTGCTTTGGTCAGAAACAAACACCGAACAGACGTGTGTAGCTTCAATTTAATACCCATAGTACAAAGAGAGATATAGAGTTATTGCACCATGGCCTCAACTTGAAAAATGTACCCTAACTGTTTGATAAAAGTCGAGCCAAAACGAGAAGTAATGCTTGAACGAAAGTCATACCTTCGCAGCGGCTTGCACTATCCACGATAACAACCAAAGCAGCCAGCGCGGAAGAGTATGTGGAAATGTCAACTTAGCAATTTCAGGAACTACAATGTCTTTTCGCCTTTAGAACGCACATAGAATGACAATAACATATTTTATTATTAAACAATTTGACAGTAAAATGTAACAAAAGTGTTTCAAAAGAGTAACGAAATAATGTTAGTAAGTACCATCGTTATTTTAACGTTGTTAAACCGTTGTTAATTTTAAAATTAACAAAACACTAAAGAACAGAAAACTAACACTAAATACGGTTAAAAAAGTACACACTTCTGTACTAGCTCATTCCTAAAGACAAGTTGAGCCTTGCTCTCAAGAAACTGGATAAAATAAATGGAAGTAAGGTTTCTAAGTTTAGCCTGTGCACATCGCACAGGCTAATCAGGGACGACACTTTCTGCATTTACGATATTTTCCGTGAAAGAAATACTCATCTAAGGGAAAATGCAGTTTATGCGGAAAGTATCGTCCGAGATAAGCCTGCGCTGACATTACAGGCTAATATGGGACGACACTTTACGCACAAGCATTAAGCCCAGTTTTTGCAGAAAGATTATTTCACACATTAAGGATATATCTAAAGAACTTACAGCTGTGACATGTACTGTTCCCCACGGTCTCCTGTTATAGTTTTAATGTACAAATCCGGTGTGGCATCCCTGCCGTCAGGCGGGGTGAAAGCTACCAACTAGATAATACCTTTACACTTTTATGTAAAAATGTCTTACTTTCATCTTAAATACTAGAAACACTTTGTACACGTGTATACAGACAATCTTCATGAATTATTTATTCATACATTCGAAAAAAAACAATAACAACGCTAGTTTTCCTAATTTGACTGTAACCGGTATCAGTCCAAAAGTACACAGGAAAAATGTCGAGTGTGCCAGCAATTATTGCCGGTTCGAATCGAGTATCTATTATATTATTTAAATACATGTCACCCCCATTTTATCACAGATTTAACAAACACAATAGGAAAGTAGCATACAGTATGTCCCAGTCGCTCCAAGGTGTCTTTTGCCTTCAGAACAGCCCTCTTGCAAGCCGGAACAGCACGGCAATAACCATCGTAGTCGTAGAAACCGACACGGAGCGGCTGTGTAGAGCTGAACATCTGAAATAACATGAACAGTGTTGGTTTATTAGTTACATATATCTGCTGTAAACTACATGCAAACAATTATGAACCGACGTGCGTGACCGATTTACGTCACGGCCGCATTTGGTAACACACACTTCTTTCCAAATGGCTATCCGTTGATGTATTTTACCATAACTTGCTCTTTTACGTATTTTATTTTTTCGTTTAATAATTATATGGACTAAATTTATAACAGACATTAGACATTAGCTCGAGAATAGATCTAGTCAGGAATGTTGGCAACATGCATATAAAAGCTATTTTTATACTTTGTCTGTCGACTTTCAATGATAGACAGCGAAATTACCTCTTTCTTTTATATGAATACTTCGTCCATTTCTATATGATGTATGAAACGGTGCTGCTAAAATATCCACATGAACACGCTTTAATCAAAGCGTTCAACGTTAAAATAATATGTTGCCAGATACAGAAATACTATTTTCGCTAGCCCAACGATATAAGCAAACGTGAAACTGGAGATTATAAGAAAACTTGCACTGTGCAATCGCTGCATAAAAACCGATACCTGAGTATGAGCCCCTTTCTGGAAAAAAAACCTGGGCATAATGCTTGTGCGTAAAGATTCGTCCCAGATAAGTATATGCAGTTTGCACCGGTTAATCAAGGACGACATTTTCCGCTGTTGAGGTACTTTTCGTTTAAAACAAGTCTCTTCTAGACAAAAATCTGGTGTAATCAAAAAGTTTCATCCGTGATAAGCCTGTGTAGACTTCACTGGCTAACCTGGGATGCCATTTTACGACAATGCTTTAAGACCGGTTTTCTCGGAGCAAGGCTCACATGATTGTCGGTACTATACACTCCGTTAATTGACACAGTCTAACGCACTCATAACAACCGTACCAAATCGTTAAATTTCAGGAGCGCCACCTGTGGATCGAGAGCGAAGTGCAGGTCGGTAAGGCAATGCTTAAAGGACTCCAAGATACCTTCAAAGTACCTTCCAAATACTGAAAATTGAGAATACGTGTTTTCAATATTATATTAACAAAGGTTCAACACATATAGCTGCATACAAAAGTTAAATAAATTTTTAATTTTATTTACAATTTTTGAAACCTTTAATTAAGAATTTTTAGGCAGTAGGTTGTCAAACCCTGAAAAACCCTGACGTCAACATTAAGTTTTAAATTGTATAACGTAAATCGTATGATTATTTATTAAGAGTACACTGGATGTAAGACTTTGGGAAAAGTATGAATTTAACTATTGAAACTTTAGTACAATCAAATTAATGATATCATGAAAGGGCAAACTTATTTAATATATACAGAGCCTCCGAATCTATAGGTAAAGGGGCCTTTTCACGTTTGGGTAAATTGACAAAATTGAAAAAAGTTGTTTCAGAATCGCATATTTTCATTTTAGCCATGATATTTGTGAGGAAACAGTAATACTGAACATTTACCATGCTCTAAAATAACCATTATATGCATCTTGTGACGATTTAAAAACCCGAAAATTATAAAGCGTTGCAACGCAAACGAATTAATAATTTGGAGAGTTCTGTTGTTGTCGTTATATTCTGTGAAACTACGAGGACTGCTTATATTAATTATAAATACATCAGGCATTGTATCTGAAAGGATGGCCGAGTGGTCTAAGTGAGTACTACTTTTACTCCAGGACTCCAGGGGTCAGTGGTTCGAGCCCTGTTGAGGGTTTCCTTATTTTATTATTATTCTTGATTTTTTACTGGCGCTTTTTATATCTAATGTTTACATTTATAAATATAAAGCATTTTATGACAAACTTCAAAACATGCCAAAATATGTGAAAAGGCCCCTTTAAATCGGGTATCCGAGTTCTTTAGCTAAATTGCTTTTGTTGTATTTGATTTCATCGTCAAGCAATAAAACAACATCTTATGTGTAAGACGACTTTTCTCTCATTAAATATAATTCTACAAATAAAAGCTTATAAATAAACTCACTTCAAAAAACTAAATATGTTACATAGAAATAACATACAATTTTCAATAAGCGCGGAAATCGGGTATCCGAGTTATTTAGCTTAATTGAATTTGTTGTATTTGATTTCATCGTGAAGCAATAAAACAACATCTTATGTGTTAGACGACTTTTCTCTCATTTAATATAATTCTACAAATAAAAGCTTATAAATATACTCACTTAAAAAACTAATTATGTTACATAGAAATAACTTACAATTTTCAATTAGCGCGGACATTAACTTATAACGTATAATACGTACAGCATCATTGTCTGTGGAACATTTGTTCTCACAAACGGAACCGCTCCAAGGTCCTCCAAGATCTGAAACGATCATCAAAGTTTTCTTTGGTGTTCTTACGGACACAATTATTGTCCAACTATCTCGATTGGTAAAGCCTGGCGGCTTTAATTTTGTGAGGCTATATCATACAATTAATTTTTACGGTCATTACCTCCTACATGTTATTGAAGGGGGGCATTTATACGTTATCGTCATACTTGCCTTTGTACGCTGTGCTATTAAAACACTCGAACCGGGAGCGATTCTCC
Source organism: Dreissena polymorpha (assembly GCF_020536995.1). Lineage (NCBI taxonomy): Eukaryota > Metazoa > Mollusca > Bivalvia > Myida > Dreissenidae > Dreissena > Dreissena polymorpha. The sequence continues at coordinate 34,685,159 of NC_068363.1, forward strand.
ACAAAAAGTGAAGTGTGAACATTTTATCTGACAGCCGTGAAACGACTGAAATCATGTTTACAGCTAGAATCTACGATTGTGTCACTTTTTTCATAACATAAAAAAAAACGTTGATGAATCAAATACTACATTAAAATTCACAAAACGAAGAAGAAGTTTCAGAAAATGAACGACAAACAGTCAATTGCAAATAATTTTCTGCTGAACAACAGAAAACTCCTTCATGTATACAAGATATGTACATAACGACTACCAACAGCAAAATCGTAATATGGCAATGGCACACGTATGTCATAAACGAGCACATGTCTGTTTAAATTGCATGTATTTTGCTACACAATTAGTATAATTAAACCCTTCCCAGTATATGGCGTGAACCTGTAATTACCAGTGGTCATATGTTAAGCCGTCTATCACATATCATTTCGAAAATCGTAAATACATCGTGTACGCATGTCTGTGACTAATAGAGTGATTATAGAGGTGTTTACGCGGCTATGATGCGGTTCACCAATCTTCACGCAGGGTTGTCGTTCCTTGCTCCCAATCTCTGCAATCACGAGAAAATCATACCAGATTTAGTAAGTATTTTTTTTTCGTTTAAGTGATATATGATGCCAAGTAGTATCATTTTCTTTTATATTTTGAAAATAGTGTATAAGTTAAGGTTCATGGTATTTTTTTTACCTCAATTAAAAATAAAAATAACAACGGTAACATTATTGTACCACGTAACTTGGCTATCATAACGTGGTTGGTTATGAAGGCAGGGATTGGATCCAAATCTCTGCGCGGAGGTTGGGCTATGATAGTTTAAGCCGTCTATCATATATCATATGGAAACTGGTAAATACATCGTGTTCGCGTGTCTGTGACAAATAGAGTGATACTTGACCCGATGCGGAATGGTATTTCATTCCAAACGGGAACAGTTCGACTTCATTAAGGATCAATGGTCTTGGTCACTGATCATACATCAACAAAATTTGACCTGGGCCTAAAGCCGACGAAAAGATGAGTAGAGTAGTTCGAACTATTCGGTGAATAGTCAAACTAAACACACCTGTACGTTATATTTGTATGATAACCGCGTCCTGTAATTTGTAGTCTTCGAGCCAATGTCCCAGTCCAGCTGATGAGTCGTTGCCAGCTAGTTCGAAGCTTTCTGGGTCGCAACAAATACAACAAAATGGTATATAGATACCATTAACAGAACATTACCATTGTAGGGGTCTCCCGATATATCACATGCATATACTATATCTAGTAATGATCGGAATTCAATGAATTTTTATGGGAAGCTTCACTACCAAGAGGAGATGTGCATATTATCAGCGGGTTCTGGTCGGATGATTTTTCACAGAGTTATGGCCCTTTGAAATTTTCTATAAAAAAAATCTTGTCCCCCAACTACTGTGCCCTCAAGACGTTTCTTTTTATCTGAATATATAGGGCAATATTATGACAATAACAACTTTGGGGAGCACCACCCGTCTCCGACGGTTTCTTGTTAAGCGTAACATTTTCAGTTTAATATTTCTGTCGAAATGATTATGAACCTTTTGACAGTTTGTACCGCCAGCATAATATTTTAGTTTAATGGTAAAGTAGAATGAATTATTTGTTGATGTTATAAAGGCATTTGGGATGGTTGTACCGCCAGTGTATCATTTTTCAGTTAAATTATATGATGATGTGATAATGAACCTTTGAGAGTTTGTGCCGCAAGCGTAACATTTTAGTTAAAATAAATTTTTTGTCGATGTGATTATGAAATTTTGAGAGTTTGTACCGCCAGCGTAACATTTAAGTTAAATTTTGTTTTTATGTGATAATGAACATTGGAGAGTTTGTACCGCCAGCGTACCATTTTCTGTTTAATTTTAAAGTAGAATGAATTATTTGTTGATGTAATAAAAGCATTTGTGAGTTTGTACCGCCAGCGTAACATTTTAAGATTGTATTATGTTTTGATTTAATAATGAACCTTTGGGAGTTTGTACCGCCAGCGTAACATTTTCTGTTTAATTTTTCTGTCGAAGTGATTATGAAACTCTGAAAGTTTGTTCTGCCAGCGCAACTGTTAAGTTAAATAATTTGTTTATGTTATAATGAACCTTTTGGAGTTTGTACCGCCAGCGTAACATTTTCTGTTAAATTTTTCTGTGGAAGTGATTATGAAACTTTGTGTGTGTACCGCCAGCGTAACAATTAAGTTAAATTTTGTTTTGATGTGAAAATGAACTTTGGGGAGTTTGTACAGCCAGCGTAACATTTTAAGTTGAATTATATGATGATGTGATAATAAACCTATGGGACTTTGTACCGCAGCGTATCATTTTCTGTTTAATTTTTCTGTGGAAGTGATTGTGAAACTTTGAGTGTGTACCACCAGCATAACAATTAAGTTAAAGTTTGTTTTGATGTGAAAATGAACTTTGGGGAGTTTGTACAGCCAGCGTAACATTTTAAGTTGAATTATATGATGATGTGATAATGAACCTTTGGGAGTTGGTACCTCCAGCGTTACCTTTTAGTTTCATTTGTCTATAGAAGTGATTTTAAAACTTTGAGAGTTTGTACTGTCATCGTAATATCTAAGTTGAATTATGTTTTGATGTGATTATGAACCTTGGCTTAGGGAGTTTGTACCGCAAGCATAACATTTTCAGTTCAATTTTCCTGTCTGAATGTAAGTAGGGTTCTACTGCCAGCATAACATTTTTATATTTTGTTATAAAAAGTTACAAAAAGTTGTGTTTATTTGTAAGATATATCCTTGAAAATGGCCATTTTGAAAGGGATTCTGTGGAAAACCCCTTTTTAAAATATACTGCTTTTTATATGTTAAGTGCCTGAATAACTATAACACGTAAAAAACAACTTAAAAAAGTTTAGGCACGTTACATTATGTCATAGTACCAACTTTCCTTTATAAGTAAACGTTAATGTATAGTTATTAAATGCTTTGCACTTAGATTTTTACATTAAGTAATTATAGTTATTAGCAATGTTTAAATATCTATAAACAACAAATGTTGCTTACTAACAACAACGCATTTTGTTTCCATAACATCGACGGCGTAAGTCACGTTGCATATTCCAAAAAGTTCGATTATGGACATGGTTAGAATCTGGTTTTTAGTAGACGCCAATGATCGGAAACTGTCAAATAAATCCCCAGCATAAGAACATGTATTAAGTTATTGCACATTACCTTTAAGACTAACTGGTATTCCATGAACTGGTCCTTTTTTCTTATCTAACTTATCCAGAGATTGTGCAATAGCCTGAAGTTAACAATACACACGTTGTTGCAGTTTGCATAATATATAGAATAACACTATTGCCCATGAGCATAAACAAGTTGATTTTTTTATATATAGCTGCAGTTTGGATCTAATTGGAAAGATGATCAATTTTGGCGTGGCCCTGTGCATGTGGGGGAAACCGACTGACCATGAGACAATTTTACATTTCCAGTTGGGTGACCACCAATATTTGCGCCAGGAGTGGGAACTGAACCCAGGTAAGAAGTGCGAGGGCGAACCACTGCGCTAGCGGGACAACCATGTAAGAAATAGACATTTAAATATTTATATTCGTCATACAACTTACTTCAGCGTCTGGCAAGAATTCTGTCACGCAAATGAAACTCACCGTTGCTTCTAATGCCTTTAACAAAAAATGACGATAAACGTATTCATACAAGCAATATATTGCATAGTAAAAACACGACATGGTTATCCGTAATATGTTTTCGTCCGAAGTATATTATGACAAAGCTATACAATACTCAAACATAGGAACGCTAAAAACCTAACATTATTATTATTATTATTATTATTATTATTATTATTATTATTATTATTATTATTATTATTATTATTATTATTCTTATTATTATTATATTTTGTATTACTAAATAACTAGTATTAAATTTAAAAAAAATCCATTCCGCAAGAACAAAGAACAAACGCAATGTAAAGAAAGGCTTAAAACACCTCTGAAGAGAATGATATACGAATACGGGATTACAGTAAAAAATAAATCATTGTTTCTACCACTAACCATAATCTGGTAGGCACGCAGGACTTGTAATGCAATCAGGGAACCATGCTGCAGTTGTCTCTGTAGCTCCATTTATGGTAATGCAACAATCGTCATCGCCTGGTCACGTGTCATCTAAACATACAGAGTAATAAGTATGTATGCATTTATGAACATAAAATATTATCCATTAAAATAGCATCAGTGTTCATAAACGTGAATAAAGATTATAGCCATGTTATCTGGAAGTATGATTACATAATAAAAAATGTAAGAACACTGTAGTAGTATTTTAGAATTCAATGATCGCTGTGATGTTCTGATATTTATTTTATTAATTTTAAATAAATACCACACATACCTGAGTTGCAGTTTGCAATTGCTTTACTCTTTCTACAACGAAAATTGTCAATACTGCTCCAGCACCAAAAGCCAAAACCTTACTACTGTTGCTTGACATTTTTAATTGTGTTCTGGAAAGAAAAAAAGAAATGAGGCTGGATTTTATAAATGCGAGGTAAAAATAGTCTCAGATACAAATAACATTATTTGATAATAAAACACCAAATATGGACACGTTTTTATTTTAAAATATCAGATTAAGCATGGTTTCACTTTTCTTTTTGTGAGAATGGAGTGGTACTGTTCATTACCGACCATAATTACTACCAAACATAATGCAATAAAGTTAAACGCATGTTACAAAGTAACAAAGAAGGAAGACAAACGACCAAACAATCACATTTAAGAAACTCAGCCCGCACCAAGATTCAGCAACCTGTTTAGTACATTTGTATCCTAATTCCGAGAGAATTTGCCCTTATTCTTATCAATTTAGCGCAAGCCTTAACACGCCGACGATCAAGCATGTACCTATTAAGTATATACATAAATTATATACTCAATAGATAAAATACAGTGTAGCAAAAAAACACAGATCGCGATAGAACTGTCATGTCTTCAGAACAATGGTCAAACATTATTTACTCTGAAAACAAATCGATGGTTCTTAGAGTTCATGACGATAAAGAGTGCCACTTATATATGATGTGCAAGACGAACTCTGCACCTCCGAAAATTGATCGTTGAAAAACACAAGCTAAGATCACCGTAAAAACTACATAATAAGCATATGCGGTTTAAGCGATGCACATCTAGCAACAGGAGCGAGTAGTGTCCCAAAGAAAATGTAGAAAATCCATTACGCCAACACTACATAAAACACGCAAAACAGCACACTTCTGCTACTTCGGATTTGTGAAGTGTATCCTATTTTTAAACAGGCAAAAGCAAGTCAAAGAAGTCATCGTAGACCAATCGCAGCCCAAATAACATGTCGATCAATATATTATGTTACAAAACAAGATTTCACACTATGAAAAAGACATGTGTTTATCATGGTATGAATCTCCATGATTTACAATGGTAAACCTACTGCTGTGTACACATTGATCTTCTCGTATAAAGTGCCATATATGTACACCAGTTTGAGCATCACGAATTTCCCTTTTCGTAACAACAACTTGAACATATATGTGTAATATAAACATAATAGTTTTGATAGACAGTACCGATTTACCAATTAGTCAGAGTAGACAACTGTCTCTGGACCCCACGACTTTTAGGGGCCCCATGAGACCGGGACGAAATGTGTTTTTTTTTTACTTACTTGCTTAGCCTTATCTAACCAGAGGGGGTTATCACGTGACGATAATAAAACAGTCACGATGGCGACGTCCTCGCCAAAACAGGTAGTTTTCGCTTTTATACAATTAGTTACTTTTGTTGAATTTTTAAATGCTGCTCGTTTTCCAGCCATATCAGTAAGAAAGCGATTTATTTAAAGCGTTTGTTTCGTATTAATATTCGCTTTATATCTCGACTTTGCTCGCTATGAATTTTCTTAGCGGGAGCTGTAATTTTGTGAAATCAAAAATGTGGCGCAACCAACACATAAACCATAATACCGGTATACGCACACCCGGTGTTCTCGTGGTATTGTGTTTATATGCCCCTAAGCAGTTGTTAACAAACAAATAGTTGCGACCTACTTGTTAAGTCTGCAAAAAACATTTAAAACAAAACATCTCTGGCCGACTTTTTCAATCGATTCTTTGTAATGTGCATGTCCAAAACTGATAAAAGCATATTTTAAAGCCGAAATCTACTTGAAATCCGTATCGAAAGGACATTGCCCATGCCTTTTTTTAACTTGTTCGATTTTATTTGCATAGGTCTGTTTGCAGGTGCTTTTGTAAGACATTATTAGTATTGTTAAACTTCTTTCGTTAGCACACCACCTATTATTCAAATATTGTTCTTATCAGACTCTTACAATATTTGAATTTGTCGAGTTTAATTAATTTTGAAAGAACTGATTGTAGCGTTTGACGGTATGTCAGAGCTTCGTTTATTCATGTTTGAATTAAATTTTGTGCTATCCATCCTATTTACCGCGGAAATACCCGTTGTGATTATAGATAATAATGACGGACAGTGGTGTTGTTTTTGTTGTGACTACAGTCACACTGTTTTTTTTTCGTTGCGAAAACGCTATGCTAAAATGCAGTTATGTAAAATTTGATAGTCTTTTTAATCATTTATCCTATATATAAATATGATACAAGATAAGTATTGATGCAAAGCATCAAAGGGCGTCGGGAATTTCAGTGTAAAAGGCACTCAATGAAGTTACATGGAACGATTTTTTTCTACTGTAAATATTAATATATTGGCCGATTATTTTTAACAAAATAGTAAAAGATACTGGTATAACCATTATCTATGATTTTGTGTTATAAACACCAAATAACCGTTATTTATGATGTTGTGTTATAACCCCCAAATAACCATTATCTATGATTTTGTGTTGTAACCCCCAAATATTTCATAGTTCATTTAATTTACATTGGTTTCCTTTTTTACTGGCATCCGTGTGCAGTTCATTAATGGAACAGAACTGTGTAGGTTTTAAAAAATCTGCTTCATCTTGTAAGCGTAATTTCATATTTTTCTCAACTTCAAGGGGAGATGATTCTGAACTTTTTCTTACGTTCCTCATTTACGATAGGGGTTGAGTACTAATTGATATGAAAACAATGTAAAAGTTTGAAAAAAAATAATGAAAACTGTAAACTGTATAAAGAAGCTGCATTTCACAATACTTTGAAATTCAGTAAAAGATCATAATAGATTTATTGCTCCAATATTCATCATTTTCAATAGGGTTCGAGTAATACTGATATAAAAACACTTAGCAAGTTTGGAAAGATTTCAGACGAAAGTTGTGAAATCTTTTAAACGAGTGGAAATTGTTTATTTTGTCAAATTTAATAGAAAAAAAAATCTGGACTTATTGTCCCGATGTTTCTCATTTTAAACGAGGTAAAAATGCTCATTGATATGAAGACACTGTAAGTTTGGAAAGAATCTAATGAAAAATGTTGATGTAATCACCTTACCAAGCAGTTTTTCACTTTTATTTTTAAATTCAAAGAGACGTAATTCTGGACTTATGGTCCGATATTGCTCATATAAAATTTGGGTTGGGTTCTCATTGATAAAAAAAAACGAAAGTTTGGGAACAATCGGATGAAAATTTTGGACTTCGAACAAGGATTTCAAAATTTCTCAACTTCTAAGGAAGATAACTATGGACATAATGGTCGGATAATGCTAAAGGGCCCATACCACCTGGATAGTAATACGTGTCGCGCTTCGCGCTCTATATGTGGTTCTTAAAAAACTCCGAGGAGTGCTTGACTCTAGGGAAACGGGTTGCTGGGACAAAGCTCCTCCTTGATAAGCGGCTGCTTCCTTTATCGCAACCAGTTGTTACAATCAATAATGCGTGTCGCGCTCCGCGCTCTATATGTGGTAGGGATAGGCCTATGATAGACAACCATAAAATACATGGATAATATATGTGTTGTTTGCATTATTTAATATAAAAACACGTGTATTTTTTATAAGATATTTACGTGATGTAAGAAATTTTAATTAACTTTGTCACCACGTTGCATCCATTAATTTTAATAAAAATGTCCAATTGTAGTAAAATGGATTTTAAATTGTCTACATAAAATAAAGTTTTATTATATTTATTAACCTGACTGAAAAAATTGTCAGACGCCGAACTGTTCCTTTCGTGCCGGAACCCGGGATTGAACCGGGGGCCTTTAGATGACTGTTGCGTAAACAACTTCATTCTAACGCTCTCCCAACTGAGCTATTCCGGCTGACATTCACTTATGTACTGCTATTTGGCGAAGTTGTGTATAGCGATCGTTATTATATGTCTATTAGTAAAGTAATACATTGTACGTTTTCGTACCACTACGCATTTCCAATAAACTTGCTTGCGCGATAGGTCGTCAAATATCGTACTACATTGATTCTCCACTAAATAAGCAAATTAGAAAAACCACAAAATAAATATATTTTGATTATGTTTTGTTTTTATACAAAACATCATTTGTTTTTATACAAAACCAGAAAGTTTCGCGAATTTGCCCAGTCCATGTGATCTTTCACCTGTAATCAGTTGTGGATCAGTTATTAATTAAAACAATTAGCTTTGCATTATTGGTAATAAATGTTGTAATAAATTTAATAGGCACAAATGCAGTACTTATTTACACTAATTTACACAAAAAATCACCACTATGCAAGATATTCTTAAAACAAAAATATATACATTGATCCGTAAAATAACTTCATCCTCCCATAAGCGAAAAAAATGCATTACATACAAGTCGCCAATTAAGACGCGAACAATTCCTTTAGTACCACGTGAATACTGTGTTGCAGCCCACTAATTGCTGAAAAATACCTGAACAGATATAAACGCCTGGCAACCGTTAGCAAAAAAACTATGAATAACGCGTTAGCAAAAAACATGGTTATGGTTGCACGATATAATAAATTGTTCTCAGTATAAATCCATTTCTTTGAAACTCAAAGTGACTTTTAAGAACAAAATGAAACGGTCAATGTGTAGAACGTCCGAAATATTCATCCGAAATCACATGCGATGAAGATATTTTATTTTTTGTTCTAAAATATCCTATTCGCTTTATTAATACAATTTTACTCAATTTATGTTATTCATGCGTACGTGACCGATATAACGTACATAGTTTTCAAAATCTATTGACCCTCATTTCACGTATGCAAACTGCCTTATAGTCTAAAGCATAGATGAAGGCCGAGTCAATTGTATATTCTACGTTGAAGGGGTGTAATGACTGTTGTGAGTGTGAGCTAAAATAAAGTTTCAGTTGCTTCCCTTATTTAATCAGTTTGAAAACCCATGGCAAATACTATTATTAATAAAAATAAGTGCTGTTTTTGTAAAACACAATGCCCCCTACTGCGCCGCTTTGAAGCCATATATTTGACCTTTGACCCTTTAGGATGACCTTGACCTTCCACCACTCAAAATGTGCAGCTCCATGAGATTCACATGCATGCCAAATATCAAGTTGCTATCTTCAATTTCGCAAAAAGCATACCAAGGTTAAAGTTTTGGGACAGAATGACAGACAGAATAACAGATAGACAGGCCAAAAAACAATATTCCCCTGATAATTCGATCCGGGAGCCTAAAAAACGAAATTCAAATAGCGCCTGAAAGAGATAAATCTCACTATTCACGTTTCAGGAATGCCGCAATTTTTATCATTGTGATAAACAACATGCAACAGTTATTTGTTCTGCTCAAGTCCACCTGTGATCAGAAATTCACTTACTGTTTTAAACCACTCTCCGGAAGAGATTTTCTTAAACTTGTAAATGCATCCAAACCTTCAACATGTGAAATTGATGCAATCCCAACTGTTAGACTCTTTCACATCTTTCAGAATTGACACCTATATTGACGGAAATAGTAAATAGATCGTTGCTATCTGGTGTATTCCCTGACACATGGAAAAGCGCTGTGATTAAACCATTGTTGAAGAAGAAAGGTCTCCCTCTGGAATTACCGAACTATTGTCCGGTTAAAAATTTAACATTTCTTTCAAAAATTCTAGAAAAAGCTGGATTAAACCAAATTAATGATCATATTGAGGCTAATAATCTCCTTCCACCTTACCAAAGTGCCTAAAGAAGACATCACGGAGTCGAAACGGCAATGCTAAGAATGTATACTAACCTTCTAGAAAATATTGATGAAGGTAAAGTCACCATCGTGGTCATGCTTAACTTGAGTGCAGCGTTCAACACCATTGATATCCCAATACTTATTCGTATTCTTCAAGACGAGTTTGGTATTCATGGCATTCCCTTAAAATGGATAAACTCCTATCTCACCAACAGAACAATGAAAGTGTTAGTCGAAAAGTCAACATCTGATACTGAGCAATTACTTCTCGGTGTTCCTCAGGGTTCTGGGGCCAGGCCAGTTATATTTACTTTGTATATATCGGCTCTACACAAAGTGGTTCGAAAATACCCGACTGATCTTTATGGATATGCGGATGACCATAAGCTAGCATTCAAAATTCAAACAGGTAATTCCGAAAATGAGTCGACTGCTTTTTCAGCAACTTAATAGTTGCCTGGACGACGTTTTAAAGTGGATGTCAACCTTCAAACTAAAAATGAATGAATCAAACACTGAAATTATTGTATATGGAACCAGGCAACAGTTGGCGAAATTGAGTCCTTCAAGCGTGGTTGTCGGTGGTTGCGAAGTGAAATTTGTCAATCATGTAAGAGATCTTGGTGTAATCATGACCAACACACTCAACTTTGACAAAACCACCCAGAAGAAGTGTCAAATCGCACATGCACAACTACGAAATATCAAAGCTATACGAAAACATCCTACAAAAGAGTCTACGGCATCATCAGCACATGTATTAGTTCATTCGCATATTGACTTTTGCAATGGTCTTTTTACGGAAGTTCCCACTTACCAAATCAAGAACTTACAGCGAGTTCAAAATCGTGCCGCAAGAGTCGTCTTGAATAACCTATCACTGATTTCCTTAAAAAAGTTACACTGGCTCCTTGTAGAGGCCAGTGTGATGTTTAAAGTTTTAGTTGTAGTATTTCGGGTTATCAATGGTACAGCTCCAGTTTACATAAGAGAATTGTTTGTACCTGCTCGAGGACAATACAAATTACGGCCACACAATGACACAAAATTCTGCATCCCTAGACGACGAACAAAACTAGCTGTCAGATCTCTTGCTGTCGTCGGTCCAAAATGGTGGAACAATCTACCTGAGTATCTTAAGGCTTGTAAATCTGAAGCTAGTTTTAGATCAAGGCTGAAAAACACATCTCTTTGGACAATTTTACAAACAATTAGTTTACTTGTAGGATTAGTATAAAGTCTGCATTTTTACTAACTAAAATAGTAATTGTTTGTTGATTGTTTTCACTTTCTTGAACATAAATGTATATCGTTAACAAGTTTTGGTCTTAATGCTGAATATGTAATTGTGAAGCGCAATAGAATATGTAAATAATTTTTGCGCTATATAAATGCTATGTATTTGTATTTAATTAGTTTACCATATCCTCGTTCACTTGGCATACCCAATTTTTTGGTTGTTATTTTCAATGAAGGTCTTGTATTTGAAACTGAACACATACTTCCATATGTATTCAGAAGAAATGGATTGTTCATGCAACCATCCATCCCACCATTTGCATTTGGTCAGGAAAATGATTTATTTCTTTTGAACCCAGTTTAAGTCATGTATCTATTTCAAAAATAAATGAAAATAAGGTTCCGTTTCTAAAGCCTTTCATCCAAACAACACCAGGTTCGAAGCATGAATGCATGCGACAGCCAAACAAGACATCGGTTTATGGGAATGAACCTATGCAGATGAAAAACAAAACATTGGATGCTAATGAATAGGTTAAGCAGATGCAGGCGTGTCAACAAATTATAAAAAAATAACATTAATATTGACACAATTTATTTCATGGACACTTTTAAACTTACTGCGTTAGTGATAACGCTTTATATTAAATGATCATACACTCGAGTGTAGACCGAACAACGTTCAAGTTTCTTTGATAATATAGGTGCATGCCTATAAACGATTACACTGTAACTTCTTCTTAAGAATACCCCCAAAATGTCAACACAAACAAGTATGAGGCACTGTTTAGCAAACGCAGGTCTGATATGTTTATATAATGGTGGTCTGTTTTTATATTGTGTTGTTTATGACGCTTGAGCTTCAATAACAGAATACAAGGTTATACTAGGGATAAATATTTAAATCAACACATGAAAAACTATTTATCATAAAATTGCGAAAATGAAATAACACGTTTGAGTCAATCGTTATGCATTTGCAGTCATTGTATTAGCGGTCATTTGGACGCCATGTTGAATTTCTCTATTTCGTAATTTGTTCTTTGCTCCAAAAAACCTAAGTATAGACACAAAAATAATGAAATTTAAGTGGGTACTCACAAAGTTATCATCATTAATAGGTTTTGGACGCCATCTTGAAAAAAAATCTTATGGTTGGATTTTGGGAAAAACTTTTGATATGTTATAAAGGACATTCTTTCCTGCCAGGATCAGTTAAAATACCTTTTGAAGCATTCGTTTTGTGGGGGGTGATATTTTTTCATATATTGACTCGACTATTTTGCATGTTCGTAAACTGATTTTGTTAATTTGTAGCAAGTGTATAACTTTAATTAAAAAATAAACAAGTAAATAAATACATGAACATATTACAGATAAGTTTAATATATAAAAATGCATTATCAATTATGTGTCCGTCGCGCTTATTAATCAAGCAATTAAACAACAAAGGGTTTTACGTTTTGATCCATAATGTCAGCTATCCACACTTTTGTCGATCTCGCTTGTACGAATATGTATCTGAGGTTGGCACTCATGTTTAAGAATATGTCCTATGACCAAGGACTTATCGTAGTCTTGAAATAGCATGCAAGTGTTTACCATCTTGGAACTAGATTCTCAAAGGGGCACACACTGTAACATTGCTTTGAATTAATCCAAACTATTGACAAATGTTATATTTTATGTGATGTTTTCCTAGAAAAAAGGTGTGCACCATTGCTTGATATTGCAAATGACATTAAATCCTTGTTTTAAAAGTTTAGTATGGTCTTAAGTTTTACAAACGAGAATAAAATGCAAACCAACCATTCGTAAACAGCAACCTCTGTGTTAATGTTGCATGCACATTGTGTCTCTGCTTCACTTGTGATTACACTGAGACCACCCGTTAATAATGCAAGTAAAATGAAGAATCTTAAAGTATATTCATCATAAAATGTTAGAACATTTTTAATTGTGAAGCAGCTAGTGTGTAAATAACAACCATCGATTCAATTATTGTGTTTTCAATTTCTTTTTACAAAAGAAAGCATAGCTAAATGATTACATTTGCCACTAAAAGAAATTCATGTTAAAAACTGCATTGAGCTAAAAGAAAAATATTTCAAAGAAGCAAAACATAGTAAAAAATCTATTGGTTCGATTTTGTCATGAGCGTGGCTACGCTTGTGCCATATCCTTACTATATTCTAGTGGAATACTCAAATTTTAATCAAATTTTAAAACGACTTGAAATTATCAAGTTCATTGATATATACAAAATAATCATTGTGTATGCAATGAAGCAAATTTTATTACTATCAAAATCTCTATATGTGTTCTGTTCTAAGTGAAAGGGGCAACTATCATTCGATGGTCCACTTGGACAGTTCGCGTGGATCTGCCAACAGCCACCATGTTCATAATTGCATGTCATGTGACTTATAAAACGTTTAAATTCATGAGCATATATAATCCTTGTGATTTGTGTTAAATAGATTAACGTTGCCGTTATTACGATATGAATCGTATTATTCTTCATAAGGTTGGCATGTACAAACGTTAAGATCAATGTAGAAATGTATAAACAAACATTAACATTTTCACTATGACTAAATTCGCACTAATGTGGATGAAAACAATGAAACATTCAGTCTATACAGAACATAAGAATCGCTTAAATATTACCACAATTCAAACACAGACAGTTATATAAGGTTGTTATTACAGGAACATGATAAGAATCGACCTTGCTTTAACAAATGCGTGGCATGCGGCGTTTATTTCCCTTAGATATCGAAGTTGTGGTTAGCAAATCAATAACGGGCATTGTCGTATAAAGGTTTTGGTATTGTTTAACTGAGAGGAAGTTAACACAACGCGCGTGTTTGCGAATGAAATCAACACATTTTTTAAGATCATAATGTTCTTTATTTCTAACAAAATACATCAAGAAATACACAAATAACTTTATATTACACTTACATGTAAATGGCAAGTTTATGTGCAGTTGAAGGAAAAAAGTATCAAAACTGTATTGTAGAAAGTCCAGTACACTTTTAAACATCAGTATTATATAAAAGTTAACATATATAAACACATAAATGATAGCATCAATGCATATTTTAAGTATAAAAAATAACAGTTATTCCAAGAAAAAGTATATGTTTATCTACTTTGTTTCAAAACAACATATTGATTGCTCGTAACATGTTTATAGGTAAAGTAATCTAACCAGAAACTGGAGCTCTTATTGTGTGTGATAATTATAATAACATAATAACATGGCTGAGGCGCGCAGATTATTTAAGATGTTAACGCATGTTCTATTGGATACATCCCTGTCCCGATTGGACGTTAATAACTTCAAATCTTTAGACTGATTCACAACCCGATTAAAACTCAGCAACAATTTAGGAATGTTTGCGTTAATGAAATGTTTAAACACATGTATCGTCAATATTTGCGGCAGAAAATATAAGTCCGTGTAATGTTTATGACAGGTCGCGTGTTATAGCTGTTTTGCGTTGCAACTCTGTTCAGTCATTTCAGCATATGCTATCTTGAAATTAAACTTTAACTTTGTTTGCGATAATTTTAGAACTACATATCATTCACGTTAACAAAACCATATTGCCTTCTTTTGATTTCTGTCAAATAACATGCATCTATTAGAAAATGGGTTAATTTTTATAGTGATAAATGTCTAACAATACAATATAATGGTGTTGGTTTGCATAAACATATTTAATCTACTTTTGTTTTAATATCATTGTTTCAGATAAATATTTTTGTAAAAAGCATAAAACCTGAAGATGCCTGAAAATGCCGACAAACACAAAATACATGTATCTATTAACTATTTTTATATTGAATGTTTATTACCGGCCTATAATTGTTCTCAAAGTTTCCCTGATGTAACAATATAGTGCTTCAATTAACAATTAACACCCTCAGAATGCGTGATTAACCATCCTCATTTCAAAAGATTATCGGTCATTATTATTTGGCCTACTTAAACAATTCTTATAAAAAACCTATCAATACCCTACAGTCATTTTCTGGTAATTACATTGGATCACGACGTCGGAGGAAATCAGAAAGCGTTTATATTGTATAGGTATTACAATATATAATTTTGATATTTACTAATTTAGTGTTGCGTGTTTATACATATTTGCTTATTCTGTGTATTTTACTCCTATTTATATTTTCTTACTTGTATAATAACAGTCGCATTCATTTACACTACATAATAAATATCACTTGAACTTTTAAGCGTAGTCCCTTAAATGGATAGTGAGAAAATTATGAGGAATTAATTATTTGAGAATGATCAATAATATGTATCACTTATCATGAAATAAATTATTTATCAATTAGTTTTGTTGTTAGTAAGCACCTGTACAACGAAGCTCTCATATGCGCATGGACTCACATTTTATTTGACAGTAATCCAATTTATATGGAAAACATGTTATGAAACACAAATGTGTTCACAATTCAATCACACTTATTTGATGTTTGTCGTGAGCACATTTTAAGTAGCAGCACCAAACCGGAAGTATAATGTTGGCTACATTGTAGCGTAAATAAAAGTAAAACGTTTAAAGACGTACTCGCCAGTTTATTTTATTTTTTTTTATTTTTTTTTATGTCACACACAGAATTTGATTACTTCTGGTAGTTTGCTAAAGCCACCGTTTGCTCATTTAAAAATGAAATAAAAATTGAGGGTAACCTGTGCTGAAATGTTTTCTTATATTGGGCCGTTAAACATTCGACTATTTCAGCGCATGGGCCAACAGCTTATAAGCATAAGGTGATTAAATAACAAATTCGTTAGGAAGCTATCCGGTGTACACGATTTGTGCACAACTTGAACTTCTTCAATAAAATAGATGCATTAACTTGTTTCCCATAATTAGACCTATGCTCGCAGTTATCAGCTCGCGATACAAAAAAGGTTTGCTTGGCTGTAGCGATGATGGTCGATTCTTTTAGCGCAATTATGTGGAACTTAAATGTTAAATCATTCGGCTTCTTTATGCTTTATTATTCATATTGTTCCCTTACTTGATATCCAACCCGTTTATCATTCGAATACTCGAAACAGCTAACACTAATTTCTCAACCGGTACAGAACACTAAATTTGCATGAAGCTAAATTACCGCGTACGTCCTTAAAATGCTGTATTGGTGGCATCGTAGTTTTGATATATAACAACATTAAATCAAACACAATTTTTATTTACTATAATTCAGCAATTTAAAAGTAAAGCACTCGTAAAAACACGAAAGTACAGTGACTGAAAAGGAAAATATGTGCTATTGCGTGTAAGCAGAAGAAACATACGTTTTAATAGGAATAAAACAGACATTGTCAGTAGTCAATTAAGTAACAATAATTTCAAATCACCTATAACTATTAGTAAAATGCCAATTACAGGCCCAATATCAGAATAGCCCAAGACAACGAAATCGGAGCATCAAAAATTTCATATGTTCATAAGTGAAATAATGATTTGTGGAGTGTATTTTATTATACATCTCTTTGTATCTATGTAGCAGTTCATATGTTTACGAGTCGATCTTACAATATACAAGAATAGATTAATTGATAATAATACCTTTGCATACATTTATAATATACAAACGCACGACTTCAACGATTAGGATTTCATAATTCTAAAATGTGTTACTTTCGGTAGATTCACTATTGTGTATTATGTCATGATCAAAAAAATAAATGTTAATATAGTTGATCATTCGTAAATTAAAATTGATGATATATCGAAACCAACGCATACAATCCAGCAAACACAAAGCCATAAGAACATTAGAGTTGAAATAAGCATGCGCATTATTCACAATCAAAAATCAAGTATTCACTCATATGCAAAGCCAGCAAGTATCAAATGTATAATCGCATACAACAACAGCAAGTATCTATTATATTACATTATAAAGAAGTAGCGAGTATCACTTGTATTTCTATATACAAACGCTTTAACCGTTACATGTTTACTTCAATGCAACGGCAACAAGCATAATAGCTATGCTTCTATTCAAAGGAAACAAGTATCATGTGTATACTTCTTTACAAAAGCAGCAAGTATCACTTGTATTCTCATGTTCAAAAGCAACAAGTATCAGCTGTATTCTCCTTTACAAATTCAGCAATGTCACATGTATTATCATATTACAAAATCAGCAAGTAACGCGTGTATTCTCATATACAAAGGAAACAAGCACACTGTGTATAATTCTGTACAAAGGCAGCACGTATCAATGTTATTTTCATATTCAAAACAGCAAATATCACTTGTATTCGCATGTACAAACGCAACAATCATCACTTTTATACTTCTATCAAAAGCAACAATCACCACTTGTATACGTCTATACAACACCAGCACGTACCACTTGTATTTTCATGTACAAACGCAACAAACATCACGTGTATACTTCTATGCAAAGGCAACAAGCATAATGTGTATACTTCAATACCAAAGCAGCATGTATCACTTGTATTCTCATGTTCAAACGCATTAACGATAACGTGCATGCATCTATACAAAGGCAACAATTCTGAACGATCAATGTTTAAGTACTAATTAGTATTAATGACATTTCGCATGGTTGATTTGATTCCAAAACAATGTATGTTCATATGAATTATTTTATTTCTGTATTAACAGAGTTCGCATGCAAATATTTTTATGAAATGCGCCAACTTTTGTTTCATAAAAGTGTCTTTAAGTTGCATTTCCATCCTTCTTGTTTGGAGGTGTAAAGATGCGCAACTGAGTTAATGATATTCGCCTTGTAACCGAATTGTTCTAATACTCTACGTTTTTGTCAAACATAAAACTTAAAGAGAAACGAATGTTTTCCAATACTGTCATATCATTAAAAAACATACGTCATAAAAGTTAAAAAAAACTGCATGAATAAATTCGAAATTTGACCAACACCAGTAGGTGTGCGATGTGATAAAATGGTTCTACGAAAACAAAGCAGTTTTATGAGAGCCTGTGTCAAAAAATGAAATCTTGTGATACTCAACCTCCACGATTCATGGTGCTAATCATGTTCACATACAACATGATCCACATACATGTAAGAACAAGGGATATCATGCCATTTCCACCCGTCTGCACGCCAAGAGCAAGTGCATTGTTCGTTGCCGTCAGGCTCTGTCGGTGCCCAGGCCGTGTAGTTCACCGCTTTTCCAGAATGTTGCACCAGAAATGAATTCGTATTAGATGCTTCGATAATTCCAATACAGAGACCATAAACATCTGTCAACAAATAATTGTTTGGTAAAAGCCAGAAACAAGATATAAAAGATACATGGAATTTCCTACACAGTGTTTAAATAACATGACACAAAATCATGTATACTCATATTTACGCTTTTGAAGTGAGGGATGATGGAGGAATAACTTAAAATTGTAGATAGCAGATGGTATAAAAAACATCCATAAGTTGGTATAACGAACAGCATCATTGCTTCACATGAGCCGCGTCATGCAAAAATTGGGTCTTATGCCATAATGGTGGACCATGGACAATGGGCGGTCACAACAACTCATCCTAAGTTCAGGAAAGCTAACAATTAAAAAAATCACGTTTGTGAAATGTAAAGGAAGGCAATTGTTATCAGCGTTGTTTGAAACTGCGGATAAGATGGGTTTTTAACAAAATGTGACGATCCAGATTAGAACGATTACCTGTTGGCGTCTTTGATAGGCGATCGGCTAAGAAATCCTGTTCTTCTTTGCTGTCAGGTACCACAACATGCGCACCAAACAGCTGGCAGTAAACCTACGACATATCGAAAACATTTAATTTGGTTCACTTTTTAAGACATTTGCAATAGTTTTTAATGGAACATGCCTTCAATCATTTGCACATAAACGCCTCAATAAATATTTAACAAAACAACCAACAATACAACGTTTGGGTCATTGAATGAATTTCTCACATAACGAATGGTTAAAATATACTGTACTTAAACTTAGCCTGGTTAATTTAAATGTTAGCCATTGTGCTTTATGGTTTATAGGTTCCTCACTTTCTATTTCGAGTGAGTTACTTTAATCGTAGAATACATTTGCGGTTGTATATAAATAGAAATAAAGCCAAGCCGATCATTTGACTTTAACTGTGCATTATACGGATAAGCCATCACAATGCTTACACCTTTTTCATAACTTTGTTTAAACATTAATTTCATTTGGTCAAGTATGCTCACGCCGTATGTATTAAGTGTATGACATTCGACATTTATAATTGACCTTTACCGTGTTTCCTTTGATTTTTAAAAACGTCAATTTGTCGCTCCATGGTAATAACTTCGGTCAAATAATTTAAAACGTAACCCTATGCTACGGACAATGTTTAACATGGTTCCTTTCCTTGTATTTGATTTGATTGGCATAAATATCTTGCTTTAACATTTGATATTAAATTCCTGTTCTTCCGCATGACACGCCATCTCACTTTAATTGACATTTCAAGTTATTTGAAACCACCTATACTGGACCAAGAAATGTAAAAATTAAACCGTACTAAAAATAAAATGTGTTATATTGTTCATGATAATTTACCTAAATGCTTAAAATACGTGTATATAAGATATTGCATAACGCAGTTTAATGATAAGTAGAAGAAACACTGAAACCTCTGCGTCGGTGCACTTCATTTTTGTGCTGACATCCAAGAAGTATCTGGACGTTCCGTATTGCCATTCAAAGATGTTGGCATTAACTAAAAAGAAATGGGTTACTTTTTAATGTGTCTTTAGTTTTTATATCTGAGAAAAAATTTCGATTAATGCTATATACCCTATATCATTTGAAGGATTGTTATGAAAAGTAAATAACGTATAATTTCAATGGGCATTGGGTTTTCAGTAAGAACGTCCTTCTTTGGAAAAAATGAATCTTATGTGAACGCTCAAATCGCAATATAAGTTATTTGCTAATTGTTTTTCAATAATATTCCAAAACAAATTGTTAATAAACACAAATCATATTTAAACAGACAGAGTATCATTTGTTTAGCACCAAATGTATCGCTGGATTCGGTTTTCTTGTTCAAGACTTTATCAGTTACGTTTAGAAGTCGCTCTGTCTGAGCACCGATGTATGTTGAATATTGTGAAGCATTTTTGTACCGAAATAGACAATGATCATTCCGAAAATTGCAAACACCTTACCCAACTGATAGTACATGTTTGCTTGTGACGCTGCCAACGCTGATGACATGTTGGTTAGTTTCTTGCAGCCTGTGCATGAACCGTTGAAGGCTGAAAAGAAGATCGCATCGCATCCAATTGTTTGGCTACAGACAGTAGCGCACTGAGTGATGCTGGAAACGCCAACGTGAGTGAAGACGCGATAATTTCCAACACATACTTTTTCCACATCGACATTGCCTCTACGGAACTTGGATGTTTTAAACCCTATTGTATCTTTCACAACAATAAGAAAAACTGCGTACAGGTAGACTGTAGGATTCATTGCGCGAACTTTGCGAGCCGAAGTGTTCAAGCTAAAAATTTATGTCGAAATGAACTTTATCCTGGGCTTTTCCTGATCGATCTCATTAGTGCGTGTTTTATTGAACGCACCAGAATAATTTATAGATCTTACCATGTCAGTTGTCAACGAAGCGCTAGGCCGCGTCATTTGCAAAATGTATTTTAAGCTCATGTGCGCTAACCGGTTAGACGTGTGACTGTTTTGACAAGTGCCCGTTTCAATAGAAATCAGCTTTTAATCATGTTTTTTACAGCGTGTTAAAGGTTACAATTTGTTGTGATCACTATTTCCGACTTTCAAAGTGTTTTCAATAAGCTTTACATTAAAACGCCGTCTCCGTCTAAACCACTGGGCTGATATTCACGAACTTTCTCATGATATATGATAGGATGACCCTCTTTCATAGTTGTTTTAACAGCCCAATGCATTTTCGATTCACCGTCGCTAAAATATTGTTTAATGAAAACCGCAATTGTCAGGAATTTAATATATGTTACAAAAACTCGGAACATGGTCCTGTAATAGTTTTTTCTGAAGTCATGCCCTGTGGGGACACAACTATCAACAACCAAGAGGTCACCTGATTTAAATAGACCTATATGCTTAATAACTTTTTTTAATCAACGTTTTTCTGAAACGGCAAGGGTCATGTTTATATATTTGGTGCATAGTATTAGTTGGAAAGTTGACATTGCATTGAGATTTATATTGATTGATATTCAGAAAGAAGACCAGTACAAATTCATTTCAAGAATGCCCATGAGGTCAATAGTGTCCTCGTCCTAGTTATTATACTATTGATATAGATTTATATTAGTAAGTAATTTACCAAATCTTCTCTAAACATTAACTCCGATAGTTCCTATGCTGCATCAAATATAGAGATGATGTGCAATTTGTTTCTTAAGTATCGCCCCTGGGATTAATACCAACCACGACCCGGTGTTCTTAATATTAATAAATGTTATATTCGTAAATTATTAAATAAAAATCTCCTCTTAAAGTATAGGACCCCCATTTCATTGGCATGTGATATGCAATATCAGGTAGTGGTCGTCTGCAAACGATGTAGTGATCAGATTATGCTTAAATTGAAGTAAACCTGGTATAAATGTTTATTGGGATAAAATAAAATTGCAAAACAAATTGTAATTGCGTTTCGGGACAACCATTTTGACGTAAAATATGTCATTGGTGGTATGCAGAAAACATAACTTCCCCTGAAATTAACGCACACCATCAAGTTGTATTAAACAAAGCATATTTCGTGATGCCTTAATTGAGCTTAATAACCTTTGTTTAGCATATGTTTTTGTAAAATACGCAGTAGAGTAGTCAGAGTTATTTTCGATAAACACGCGTATCGTACGAGACCATCCTAACCGTACCTTGAGTTATGTGCACAAAATCGCACTCATAGCTTTTTTAACTGTAGCTGAAGTTTTGTATTGCCAATGCGAGTTTTAGAGTTAGAAAAAGTGTTTTTAAATACTAAGTTTATATTTTTAACGGGAACTCTTAAACTAAGCTCATATTCTTTCGTATCATTTTTTTCTGCTGAGGAATTCTTGCATATACATCGACAACGCAGTACAATGATTCGAGCACGATTACCGGTATACCTTTTTCAGTCCATGATATGGCAAGCCTCGTCGATATTTTAATTTAATCATCGCCTGAAAGATAATGAAACGATAGTTCAGTAGCCTGTTATGTTTATTATTTATTCATTTTTACATAATGCGGTTCATAAAAAAGCAATATACGAGTTCCCTAGTCCCCAGTGGAGCGATTATTACAACGCAGTGAGGTATCGATGATCTAAAACGAGCCTCAGTGAAACTGACTGTTGACGTATTTCTACCGAATCTTGATGAATAATTGACCAGATCGTTATCTAATTTGAAAATAAAACCATTGGAAATATGTGAAGTATTCAAGGGATCATTAAATTGATCTTTATGACAATGACTTCATTATATTTCATTCCTGTTGAAGTGTCATTAACTAATATGTTATTGATTATGATGAGAAAATAAGGTTATTATGTGTATGTACGTCTGAAACCATTGCTATTTAATATTTAAAGATATATAACTACAGATTGTATAGAATGACAATTAACACTCGTTTTTGGACAGTAGGGTTTGCATCAATTGTTCAGTTTATTAATGTATGGATATGTTTTTGCTATTTTGTTAACATGTTAGTAATCTACATCTTTTTATTTTAATTCAAGTGCTCGAACGGATAATCCTATGTCCGGCGTCCGTCGCCGTGAGTCGTGCGGTGTGCACTGTGCAGAATTTTGTGCGATGTCAAATTATAACTCCTCCCCAATCTAAAAGACTTTTTTCTTCCTATCTTCATACAACTTAGTCAGAAAATAGCCGGACAGTATATAGTTATAATCATGATTACGTGCGTCCAAAAAAAACGTCACCCGTTAAAACCCGCAAAAACATTGCTACCACTCTAACGACCACACGAAAGCCTAAGTCTCCATAAAACATAGTCAGAATACTATAACTATAGTCAGAATACTATACGCACGACCGAGCAGCGAAGCTGCGAGTGGGGGTAGGTGCGGGACGGGGTTTCCTCCTCTTGCTAGGGGGGTTTGGGGGGGCCTCCTCCCTCGAAAAATTTGTAAAAATTCATTGCAGATGGTGCGTTTTGGTGTTATCTTTCAGCCACGTTTTGGCAATTTAATTCGTCAATTTCTTGCTTGAAAAAGACCGATAAAAAGAAACTAAGCACGTCATTATTTTCTGCTGAAACTGATTTTATGTGGGGTATTTGGTAAACAGAAAATTAAATTCTTTTTTAATTAAACTGTAATAGAAACACTGTTTGAATGAAACAACAGCATGCTCGCTGAGTATTGAGCGAGCATGCTAAACTTTTATTTAACTCTATCAATAAAACCAGTTTGGACGATGTGTAATTTATTAAAAAGAAAACATCCTCTAATTTCACATAAAACACATGTCCACTTGTATGTGCAATACTACACCCTGTACAAAGTAATGCTAATCTTCGATCTTTCCTTTGTGCAAAAATGTCGACCACATGCTCAGCGTTAATTTCTCTTTCCCTATATGCATTAAGGAGTCCCAGTCCAGACAAGCGTTCCGTTCCCATTGTATTCCGCAAGTATGTCTTGACCCTTCGCATTGTGGAAAACGATCTTTCTGCAGTTGCGGTGGAGACAGGCATAACGAGGAGTAGCATAAAGCATTTTCTTATGCTGGGGTATAGCTGCTCACTCGCCAAAGCTAAGCTCTCTTCAAGTGCATTCGGCGGGATCAGGGCGGTCCATGGCCAGTGCTGCACTTGTCCACCAAGTGCGCCATTTCGCTTCATCCACTGTGAGACAGGACCTAAATCCTGCGTACAATTCCTTAAAGCTGTCTTCAGGAAGATTCGACCTCTGTACATGCAAATTGAAACCGAAACCTGTACAATAGATAAACAATTTTATTACATGTTTGACGTCGCGGGAGTAAAATATAGCCATTACATATTTTTAATATTAAATTTGGCGCGCATTTTTTCAGTGTACGAACGTCGATTAAATTTAACGCGTTTATATAGGGCATTAAAGACAAGAATCAATGTTAAGCAATAAAATATGACGAGATAAAAAGAATATACCATGTGTGTCTATTGCCGTTGAATTCATTAAAATCGTTGAATAAAAGATAAAATGCTCGACAGTGCCTATCATGTTATATAACTCGTTTAAATAAATTCAATGTTAAAAGGTATGAATGTAATATAGTCCTCTATATGTACAGTTGTTGACATGTTGTATGTTTACAATAACACAAATGATGGGAAATACTTGCTTAAATTGTTCAAGTAGTACCTTGAATATATCCAATTAATAACATTTCGAGTTTATACCCAAATAATTTAAGTTTACCCGTGCTGGAATGAGGGATTCTGCCTTGTACCGGTCATTGCCCTGTAGTAACCTGTCCTCCACCTCTGTTAGCAAATGGTCGGCGAACGGCAGATGCATGTTATTTTTCCAAAATTCGGACACATTATTAGCTGGGGCATTTGGCCGCTTTTCTGGCGTCCGGCGTTCCTTGGCGTTGACGTTACCACGTCTACCGCGGATGCGATGTCAACCGCCTTCTCGTACAAGGCATCCCACACAGTGTCGTCTGCACGTTCATTCTAAAATAACGATTTGACAGCTGAATATATATAGTAAGAGGGTTGTCAAATAAAATAAGGCTGAAGCAACGTGTTGATCATGTATATAACATGAAATACTATATCTTGTCCTCGTGTTTCACGACTTAATGTGCAATTAACTACATTGCCAAAATAGGATATTAATATTCGCTTGAAATTTCTTTAAATTTAACTTGAAAAACACACTTTAAGTATAAGGAAAAATCACATTTAAAATTACCTGTATCAAAGCCTTGACAACTCTCGTTTCCGTGGCAGCCTTGAGGTCACATGATTTCCTCTGCAGCATTTTTGACAGCGGAACGAGGGAGGCCAACACTTGTTCGATTGCAACTAGGGTTATAATGAAATCGTACTGTAACACAGACAGCAGGTAGCCTGATGCCTCCGCCATCACCCGAAAGTTGTTCCAAAGATGTAACTACTGTTCTGTTTATTAAAAATCGCAGACAACTTCATTTATTGGGAAACATAAATGTAACATTGCCTAAGAAGCATATTTGAATTGTTTGATCAGGTTTGACGTCGCACAAATACATGCTTATTTCATAAGTAACATAACTTAATAGATGATGGATGTTTTGCAGTGAAATTGTTATCACACTTTATTCAACTTTCATTTAGCTTTGATCCCGACCTCAGCGAAAACTCGATCAATATTACTGATTTATCTTAATCGTTTTTCCAGTATCTGAAAGCTTCTTTCTAGTTAAAGCTGGACATAATCCCACACACCATAATCATGATATTCGTGTAAATGCCTGTAAGCACATAGAAATGTGTGACGGGCGTCAGCCCTCGCAGCCCATCTGGTCTCGCATAACGACTGCAATTTGGTTCTTTTCTCCATTTCCTCACGACTGACGGGGTCATTTTCCAAGTTGTCATGGAAGTTAAGCAGTCGCTTTGCTGAATAATTAAATGCGAAAGCTATAACCTGTACTGTACACATCATATTTCGTGCATGGTGTTCTCTTGATGCATGTACAATAGCCAAGTTAAGGCAATGGGCTCTACAGTGGGTATAAATAGCTTCCGGAAACAGTGTCCTAATTCTAGCCTGTACACCGCTGTGCTTCCCCGACATATTTCCAGCCCCGTCATAGCATTGGCCGCGCATGTTCTCTACAATGACACCTAAATGAAACGAAGGTGCATATTAAAACACGCTTAAAGAAACCAACCAACACGAATGTATATATAGTAGGAATGGCAACGGTTAATCGGTTAACCGGTTATCCGTTTCTTTAGGAGGTTAACCGATTACAAAATTAATATTCGGTTTTTCTTGCAGAAATGCATTTTTTGTTGAACGCGATAAATGCTCAAATCGTTAGCACCTTTTCCTTTTCAATCAGCACACACCAGTGATAGTTTTCATCTGTATGAGAAACATAAATAAACTACAACATATTTAATGTAGTGATTGACTTAAAGGTGATAGTAATCTTGAATAGTTATTTTCGGATATGTTCGTCCCACCGTTTGTTTATGTTTATGTGAGCACTGGAACTCTTGATAGAAACTATTGAAGTTCATCAGTAACTATTTAAATGTTTTGTTATATTGTTATATCTGGTTATATAATTTTGTATATGTAGTAGGGATGTCATATTAAACACGGCGTTGCTAAGAAAATTAACTTGACGCAGCTAACCAAACCCCCTTACAACAAAATAATGACATCCTTCAATGCGATCGATGGAGTCTGAATCATAACCCACATATTTAAAACTAAGTCAAGCAGAGCCATTTCAATACCTCGCGCAAGTAAACGAGTTCATTTAGTATCATTAACATTACCACGCTTTGTTTTATTATTCCCGAAGCGTAAAAACGCTTCATTTATTATTACATGAACAAATATTTTGAGATAGCGAAAGTAATAAAATAGAATTGCATCATATATTATCCAATTAAGATAAACACGCTTTATTTATTATTTATTATCCCTTGATCAAAGTCACGTTTCATGTAGTATGTTATTTGCAAACGGACTAACGCTGAATTTCAAATACCACGCTTTTAAGAATGTTTACGCGTTTCCAAAACACGAAACCCTGTTGGGAAAACTTCAATGTTCGGGCCAGTGATTTTGTAATAAATAATGCGTATATTTAATTAATGTGACTTGTCATAACATGACTCATTCTCTTTTCATGTAAGGCAATACGTGCATTCAAAAGTAATCGTTCCCCTAACAATCCTAATTGAACGGCGTCATATGAAAATGGGCCCTATGGTAAATGCGGCCAGCGTTGCTCCAGAGCAGCCTGCGCAGTCACTCAAGGTCTCGTGGTCTCATTGGCGTTAATTGGTCTGGCGCTACATATGTCGAATAAGACCCATTTTCGCATGACGCGGATCAAATAATACTCAGTACGTTTGTGTACTCGAATATAGCCAATGTCATAGTTAAGGATAGCACTGCACTTTGGTGTTATCGCAACTTCGAAAGTCAACTATTATAAATAAAAATAAGTTGCATTTATATAATATTATCATCATGATAGTTCTCCTTTTCATTTTCCTAATTATCATCAATTTCAGCAGTGTCATGATTATCAATATCATCATAATAAACAGCAGTACCACAATCAGCAGCAGTACCAGCATCAGTGGCATGTCACTGCATTTCAGTATTATTATAACCACAATTGCATCATACCCCTGATATCATACTATTGTGCAATTTAAAAAAGGACGTGTTCGCAGATGTTCACATGATTTGAAGTGTGTCATTAAACGCCTTAAATAGCTAGATTTGAACATCGGTGATACAGAGCTCCGGTAAAAAAAACGTATATGCACCATCTCAACCCAATAAATGTGTTATGTTCATGATATATATTTAACATTTATTTGACGATAGTAAATATATTGTTTCATAAAGGAGTTGCCTCAATTATTGTAACTCCAATTACTGAGGCTTAAACGAAGCTTTTGTTTTATTTCTGTTTAAATGCATTCATACGACTCAAGCACATATCTGTGTTTCTCCAATACTACATATTATCAGAACAAGAATAATGTTGTTCAGTTGTTACACAAGTTATATTCACTTATAATAAATAACTTACAAATCGGGTCACATGAAACCAGGGGTTTAATATTTGGTGTGTAGCAGCATATAATTTGCCTCTAAAACTTTGTAAGAATCATGCCTTTTGGTTTAAAACTGACCATACCTCGTGGATAATATGATTCATAGACACTAATATACAAGAAGTGAATAACACAAACAGCTTTCATTTTACATTCAACGTTTGTTCAAATCATTTTAAGGGATCATCATCAGCAGCAGCAGCAGCAGCATTAACATCAGCATCAGCATCCTCCTCCTCCTCATCATCATCATCCTTATCCTCTTCATCCATCATCCATCCATCATCCATCCATCATCAATTCATCATCCATCAATCACCCATCCATCATCCATCCATCATCCATCCATCATCCATCCATCATCCAATTATCATCCATCAATCATCCATACATCATCCATGATCTATCATCCATCATCCTCATCCATCATCCATCATCCTCATTCATCATCCTCATCAATAACCCATCATCCATCATTCTCTTCGTCATCCTCATCGTCATCCTCATCGTCATCCTCCACATCAATCCTTATCGTCATCCTCATCGTCAATCATCATCGTCAACCAATAATCGTCAATCAATCATCGTCATCAATCATCATCATCAATCATCATCATCAATCATCATCATCATCAATCATCATCAATAATTATCATCAATCATCATTATCAATAATCATCATCATCAATCATCATAATCATCATCATCATCATCACCATCATCATCATCATCATCATCATCATCATCATCCTCATCATCCTCATCATCATCATACATCATCATCATCATACGCATCACATCATCATCAGCATCATCATCATCATCATCATCATCATCATCATCATCATCATCATCATAATCATCATCATCATCACCATCATCATCATCATCATCATCATCATC
The DNA here is from genome assembly GCF_020536995.1 of Dreissena polymorpha. Classification (NCBI taxonomy): domain Eukaryota; kingdom Metazoa; phylum Mollusca; class Bivalvia; order Myida; family Dreissenidae; genus Dreissena; species Dreissena polymorpha. Next base: position 34,714,301 of record NC_068363.1, read on the forward strand.
ATCATCATCATCATCATCATCATCATCATCATCATCATCATCATCATCATCATCATCATTATCATCATCATCATCATCATTATCATCAATCCTCCTCAACCTCCTTCTCATCATCCTCCTCATCATGATCCTGCTCCTCGCCATGATCGTCATCCTCGTCATTCTCGTCTTCCTCCTCATCATCCTCATTCTCCTCCTCATCCTGCTTATCCTCCTCATTCGCCTCATCCTCATCACCTTCCTAATCCATCCATCATCCATCAATCATCCATCCATCATCCATCCATCATCCATTCATTCTCCATCCATCATCCATCCATCATCCATCCATCATCCATCCATCATCCATCCATCCTCCTTTCATCATCCATCCATCATCTATCAATCACATCCATCATCCATCCATCATCCATCCATCATCGGTCCATCATCCATCCATCATCCATCCATCTTCCATCCATCATCTATGCATCATCAATCCATCATCCATCCATCATCCATCCATCCATCATCCATCATCCATCCATCATCCACCCATCATCTATCCATCATCCATCCATCATCCATCAATCATTCATCCATCATCCACCCATCGTCCATCCATCATCCATCCATTACCCATCCATCATCCATCCATTACCCATCCATCATCCATCCATCATCGACATTGATCATCCTCATCCATCATCCTCATCCACCATCCTCATCCACCATCCTCATCCACCATCCTCATCCATCATCCTCATTCATCATCCTCATCCATCATCCTCATCCATTATCCTCAGCCATCATCCTCATCCATCATCCTCATCCATCATCATCATCCATCATCCTCATCCATTATTCTCATCCATCATCCTCATCGTCATACTCATCGTCATCCTCATCGTCATCCTCCTCTTCCTCCTCGTCATCATTGTCATCCTCGTTTTCCTCGTCATCCTGGTCATTCTCCTCATCCATCAATCATTCATCCATCATCCATCCATCCATCATCCATCCATCATCCATCCATCATCCATCCATCCATCATCCGTCCATCATCCATCCATCATCCATTTATTATCCATCCATCATCCATCCATCATCCATCCATCATCCATCCATCATCCATCCATCATCCATCCATCATCCATCCATTATCAATCCCTCATCCATCCATCAATCATCCTCATCCATCATCCTCATCCGCATTCATCATCAATCATCCTTCATCCTCATCTATAATCCTAATCCATCATCCATCTTCCTCATCCATCATCCTCATCCATCAACCATCATCCTCATCTTCATCGTCATCCTTATCGTCATCGTCATCCTCATCGTCATACTCATCGTCATCCTCATCGTTAATCCTCATCGTCAATCCTCATCGTCAATCAATCATCGTCAATCAATCATCGTCATCAATCATCGTCATCAATCATCGTCATCGATCATCGTCATCGACCATCATCATCGATCATTATCATCAATCATCATAATCAATCATCATCAATCAGCATCAATCATCATCATCAATCATCATCATCAATCATCATCATCAATCATCATCATCAATCATCATCATTAATCATCATCATCATCATCATCATCATCAATCATCATCATCAATCATCATCATCAATCATCATCATCATCAATCATTATCATCAATCATCGTTATCAATCATCATCATCGTCATCATCAATCATCATCATCAATCATCATCAGCAATCAATACAAAATGGCCGCTGATGAAAACCGTGAGGTCGAAAGCTTCGGCAAACAATAATACAGCGTTTTTGTTAATATAAATATATATATTGAATGAAATTGTTCAAACAGTGTAAAACATGAGTATCTTATACCCTAGCGCTTTCGACTATACGTCTTCTTCAGGGGTGTATACAGATATATTTTAAAGATTCTCCAGTGCGAATGCACAGTAGAACAATTGTCTTGTAAAAACTTGCAGCCACAGGAAACAACTTCACGCTGATTTTAGCTATGGCAAGCGGTTCGATATGGCAAGCGGTTCGACGCATAATCCCAAGAAACTAGGTTTCTCATGAGAACCTAGGTTCTCATGAGAACCTAGGTTTATGAAATCCCAAGGAACCAGGTTTCTCACGAGAACCTAGGTTCTCATGACAACCTAGGTTCTCATGAGAACCAAGGTTAATGAAATCCAAAAAAACCAGGTTTCTCATGAGAACCAAGGTTCTCATGAGAACCTAGGTTCTCATGAGAACCTAGGTTTTCATGAGAACCTAGGTTCTCATTTGAAAACCTTGGCTTACGCTTGAGAACCTAGGTTCTCATGAGAAACTAGGTTTTTCATGAGAACCTAGGTTCTCATAGACACATAGAACTTAGGTTCTCATGAGAACCTAGGTTCTCATGAGAACCTAGGTTCTCATTCTGAGAACTTAAGTTCTCGTTTGGTATCCTAGGTTTTCACAAGAACCTAGGTTCTTATTTGAAAACCTAGGTTCTCATGAGAGCCTAGGTTCTCATTTAAAAACCTAGGTTCTCATGAGAACCTAGGTTCTCATTCTGAGAACCTAGGTTCTCATGAGAAACCTAGTTTCTTGGGATTATGCGTCGAACCGCTTGCCATAGTTCGACGCATAATCTCAAGAAACTAGGTTTCTCATGAGAACCTAGGTTCTCAAAATGAGAACCTAGGTTCTCAGAATGAGAACCTAGGTTCTCGCTTGAAGATTGCACATGGCGTCAAGAACCCAAGTTTTCAAATGAGAACCTAGGTTTTCATGAGAACCTAGGTTCTTATTTGAAAACCTAGGTTCTCATGAGAACCTAGGTTCTGATTTGGAAACCTAGGTTTTCATGAGAACCTAGGTTCTCAGAATGAGAACTACTAGGTTCTCATGAGAAACCTAGTTTCTTGGGATTATGCGTCTAACTGCTTGCCATATCCGTTGTTTTCATTTGGGAACCATAGGTTCTCTGAGAACCTAGGTTCTCTGAGAACCTAGGTTTTCAGAAAACCTAGGTTCTCTTGAGAACCTAGGTTCTCATAATGAGAACCAAGGTTCTCAAAGAACCTAGGTTCTCATGAGAACCTAGGTTCTTTGAAAACCTAGGTTCTCTGAGAACCTAGGTTCTCTGAAAACCTAGGTTCTCTGAAAACCTAGGTTCTCTGAGAACCTAGTTTCTCAGAGAACCTAGGTTCTCAGAGAACCTAGGTTCCATGAGAACCTAGGTTCTCTGAGAACCTAGGTTTTCAGATCCCTAGGTTTTCAGAATTACGCGTCGGACGGCGTAAACTTGCTCGTTAGGAATACGGGACACATTATTCAGGGCGCAGGATCAATGGGGTTCACATATTATTACACACGGGCTGGACAGAATGAAAACACGCCGTTAAGAACTTTATTTTTGCAGATATCTCAAGTTATTGAAATATGTTGGCAAAGTCTTTAGCGCATAAGTTTTTCTTGCAATGTTGCCGATATCTTACGATTGAATAATACATTATTACACATAATCAATAGAGATAAAACTTTATACCATAATGATTGCTTTCTACATGTAGGTCACAGACATTCTTAAAATAGAAAACTGTACCGTACAGTCGTTTGAGGCCCGAACAAGGGAACTGAATATTTGAAACTCATTCAATTCTGTAACAATGTATTATGTAACGATTGATCTGAATTTTTAGTCTCAAAATAATATTAACAATTAAAGATGTATTTCATAAACAGTTCAATTTTTTATTAACGTGTTCAGACCAATGTCGACCGATTACTTTACTAATTTCATTCCTCAAGAACACCCATGCACGGAAACATGAACAAGAAGCGGTCACCGACGGCTAATGCCTGTTGTCACAAATATTCAACAGATAAGTTTCGTAGAATATTACTGAGCATTGTCTGAACATTGTTCAGAAAATGCTCTTGGGGAGAAACATTCACGGTTTCACGCCTATTTCTATTCATTTTACACATATGCCGCCAGCGTGTACCAAGCAATGGGAGACAACTGGAGGTTAATTATGGCAAGCGGTTCGACGCATAATCCCAAGAAACTAGGTTTCTCATGAGAACCTAGGTTCTCATGAGAACCTAGGTTTATGAAATCCCAAGAAACCAGGTTTCTCACGAGAACCTAGTTTCTCATGAGAACCTAGGTTCTCATGAGAACCAAGGTTTATGAAATCCCAAGAAACCAGGTTTCTCATAAAAACCTAGGTTCTCATTTGAAAACCTTGGTTTACGCTTGAGAACCTAGGTTCTCATGAGAAACTAGGTTTTTCATGAGAACCTAGGTTCTCATAGACACATAGAACTTAGGTTCTCATGAGAACCTAGGTTCTCATGAGAACCTAGGTTCTCATTCTGAGATCTTAAGTTCTCGTTTGGTATCCTAGGTTTTCACAAGAACTTAGGTTCTCATTTGAAAACCTAGGTTCTCATGAGAACCAAGGTTCTCATTTGAAAACCTATGTTCTCATGAGAACCTAGGTTCTCATGAGAAACCTAGTTTCTTGGAACCGCTTGCCATAGATTTAAGCCATGTGCTTAAGACTGGTGCCCGCAGTGTTTGTGATATCGATGAAATTGTAAAAATTGAGGTTTACTTTTTGGCATTCATTTTTGTTTTTATAGTTATGTGTCGTTTTATTTTTATATTTATTTATGTACGCATATTAAAATTGTGTTGTAGACTGACGCCCGTCATGTTCATTATATCAATGTAATAATAAAATATTAAAATTTGCAGTGAACGTTTTGCATTCAGTATTGTGTTATATTTATTTTTCGTTTTGTGATTATTTACTTACACTTAATTAACTTACATATATGGTTCATACTCTATCACATTTTATCACACTTATTGGTCGATATTACATTATATTTAATTATAGAAATATGAGTGCACCTGTAAAGTTTTGACGATAAATCGTACAAAACTTATTTCCAACGGGGTCCATTGTTGTTGTTGAAACATGTATTCATGTTACTATTATTTTGTTATTTTTATATAATGTACATCAATTTTCATTAATAAACATACAATAAACATGAAATCAAAGAATAAAGTTTATGTATTTTGGTCAATTAATAATAACTCTTACCTAGTACACCAATGACAGGTAAAAAGTTATTTTAGTAATCTAATAGAGAGCTTACCGTAAAAACACCGTTATGCAGTTCTCTTCCCAACAAACATAATTGCGTCCGACCGTAAGTTAAACGCAGCCGATATCGAAAATACAAACTCCAATCATATCATAGTGAAACATAATTTCAAGACAAACAGGGTAAAAACATACCAACTGATGTGTTTTATATGATAAAGTTCATTTTTTAATTGAAATGCAAACACTTAATGCACCGATGTGCCGTACCACAAGGCTACTACATATTTGTACACAATCGGAACCGGAACGAATAAGTTACATGGCAGATGTTTCGGATATATATATATATATATATATATATATATATATATATATATATATATATATATATATATATATATATATATATATATATATATATATATATACTAATACACAGTGTCTGTTACGCGGTCTCGGTAGTTTTCAGACTATACGTAAGGGGTCAATATTAAAAACGGGGTCTGTATACAACCCCGCGTTCTAGGCACGTTTAATTACAATGAGGGGGGGGGGTGTAGGGGAGGTAATGCAATCAAATGTCACAATAAGGTCTTATATCGAAAATCACAATCACGTCCGAAATTTAAATTTTGTATACCTCGCAATTAATGTTGCTATATATTTCCTTGTTGAAGTTATTGTTTAACTGTCCAAAAGTATCTATGTGCAGCAGATTTTCTTTGTTAATAGTTGAAGTTGAAGTCGTGTCGACTGTTATTGTTGATGGTTGAAGAGGGTATATACCGGTTTTTGAAAAAGTTGAGATGAGGTTGTCTGGTGAAATGCCCTTGTTGTACGCTTTGCTTGATACAGTATCAACATTATATCTATCCACCTATTGACCTGGGTGCAGCTTGGCACTTTCTGTAGTAGGTGTTGTTGAAGGGACCGAAACATCATACACCCAGAGGCTGGGTGACATACGATGTGTGTGTCGGGAAAACCAAAAAACAAATATTACTTTGTTTTCTACATTCAGCCAGTGTGAGATTAATGTGAGACTAATCACATCAAAGAATACCATCACAGGTTTCGGATTATTGCATGGAGCATGCCGCTTAAAATCATTTTTCAGGTAGTGGAGGAACACATCAGAGTTATACCTGCCAGATTCGATTATCGTTCCAGCTTATCCCGGGAAGGAGCCATCTACATGTAAGATGTCATCTCTACAGCGTTGACATGGGAATATGTAGAATCGGGGTAATCTTATTCCTGAAGCACTGCCACCAGCTATGATCATGACATTTGTATCTCTCGCTGACGTAACTGAGTAAACTGTCTGATCTTTCATGCAAACAATTTTTCCATGATTGCGCTCCATCATCAAGCCCGTTTCATCAGTGTTCCACAATATTTGAGACTTACCACTGATGTTGTTTGCGTCCGTTGCTTTCTTCAGCTTAGAAAAATATGATTCTATAACTTCAGCTGGAGTACATTTTGCCCTTACCATTGATAGTTTCTGATGCTTTGCCAGAAAAACATGGGTTGCGACGTATAAACTGATGTACCATGTATCATTAAGGAGCAACGTCAATGGCCAGTCTCAGAAAACCTTGAATAGCCGTACCCTTCTTGCTCATGTATTCCACATGACCTACCAGTTGGGCCTCCTCCTCCTTAATACAAACCCTAAGCCACAAAACAGATTATCAGGTTGATTTTCTAGTGTCCTGTCTCTCGGTACTCTCGGGTATTACATATACCCGTACAGCCTTGTAGACTGACATCCCATTTTCTCTGACGTCATGGTAAGCATTTTCCAGGAATGTATAATCATATTGCCGTCTCTAAGTTTAAATGTTGTGATGGTGGGCAACTTAAAATAAAAATGTATTAATCAGAAAAACCAAATAAAATATCCGATAAAAAATCAACACTTTATTTCAATTGACTGGTATGAAGTTTAAGCGAGTAATCGTAATCGTAGTAGCATGCCAATATAGGTATCAATATAGTGCCGTCTAGCGCGCACCGCCGTGTGACGTCAGTTTACTAAGTAATGTTTCCATTTGATGAAATAGCTATCGAAAATCGTGATATACTTTCTCAATCCTTAACAAAAAACGCATGCAACTGTGCACGATTTTGTGAATGACATCGTAATTAGTTATAAAATAGAACTTAACCATAGATTAGCTATTTCTCGGATTGTTGTGTAATAAATACCGTGTGAATAAACAATCAACACCGGAACTAATAGGCTATGTGGCAGATATTTGTATGTCCCAGATCGTTGTGTAAATGTACATTGGCTGTTGATCGAGGAATTAATTTAAAATGAACTTGATACGAAAACGACATATCAACCGCTAAAGTAAATATTTTAAAGACTAGCTCGGTTGTAGAGCGCCAAACTACAAATCTGAGGATCACGGTCCGATACCCGGCCCGATCACATATCTAGCGTTGTGGTTTGTCATGTAATCGTTTCTAGGGCAATTCTACTCCTACATCTGATTCAAGGAGGAAAGTTGGCATTTAGAGGCAAAAGTACGTGCGCTTAAGAACCGGGTACCCAGCTAGCTAAAAAGGTAAAAGTTGCTTAACTGACCGCAGTGATATGACTAAAATACTGTTTAAAATGCGAAAACTCCTAATAAATAAACAAACCAATAAAAAACACGACAACTACATATACATCGATATAGTATATGATGAACATTGAACAACTCAAATAGATGTGCGTACGCTGAAGGGAATATATGTCGCTGTATTAACCGCAGCACCAATTCAAACTTAAATAATACAGCAGATATTTGCCATTGTTTGTAAGTGCTCACAATACCGGGAGCTTTATGACATATATGTATAAGGGTATATGATGGGTGTCTATGGGAGGACTAAACCAGTGTGTGGTTCGCGATATTCATATCATAATTATTATTTCGTTATTACATAATATCATATATGTCACAAACATGTATGTAGTATAGCTAATGATATAGCGATTTACAAGAATACGTTTGCGGTGCATTAAGTATATTTTTAAAGTAGGATATAATGCGTTTATAATTAAACGTTTAACAAATACCCACTGTGTGTTTATATTGTAAATATTTATTGCAGAAGTTTGTTATAACTTGACAGTTGACTACTAGTATGATACTACTCTAAAACGCATTAACAAACGAATTAACGTGTTAAGTAAAGCTAAATATACGCAACTGCGTAATGCACATTAGCTGTCAAAAAATGCGTTTGACTGAACAAAAACAGCAGCCAACGCAACTGTACGAATACGAAATGTGCAGGAACAAAACAGTATGCATACGCTTTGCCTCATAAATGCGCATCAGTCAATTTATATATATCACGAAAACAAAATTCCAATATCCGTTAAGTTTATTTAATTAACGATAAAAATATCATTCATGATTCTTAGGTATTTCATGTTCTGGTCAAGACCAGGGAGTCTTTGATATCAGGGTGATTAGCGTCGCTTAGTACTGTTGCAGACCCCCATTGTAGGCCATTATACAGTTCAGAATTCACTGATAGAACATGTTAATATATAACATATTGCTAATTGTATTGTAATATAAAACAGAGTTTAAAATACAGGAACGTAGTCAGCTTTAATGGAATTTTCTAATGCATTTCCCTTTTTTTAACAAAATTGTCATAATATTGCGTACGAGTTTGTTTGTGAAAAAAAGAAATGTTGGATTAAGAGATTTTTGTAGTTATATAACAATAAAAAATCTACTCATTTTCCTAATCAAACAAAAATCATCACGGTTTTGAATTGTTTTTTTATTTGATTGTAATGTATTGTTTACTTGCCTTCAATTTAAGATTTTAAGTGATTTTCTCGTATGAAAATATTTCTGAAGTTTCAGTTCGCCTAGATTAAAGCGTTTGTAATCATGCGCGCATAAAATTATGCGCATTATTGCCTGAATCGCGTCTTACTTATGCACGTGTACATATTGTCTACATACATGTACCGTATACACGAATAAGCAGCGATACCTTTGAAATTCGCCCGTTATTTATTTACCACAGGGTACTGGATTTTTAAGACAGCCGGAGAATATCATGACTGGCAATATCCATACGGTTGTTTAGAGTATTCTAGTTAACAAACAGGTTGTGTTTCTACAACATTTAATGGTTCGATTGAGGTGCTGTATGTATTCTTGACATTTTGAAATATTGTTATCATATAATAATACTAGTTGAACTTTTAACACTATCAATTCAAACATATTATGCAGGAGAGATAATCATTCAGGAGATATGTGTCGAATTTAAAATATAGATACTGTGTTGTGCTAATGGGTCAACGCATCCAAAATATCCTATAGTATATATTATATATTCCTAAATGTGTTGATATGATTCATAGCATAGTAAAATGGCCAACTTTTGTTAAAGATTTTATATTTCAGAACATGTTGTCCTAGTCAATACTTAAATTGGGTTTATTACATACATTTGCACAATTTTTGTTTCTTATCTACGAACTTGCAATGGTTATTTAATCTAATACCACATAACTGAATGCCGCTTAAATAAAGTTCAATAGGACTTGGGTTAGGTTGATGCAAATCTTTACTAATCTGATACATGTTGTGAACACAATACTTCCTCATACAGTGTTTTCCAACGAATTGTAGTAGAACAATACACATTATAGCATCGTTCTGGTTAAAAAGATGCATAATGCATAAGCGTATAGTTTCGTCGAAGATTAGACAGGCTATTCAATGACGGCACTTTCCGCCTAGAATGGATTTTCGTATAAAGGTTACGCATGCGCAATTAATTTCCTTCTATATTATATATAAAATAGTTGAAGTTCGATATCAATTTTTACCATGACCAAGCGTTTCAGCACTATATCATCATACATCATTGGAAAGATAAGTGCATAATCTTTTGAAAAAAAAATGCATGTCATCAAATTCTATGTGTTGTAACTCAAAATATTTACCTTAGAATAGGCAAACCAGTTTTGAAAGATATGGAGGCGACCATTTTGGGCTAAAACAGTATGACCTACTTTCAAAGCCTGAAACCATCAACAGAAAAAGTAGAGCACAAAATGGCTTTTTTTCTTATTGCTTACAAATATACCTTCAAATTGATACCAAAACATTCCATTTGCGATGTATTTTACAAATCCTATGCAGCATGCACTGAACAACGTGTACTAAGTATCAAACTGACTGCATGTAACCCTGCAAACAGGAGTTCCGGTTTGGGGATATGTGACCTATAAAAGAGACTTATTTATACAAACAAAATCCTTATAAGCAGAAAGTGGGGTCCCTGATTAGGATGTGTGAACTACACAGGTTAATTTAGAACGACATTATACGCACATGCACCGAAAGAGGCTAAAATATACAAATATAAAAACACCGTTATATGCTCATTATACCGATGGTTTAACAAAATAAAGAGGTATACTAATATATAAAATAAACATCGCACTCTTACGCCTGTAAAATAACTAATTTTTGGATGTTCTAAAACCTCTCATAATTATATGTTATTGTTTGTTGGTCGTAATTTTAAGTCTACACCTACATTCCATAAGAAAAGTGGAAGTTTAAACGCGTCTTACATTTGCTCCTTTAGTTTTGATAAACTCAGAAAAATATTTAAATTTCTAAATTTGTAGACGCTCTTTATTATTACATATGTGCTATTGTTAGGCTGTCAGTTGAGTTTGTTTATGTACTACGTATTATGTATGACATGAGGCCATGTATACAAAACTAATGTTTAATCAAACGCACTTAAAATATAATGACAATTATTCATTAATAAAACTTTGTTTCCATGTTTCTTCTATGATTCTTCAAAATAATATGTAGTATAAATATCACCTTAACATTATCTAGCAGATTGAGTATAATTAATTATGTGTAACGCTATAGCTTTTGATGGCAAAGTCGTCAGTGTAAGACCATTTATCATATTTCATAGCGTATGTGCAGATAACGGGACTGTTCTGTTTTCTAGCATGGTTTCTATCATTTTCTCGGTTGATGTATGGGGTTACGAAGCAATGTCTTTCAGACGAGGTATACATAATTATTTGATCACAACACTTGTTTACAAATATAAGCGCAATAATTACAAATAGCGGTCAGGGAATAGGAACCTAGCAGCTTAAAGCAACGCCATAAAAGAATATATATTTGAATATTGACGCGTTTATGACATCGTACAGTTTATTGGCAAAAAAGCAGAGTCAATTACTTTGATACACTACACCATGTTATTGTCAGTATATAGTATTGAAATCGATAAACGAACACAGTTTCGTTAAGTAAAAATGGACGAAAATTAGTAACAATAACAATCATCTTAAATAATTGAAAAATAAATTAATGACATCTTCGTTAAAACAGGAAGATAGTTTACTCGCCATTTTAAGTATAATTTTCCAGTGCCTTGTTTTTATTTGCCTTAAGCACATCCTCCAAAAGCTTTACTAAAAGTTAACTATAATTAAAACGGATATCTGGGCGTCATGAACGTTACACATGTAGACAAATGCGTTCTCACATGGATGCATGTATTAAAATTCCGCTTAACTAAGCAGCGACTATACAATGCCAAACATAATTTCATATGGTAACAACACCCACCACTACAGTTTTCAAAACAAATTATCCTTCACGGCTCGTTCTTACAGCTACTTCAATAGTCAACCTAAGACAATACCACTTGGGGCTTCTACTGTTTTTATCCCTCAGCTTACCCGATTGTTTCTACGCTGATTTCCTAGATTAGAACTGTCTTATTTTATATGCATTACATGCACACTAACAAAGAGTTTCGCGTCTCAAATAAATTATAAAGACTAGCTGTTTTTAAAACTAAAGTCAGTTACATATAGTTATATTATTTTCGAGCAACGAAGAGTCTTTTACCTTTCAGCATCCTGCTTGACGTGTGGGTAGTCGGCTTTAGTGCACTTTACAGACCATTAATACATGTATGCGGAAATGATAGAGACAGAATTAGCATACACGTCATAAGAGATTCGTGCCTTGTCTTGCACAGTCAATAAGCTTAAATGTTGAAGTTTAAGATAAAGTGTAACGTGTTCGTCGTTTCTTCGGGATATATACGGTGGCTCCAAATACCAGTGGTATGTTTCACCACACAGCTTTTCCTGGGGCTTTCCTTATCCGTTTGATTAGATAATCAACTGCCTCAATTAAGACTGGAATCAATGAATATTTACACTATAAATGATTTGTATTTTTTGTATCATTGGTATGATGAACGTTTAATCACTTTACAAGTCGGTTTTGTATGCCATGAATGACTTGGGTTGACTTGGGTCAACTTGGGTTGACTTAGGTGTCTATGGTTGGCTTGGGTCGATTTGGGTTGACTAGGGTCAATTGGGTTGGCTCGGTTCGACTTGGGTCGTCTTGAGTTGACTTGGGTTGACTTGAGTTGACTTGGGTCGACTTGGGATGACTTGGGTCACCAAGGGTGACTTGAGATGACTTGGGTCGCCTCGGGTGTCTTGGGTGACTTGAGTCACCTCGGGTTTCTTGGGTGACTTGGGTCACCTTGGGTGTCTTACACCTATAGCAACGAGTCTGCAGTGTCTCCCCTCTGCGTTACGCAAGGAAGACAATCGGTCAGTGTTGTACAAGCGACAATAAGAAGCTTGACAGACTAAGGCTGACCTACGAGACCTGATACGTGCACTAACTGGAATGGAAACCTGTGACCCGGACTTATATATGAGTCTCAAGCTACCCAGCAAGCTATGGTATGTTATGCGCAAAGTTGCTTGGGTCACCCCCACTCAATCAGCATCCCAAAACACAGAAATGTCCCTTGCTTAGGCTGACCTAAGAGACCAGAAACGTGCACTGACTTATATTACCAAAGGAGACCTGTGCCCGGACTAGTATGAGCCTCAAGCTTACCCAGCAAGCTATGGTATGTTATGCGCAAAGTTGCCTGGGTCACCCCCACTCAAAAGGCATCCAAAGTCACAGATACTACCAATGGTATATGGTCTCTAATTACTGTAACGTATTAAACGTTGTGAACTGTTCGACGATCGAACGCAGACTGACTGCTCCCCATAAGAGAAGCGCTTTATATACTAATATATATATATATATATATATATATATATATATATATATATATATATATATATATATATATATATATATATATATATATATATACCGCGTGAACCGCTTGCTAAAAACATCAACCTACTATTTCATTTCATGTAAACACAACCCTACCGTTTCAAACAGTAATTATATAATACTGTGGCTATATTATGAAATACATATTGTGCATCTTAATAACCGACTTGTATTATTAAATCATCAAATTATGTACATAGAAATACAATGATCAATACAAAATACACACGCTATTTGCGTGGAACTTACCGAATAGTTGAATGCTTGCCCGCGGGAAATGTACTTTCGTTTTGGTCTAAATAATAGGAAAGAACTCAAAGAATAATGAACCTAAAGGTTTAAGTACCGACTAAAATCGTCACAAAAGAACATCATCTGCATCCATGATATCAAATATAGTTCTAAAATAAGATCCGTTAAATTGTGTTGTTTTTGATTGAGTTCGTACATAACAACCACTTTTTGAAAATATTTTGTCGAGATGTTTCTCTTTGTATCACGTATTCGTACGCCCGCGTGGGATCGACCTTGCTTATTATTTTAATTAAAAAACACATATATGTTTTGCAACATTCTTAGTGTTTACTCTTCAAATTTCAGATTGGTTTATGAATCAAATTTTAAAAAAAATGCACATTATAAAACGGTTTTCATAAAGTGATGTCATTTTGATAATGATAAGATGTTTTAATCGGTACAATTTTGGAACATTTGGTTTACTCGTACATTTGTCATTTCTTCATGACAAAAAAGACACATCTTCAATGGCTAGTCGTTGGCGAAAATTTTTACACATGTTTTTAGCATCGTTTCCCCTGAGCGAGGCACATACTTATGTTGTGGTATTAACACAATCGCTCGATGCGAATAATGCAAATGTATTTACAAAATTAAGGGTTAAACAAAGGACACAAACGATCGCAATCGTACTTCTGTAAGGCACAAACAACTTATTATGATTGTTAGGCGCTCTATATCCTGTCATATTTACATATATTATTGTTTTGCTCTAATTTATGGCAATGTGAAGTCTGCAAGTATATTCTACAAACAAAGGGGAAATACATTCAACCCATTGTTCGCTACGTTACTTTAAATATAGAGCATATTTAAATGTCTGTGCTTTTGTAATCTTTTATATCTTTACACATGTATTATTGTTTGGTTTTAATTGAATGCACTTTAAAGTTTACAACAGTTACTGCATTCAACAAACAACGTGGGTGTTTATTTAAACGAGCATATTTTTGCTACTTCACTTTGAATACACGGCAAAATAGAGCCATTTCCGATAACAGCCATCACGTGTTACATAAAATGTGTTAAATGTGTGGTTCTTTGAAACTCATTCGCTATACAAAATACGTTTTATATATCAAATGAGACCATATTTGGTAAACTATTTTTAATCAATCGCTTGTTAAATTTCATTAAAAACTTTACAATTATTGAACACTTTAGCAATGTGTACTCTCCTTAGATGTTGTATGCTTTTTATGTAAACATACACTTATCGCCTACCACATTTAGAATAATTAATTATGTGTGACGCTATGAAAGGCAGACATTTAGATAGTAATACCTACAACATAGAACCTCTTATCACATTTTAAAACATATTTGTGGATAACATAACTGCGCTGTTTTCTAGCATGGTACATGTATAACATTTTCTCAGAACGTTACAATGTCGTTTAGAGAAAAAAAATCGCTGAATACACAATTATTTGTCAAAAGCACTTTAAAAATACAAACATACTAATCACAAAAGAAGTGAGACAACAGAAACACAAAGCTTAAAGCAACACTCAAATAGAAAGCCTCAATAAAATGTTATATCGAAATAAACAAGATTCAAGTTGAAATCGAAAATGGTGGACAATGGAGTCTAATATTGACAAAAAGAGATAATAATTATCATTTTGAATTACTGAAAGACAAGTTAATCCCATCTGATTCGATGAAAAAGTAGATCAAAAAATCGTTATTATTAGTGTTATGTTTTCAGTATCTAGTTTTGATTTGCATTAAGAAGGCTTTTCTAGAAGTACACTATAATTATAACAGGTATCTTGACAACCGCAGTCCAGTGTAACTGTAAACAGATGTATTAAGGTCATGCTGCAGAGTAAACAATGTTAAACTCAGTTAATTCTCTCATTTGTTGCTGTATGTTTATATTATCTCCGGCTGCGAAAAGCCGTGCCACTCAAACACTCACTTTCTTGCGACTGGTCAGTGCTCACTGTTTATCAAGTGCCAGGTTTCACTATGAATGTTCATTATTGCAATATCTTTGGAAAGCCAAGTTCAATGTCAAAAGGTTGTATAAGGGTCAATACTGGTACAGATATTAAAAATGTGTTTTTTATTTATATAATCAGTAGGTGTTAATTTGAGTTTTTGGATAATAATGATATGGGTTTCTCTGTAATAATGTGTTGGCAACCAATGTTTCAAACGGAAAACAAGGGTTATTCTAATTGCATTAAGTCAGTTACAGAATAATTGTTATTTTTGGGGAAAAAAACACACAATCTTATGTTGCCCTATGATTGAGAGAGCCTTGATTGATAAACTAAACTAAAGGTCGCCGTGGTGTAATGGATATGGTGTCCGCCTTGCGACCGGGAGGTCACGGGTTCGATCCCCACCGTGGGAGCGTTCTTTAGATTTCCCCCAAAGACACCAAGTACTGGTTCTAGGCCCAGGAAACGGACTCGAGAGCGTTTATATAAGCCTAAGGCTTTCGACGCAATCGAGCTAAAATAAATAGGTTTAAATTAAATTAAACTAAACTACCCTTCACACTGTTCTGTGAAAGCCTGGAAGCTTGTAATAAATCAGTCTTAAACGCTGACAGTGGTTTCAAAATGTTATACGTTTATGTTTGGAATGTTTTAGAATGACTCAATGTTCTGTAACGTTTGTTTGTTAACGGTAAGATATTTTATTAAAGTATGGAAAAATCGTTAGCTGCATATAAAACAGATGGACGCAACGGTACACTCATTAGTAATAGTAGTATTGTACACTCACTTTTAACATGTATCGCATTTACTGGAACCTTTTCATTAATAAAAAACAATAATGCCTTTATTGTTTTATTATGAATTATATTTTTATATTTGTTAAAAAAAAGAAACAAAAAAACAATATGATCTGTATGTATTATTTTTATTGTTTCGGCGACGACGGGCCTAAAAATATATTTTCATTTATTTTAGAAAGCTAAAAATGATAGGAGGCGATCTTCAGAAAATGCATCAATATTGTGTCTTGAATAAACGGGTTTTTCATTATAACATTCTTCACGCCTACTGTGAAAAAACATAACAATCTTCAAGCATTACCATTAACCATTCGGATATTCGTACTGGTAACATTATCGTTTGATAATCAAAGAAATAGAATACTGGGATGCCGGCAATGTTCTTTACCGACATTATCGCCCTTGTTTTTGCCACACGTCAATCTAATTAGGAAGAAATTCTACACTTATGTTAGAATGAATCACGTTAGAAAAAGGACATATCAAGCGTCAGTAAACACATAACATAGTTAAACAAATTAATATCAGATACTGCAATATTGTGTGCATTTGTTGAATCTTAGTTTAACTTGTTATTGTTATATTTTCTTGTGGCATCTTGTATGTGTCTTAAGAGCGCAGAAATTTGGTTTGTAAAAAACAGAGATGTTGCGTTTAAATATAACAATCAAGGGTGAATAGGTCGAATATCATTTTCTTGGTTTCGTGTTTCGCACCATACTGATTTGTCCCCAGAAAAAATGACACTAAAGTTAAAATCTGTTTGATCGGGGATAACCATGCAGCAGCATCAACTGTCTGATACTTACCCATGCGCTGTTGGTCAATAAAAAAAGTACTAAACGCAAGCACATATTTCGTTTGTCAAACTGTTTTAAGGATTTAAATCATCCAAACTTGTTTAAATATATGCCTTATAGTTCACCAACTATGATGCTGAACATACGAATATTATTTTAAAGCAGAACCAATGTACATAAATTGATGTTTATCAAGTTAAGTAT
This sequence comes from Dreissena polymorpha, assembly GCF_020536995.1. NCBI lineage: Eukaryota > Metazoa > Mollusca > Bivalvia > Myida > Dreissenidae > Dreissena > Dreissena polymorpha. The sequence continues at coordinate 34,731,648 of NC_068363.1, forward strand.
ACATAACAAAACGTAGTAATACACTTTTCTCGGCTCGACACACATTGAATTCTAAAATTTAATCGAGTTCAATATCAGTATCGAGTGATGGATCGACTATCGTTCTCGCTTACGCATTTCTGTGCATAACATTAATTAAACTTTCCTGGAAACGAGTGATTTATGACACCAAACACCACCAAACTAAACCTTGAGGTTCTAAGTCTCCGCATGAATAACATTCATAACTAAGAGACATCCGAATGTGATATTTTAATTTGGCACGTATTATAGATTGATCATTTAATTTTAACAAAACATTATACTATAAAAATTAATAGCATACTACTTATACAACTTCGTTTAATAGGCAGTCGGGCCATGTGTGCAAAATATATGCAAGCTTAACAGGTTCTTTTGAGAGTATTTAAAGCCACCATCACTCTGAAACACTTGTCTTGTTTACGAAACATAACATATTTGGAGTGGGAATGTTTGAAAATAATATTAAAGGGAATTATAGGAATTTATAGGCATTGAACGTATTGTGATTCTTGGAAATTCGTCATTACAGCTTTAAATTAATTAATTGATGATTGATTAATGATAACATCGGAACTGAAGAGTTCCAGTGTAAAACAATAATGACACGTAAAAAGAAAAAAAAAGAAAAGATAGTTGTTTCCCTATATGCGCTCGAACCAATGACCTTTAGATTAAAATGCTTTCACCTGAACCACCTGACCAAGCGGACGTCATTTCATGTCGTGATACAAAAAATAACTAAAACAACAGACACACTACACATTATTACATCGTTTTGCGTCATTAATGCTATATTAATGCATTAATGCATTCACTAAATTCAATTATGTGCATTTTTGATAATTGAAACTGGTACAAATTTACTGCGAATGTAGCTGGTTCCTGGTCGGTGTCATGAAATCAAACAGAAGATTGTCTATATTGAACACCAAAGACCTATAAAATGCATTCTATAGGTCTTTGATTGATCGTCATGTTTTTTTCATGGAGCAAGTTTAGTTATGTGTATATCAATAAAAGCAGGAACTAGGGTCGGTTCCGATTACATTTATTTGAGCTTAGCTCTGGGAAAACGGGGTATAATGCCTGTGCGTAAACTGTCGTCAAACACAGTTTCCGCCTAAACTAGATTTCTGCTAAGAAGTGACTTTCTTTAAACGAAAAATATCATAAAAGTGATGTTCTTGTTGTTTGTGAGTTTGTGTGCGTTTTTTCTTTGGCTATTGTCGTGACGTGTTGTTTATTGTATAATTGTCACTTGTCGTAACTGACGTTTTGTAGAACATTCAAGTTGATGTAAGTTTATTTTATTGTGAAGTAATAAATTAAATCCACCTAAACTGACAAGATATTTTACCAAAAATAGCAATGATGTTTATCTCTACAATATAGTCCGTTGATGATCATTTGGAATGAGATTCATCAATCGGTTTGCCTGTTGATTGAATTATCAAGAAACAGTCAATGTTTGCCGCCGGGGCAATATTGGTTTATGCCTTCAACTTATGATAACATAAATTGCGAAACTAACTCAGAAAATCAAATAAAACCAAATATTTACATTTAATTCGCTTATCGAAATGAAAAGTCAATACTGGACGGAAAATGCATATCGTCTACCGAGTAACTCATACTGTTGTGTATGAGTACAGTGTGACAAGTTCGATCTTATTGAGTAAAGGCTGAATGCGCAGATATGCGGATACATTCTACTTGATTTCCGAAATGACTTCACGCTATTGCTCTTGACAGTTGTATCGATATGAGAAGTGTTAATTTGTGTTAATTGAATAGAAAAACTGTATTCCAAGACTCCCGTGGAAACAAACGCAGTAAGTAAGTACAATACAGCATCAGAACTAACTGATTGATGTCAAAGCTTGTCGACATATGCCTTCCGCATAGTGCGCGACTTTCAAATAGAAGTAACCAACGACGACGAGTGTTAGCGGTAAATTTTATAAGCAGACCATATGCACATATATTCTGAAACGAAGGCGACACATTATTTGTGTTTATCTTAAAAGATAATTAGGTAGTATGATTTATGTACATGGTGTTGGTCGTTTTCGATCCATAACCGATGACAATTCATGAGTGATTTAAACAATAAATATCTCTAATAACTGTTCCCACCGATTCCTTACATTTACAAATTACGAATTGTGCGGTTATAACGTCATGTCTCAATAAAAAAAAGTAATTGTTAATTTACAATGATCAGTGAGTGTTTGAAACAGTAAATTACGAGTTGTAAATAACTGATATTTTCCTATGAACGACATGAATGCAGAATATTTAGCAATACATTAATGCATGCAGAAGCAGAATAATGTGAATACATGAATAAACCCCGTGTAACATTTTACTTTATGAGATCAATTCAATTAAATTAATAAGAAAACTTTTACTTCCCAAACTGAAGTTAGTTAATACTTGACAAACGTTATGCTTTATATAGTTAACCATGTGTGTAAATGTAAATTAAATTGGGAATGGTGCAATATAAAAAAATTAGAAGAACATTTGACTTATAATTAATAACATTCCTGATATATCAACACTCTACGGAGTATTAAATGTAGTATTCTGCGTAAACACTTTCCCATTATGTCTGATCAAAAATAACACAACTAAGAAAGTAATTAAGAATAATCAATAAACATACGAAATGTCTCTAAAGACACTATCGGACTGAAGCAAAATTGATATGCATGTGTTCATAAGCGATTAAGTCGATGTAATCGTACGACATAAAGAAAGCAATTGCACATAATTTGTATAGAGCTGATCTTATGTTTAGAAGAGAAATTAGCATTTTCAACGGAATATGAATATAAAATGAAGACTCTTCTTCTAGCTTGCAAATTACTGCGAGTGTATAATTGAAAAAGAATTAAAAACTCGTTGTATCATTTGTATATTAAGTAAATCAGTGTAACAAGGTTGTGGTGCTTTTGATTCTTGGCTACAAATGCGTTTGTATTCAATAAATTCAATATTTTCAACAAAATATTCACATCAATTTGAGATGTGTCCATCATTTTATTTATTAATCTCTACCAGACGAATATAAATTGATAAATATATGGGTGTTCGTATAACACAACACATGACACACATACTCTCATAAGCACATTATTCAATTATAAATGAAATAAAAATTAGTAAAGCTGTATTTTCTTGCTAAAATATCGTTGTAAGTAATGAGCAACACCGAGTCTTGCATACAATAGTAATGACTGGCGATGCTTTTTTTATTACAAAAGCATGGACTTGACTATGCGTTCTATGCGTACCAAGCTTTTTAAAATCATAAGCAATCATAGTCGACTATGCAGCATTACCGGTAATTAAAATCACAATTGGCTTTTAAGAAAATAAACGTCAAGAACCCTGCATGTTGTTCTCCATTTGTTATTCTCTATCCACCGATCAATGCGCCAATTTTGTGGTATTAGTGAAATTCCCTAGCATGTGTGGAAACGTTTCTTCCCTGCCTGATGAACAAAGGTCCTATGGTCATAAATCATGTTATTGTAAATAATGCCCTATTTAGCTTGGCTTAAAGAATTGGCACTCATCAGCTTGCAACTGGACAAACACACAATCGTTTATTTGGAAGAGTTAGTTTCATGTGTTGTAGAACTCTACTGAATTCGTGCAGTATTTATATTGCAACATACACTCGTGCGCAAGTCACGGCAAAAAATGCAATGATTCAATAAAATAATAATAATTTGAAAGCCAAGGAAACATAGCAATCATGTCACTAATGAATCAGTCGATCGATCGATCAGCGTGTTCATTCTAACATGTTAACACGTACAAATGTTGCTGAAGATTTCATTAAAAATACATTAATATGAGAAACTATTAAAACAACTCAATGGCTGCATATTATAAATTGATGTTGCTGATGCGGTAATCCAATAATTGCACGTCGCATATACTTTTCCAGTTATGTGAAACAGCGACACGTATGTTCCCTGAACGTCATCGCTAATAACGTTACTTCTAGCAACAAGATTCCAAAGACTGTAATTGTGTTTAATGATGCAGTAAAGCCTCGCATTACTGCCGGAACGTCAAGGAAATAGTACGTTCTCGAAGTCCCTGGTGAAGGCAAACTGATCGCAGATTAATACGAAGATTGTTGTCAATAAAAAGAAACACGTAGTTGTGAAGAAATGCAATGTGGTCACTGTGCTCTTTGGCACTATATGTTGGTGTTTGTGCTGTTATTTTCTCGAAACGTTGTGTTGTAATTACGAATCTACCAATACGTGTTGTTTAATGTTCGATATTTTCCATTAAGCTTTGTAAAACTATTCAAAACTGAATGCGATAAGTACTTCCTAATTTGAAATGCATGAAATTTTTCAATTAAAAATCTGAAAAAAACAGTCATGGTTAAAACAAGTTTTATTTTACAATATACCTTGCGTAGCGAGAAACATGAATAGTACACACACGGAATACATGACACCCATGTATCATACCAATTCAACAAAATATAATAAAAAGACAGATATAATGTCAACATAATTTTAGAGCTTGTTTTAAAAGGTTTTTTACACAATTTGCATATACATCATAATCGTATTGAGGAATAGTTTTACTGCATATACTCTTCCAAAGTAAATTTACTTGTGAATACATTTTACACCGGATTTGATACAAAAATAGATAATACTATTACTTAATCACAGTCTGAGATTTTCATTCGATGCGGTTTGAGGGGTGAATGAAAATTCCGTCGTGAGCGGGCTGTCACAACGCTGGTCCTGACCGGGCTCGCCATACGCCTGGGACTTCTGACGTCGAAAGGAGCTCCGAAACCGCTGAATGTCCTCCGATGAACATTGAGTGTACTCGTAGGTGAAGCCACCAAATATACCTCCGATCAAGGGTCCCACCCAAAACACCTTCAGAGAAAAAAAATATTTGTTTGCTTATATTACTGAAGAATTTTCGATTTAAGTAGAGCAAAGTGAGACTGAATATTATCAATGTATGTTTATATTGTGCAAATGTGGATTTTTGGTTCCTCGTTTATGGGATCATTAAAATGATAAGCAAAAACATGGTAATAATTATCATCATTATGTCGTTACCGTCGTTGTCGACATAATCATAATGATAATTAATCGGAGCTTTCATTATTCATACTTACCCAATGATCCTTCCATTGTTTCGTTATTACTGCGGGACCGAACGAGCGTGCTGGATTCATTCCACATCCCGTATAGTCGAACTGAAAATGCGAGCATGAATTATAAAAGTTAAATCAATTGAAAAAGTATGAACATTTTAATTTCTAGTTTGAAAGAAATAAACTGAAAGGAAATGCTACATTAAGTGCTTTTTTAACATATTTTGTATTCAAGAACGTTTTTGCATTAGTTAATAGGTTTGTTTAAATGAATGTAAATGTCCAATCGTTAAATAAAGCGACGCCCAGGGTTACAATTTTACTCTTTAATAAAAACGTGCAGTGTTGTAGCAATATAATGAAATTCATCACAATGCCATGGAAACTCTTTTGTGAAAGCCTTTGCTCTGCGGGAGGAAACGAAAGATGAAATATTGATACAATGATAGCTAAGACAACCCGAACCTTCCAACCATTTCAAATGAGAAAATATGACAGAATAGCTATAGTTAATTTCGTAAACACGATGATTCGTCAATACTAGCCCGAGACGTTCAATTACAGATTACGGAGCATCAACACTATTTGTTTGCACAAGGGAATGGAAGAGGGCTATGGTTTGTGACTGGCAATAAAAGCAAGCAGTAAGAAAAAATTACACTTTTCTGGAATGGGCGCCTGTTGTATACGAGCTTTAGAAGTAATCGACAAATCATGGTTGTAACATTGGTATCATCGCATCTGACAATTATGTAACAGATCTGTTAATAAAAATAGAACATATTTATTCGATATTGTCATCACGTATAAGGTATAATTAAGACGTCGTTGAAGACAAGGATTGTATTGTATTTTTGTTATAAACGTTGTTATTATGCAGACAACACTAGCAAATCGCTTGAAATAATGACGAAAATAAAGAAACTAATAAAAATACTTTGTTATGTTATACATACCGCAAATAAATGTCCCAAAACCACCGACAAGCCGACCGAAAGTGACCTAGAGCCCATGTCAACACGTTTAGGTTCCAAATTAGCGAAAAATGTGAATACTAGAACAAACGTCACCATGAACTCCACAGCAAAAGCCTGTGCCGGCTTCACGTCATCTTTAATAAACGTCACACCTAAACCACCATGGTACTTATTAGGTGTGGCACCGTACAATATTCCTGCACCAGCTATTGCCCCAAGGCCTTGAGCAAGGATATAGCACACCGTCCTTGCAACTCCGAATTTTCCCGTGGCGAGCAAAGCCATTGTGATCGCAGGATTCATATGGGCGCCACTGATATGACCCACGCAATGCATCAACGTGGCCTCGTCAAGACCAAAGGTCAAGGCCACCTTCAGAAACGTATCATTCGATGGATGGCGAATGTGTGTCAGCGAGCCACATCCTATGAAAACGTAGATCAATGTTACCAAGAACTCGCAGCGAACCGATTTCCAAAACGAAAAGGTCACCAGTTCCTCTTTAAGAGCTTTGAGTCTAGTTTTTATTGACATTGTTTCCCGCTCGTTACGGTTTATGGGTTGTATATCCTACCATTTTGTTGTCGTGCTGAAACAAAAAACAACGATGCAAAACAGAGAGAACGGTAGGATAATATTGACAGTATGTTACGTACGCATCCGTCATAATCGATGCATTACTTACAAACTAGCAAAATTCACTTAAATCTGTTATACATAGATGTTTATGTAAACGGGTCTTGTGTAGTGTTGAAATGCAACTTAGTTAAGCAAATACATATATACATTTAATTCATTTTTGTTTTTACAGAAAATATGTCAGGTTTGCATATTATAGAAATAATCACATAAAAAATGAGTGATATTTTTATATGATTTGAATACTTAAGTATATAACACACTTAAACAAACCATGATGAACTTTGATACATACAAAGTTAACAATTTGACGATTTGAAGAGTAACTTTAAACTCATATGTGTGTATGTAACATATCTTCGAGCACGGATGTACGAGGTTGCGTACAGTTTTATGCAGTTCCAGTTAGTTTAGTTTAAACATATTTTATTTCAAGAAAAACATACAACGTATACATACAAAATTACAACTGATTTACTTGTTCTGAAAATGGATAAGAACGAAAGACGAAGTATTGTATAGTTCTTCTCCGAACATAGTTTTTGCAGGATTGTAACTTTACGGTTTAAAGGGCAGTAGTCATTTTTGAGTAAACATACAATAAGGCAATAAAAACAAAAGAAGGAAAGTTGTAATATAGAAGGAAAAAGTTTAAATATAAAAAACAATCTGAAATACAATTAGAAGTAACGAAAAAAGACAGTTCCAGGTGATAAAGCCAACGCATAAAGGCTTTAAAATACTAATAGTTTATTCAAAGATGCGTAGAAATACATAAAATCATGTGCACTTTTTTTCAATTAAAACAAATAAAAGAACCGGATTTGTAAACGGCGTATCACAATTTTGACCACGCGGTTGTTTTTGTAAAGCTCTACTAGTAGCGCTAAATTATTGACCAACGCATCCGCTTAATAGTAATTCACCTCTGCAATTGACAATCTAGCATCAATTGATTAATGTTGCGTTTTACCTTATCGACCGAGCTGTAGATTTTCTCTTGGTATTTAAATAATAGGTCGACATTGAAAGTCAGATTAATAGTCCCTTGTATTTTGGTAAACACTAGTCGAGTATTAATACCCAAGTGATCAATGTTCAGTTGATATATGTGTTTACTGATAACGAACATATACTTTAAAGCATTTTTACTTTGGATCTACAATTTAGCCGTCAGTATTTGTAATTGTTTTACACACAACAGTGCTAATTTTTATATGAATAAATCTTACGTAGCAAATAAATAAAGCAAAACTAATGCGCAGTTTACGACACAAGTTGTTTTCATACCTGCTATGCCCTCACACTAGCATCCAGTAAAAATTTTAAATGATGACCCCAACAACAACGTAAAAATACGACACAATGCCTACATCACAGAACCCCGATAAGACATTTACTGACAAATATTAAATGATAGTTTTCCGATTGCCGCTTTCTACTTTGCCTTCGCAATGCGGTGCGTCTTAACCAGTAATAAACACGCTAAATAGATCACCCATCCCACCAATCGGGTTCATTTTGTTCGTAACAAACCAGTGGGGACTTATACAATTATGGGGTTCCATTACCAGCTAAGTGTATACATGATACAATACAAGAAAGGTGACAGAAAGCAATTAAAAACTCGAACTTGATGACACCAATCGATTGATTTGCTTTGCTGTTCACCTAGCAAAGTACAGTACAGTTATGTTTCTACTTACCAATTTTTTTTAAACATTTCGTCGATAAGAAATGCATTATTGTATAGTTTGCTTACACTATCTTTCCAAAATATTCTTACTTCACAGTGACAACATGTCAAAAATCTTATTCAAATAGAGTAGATAATAAGGTAGATCTAAAAAGGCTACGATGAATTTAATACATTAAATTGTTTTGTAGTTTAATGCCTTCTGACATAACAAAGTTATCGATGTTGAACAATGGCCTAAGCTTTAATCATGTGGTTATGTTTACTGTTGCTCTGAAGGTTTGTGATGTTCTGTTCAAGCAATCGTTCCTTTGTGTTAAATTGAGATTATACGATTTTTATATGTGTTCAATTGTAATATATTGATAAAAATATGTTACAATAACACACAATAGGCAAGAAAAATTATACATTAAATACGAATTTCATAAAATGCAGCAAAGACATATTAGCGCCCGAGCCGATTGTGACGAAGATATTTCGTACATATTTTCCTATTATTACCGAAGCATTCGTCTTTTTATTAAAGGGATCTTTTCACGCTTTGGTAAATTTACAAAATTGAAAAAAGTTGTTTCAGATTCGCAAATTTTCGTTTTAGTTATGATATTTGTGAGGAAACAGTAATACTGAACATTTACCATGGTCTAATATAGCCATTATATGCATCTTTTGACGATTTTAAAACCTAAAAATTATAATGCGTTCCAACGCGAAACGATTGAATAATTTGGAGAGTTCTGTTTTTGTCGTTAAATTTTGTGTAACTACGAAGATTGCTTATATAAGGTATAAAATACTTCAAGTATATGTACTCGGCGGAATAGCTCAGTAGGCTAAAGCGTTTTTACTTCAGGACTCTGGCAGGACTCCAGGGGTCACTGGTTCGAAACCTGGTCCGGGCAATGTTCTTTTCCTTTTTTTAATTTTATTCTTGATTTTTTACTGGAGCTTTTACGATCCAATGTTTACATTTATCGATATAAAGCATTTAATGAATAAGTTAAAAAATGCCAAAATCTGTGAAAAGGCCCCTTTAAGATCGGAGTTAGTGTTCGTGTGTCGTATGAATAGAAATCTTTGCAGGAAATTAAAATGATTCGGAAAACTATATTAAGATTTACATCGTACATGCATGAAATACATGCTGGCGAACTGGACATCACAGACATTTTTTTATTTCAGAATTAAATATCTGGCTTATTTCGCATTTTTCGACACATGCTCTTCTAAAATTGTATTTGAATTTATATTGAATTATATGTATTATAAGTTGTTTACACATTTTATATAAATTATAATCATACATATTTGACAAAATCGTGCATACTCTCTTTAATTAAAATACGAGCGGAAAATAAGAACGATTCCTATCCTGGTGTACTATAGTTTTATTGGTCTTATATTCGCAATGCTACCTCACATGTCTCACTTAATACTGTTATTACTAAAATAAAAAGGTGTATTATTTAAAGGAAAGTCATTCTCTTTTTAAGTACTCTTCACAAGTACCTCACCATTATCAACTGTGTATGGGTATACATACTGCTTCGAAAACGTTTATTTAATTAGAACCATTCTAGTGCAGATTTCCTTTTAACAATTAAGCACGTTATTTTATATATCGCATGGTTATTAAGAAATCGAATAAAAACGAGTCTGTACGATTTATGATTTGTTCCTTGGTTACGAATAAACCTTACATTAGAATTTATAACAAATGGGCAAAATTATGCTACATTAAATGGGATAATTGTACGACAAAGTAAGTGACCTATACAATGATCTTCCGAAATAGCATGCGAAGTTTCAATTAGATATATATGTTGTAGTTGTAGAAATCAGTATAAGCAGAAAGTACACAGCTGAGCGTATGCTTTGTACAGCTTGATTTGAATATTTTAGTTTCGTTATGGGAAAACTGGGCTAAATGCATGTGCGTTAAGTGTCGTCTCAAATAAGCCTTGGCAGTCCGCACAAGCTCATCTGGGATGACATTTTCCGCCCAAATCGGATGTTCGCGTAGAAGAGACTTACTTTAAAAGAAAAATACCATGCAAGCGATAACTGTCTATCCTGAGTAGCCTGTGCGGTCTTCAAAGGCTGATCTCAGACGATAATTTCCCCCATGCATTTAGCCTTCTTGTTCCACAACACTGCCTATATTGTCAATGGTCCGACACAAAACTGAAAGTCACGCTTTGTATATCAAACACTGCGCATATTGTTAGACTGCGTATACAAATTGTATTTGATCTTGTTTCCAATTGCTTGACATAAACAGGCATTGTCAATAATTCTCTCAGACAAGTTGTATTAGATCTTTGATTGAATTCCTCTTCGAATGTTTAAACGAACAAAGCATGGGCAGAAATGTGCTGCACACCAAGGTATATATGGTATTTCCTTTGCCTATTTCGCAAGAATAAAAAAAAAACACTTTCCAATTAACACCGATAAAAACATTAACAAACCATGTTAACAAACCATCCTAATGGTTTCTTAATTTTATACTTCCGTAAAAAACGAATTAAACAAACATGCATATGATGTTTTTCTTGACGAGACGGTACACTTTATTTATCCACGAAATCAAGTGAATTCAACGTGAGATTGTGTGATACTGATAGATATCGAATTAATATAAGCAATAACAATTTATCAACAAGTTGGAACAAGGTATGTTCTTGCTAGACGAAACGGTAAAATCTGCCTGAAAACGGACATGAACATGATTACATGTATATCTCGCCTCGAAATGTTCGGATATTAAAAATGCTCACGCTTCATTGAGCTAAGCGGAAGAAATAATACTAATCATACCGTTTCCTTTGTGAAGGATTTTTTTCAAGCAATTAAATAGTATCTTAAGTCGTCGTTTTGTTCGCGTAGAAGAGACTTTCTTTAAAAGAAAAATACCATGCAAGCGATAATTGTCCATACTGAGTAGCCTGTGCGGTCTTCAAAGGCTGATCTCAGACGATAATTTCCCCCATGCATTTAGCCTTCTTGTTCCACAACACTGCCTATATTGTCAATGGTCTAACACAAAACTGAAAGTCACGCTTTGTATATCAAACACTGCGCATATTGTTAGCCTGCGAATACAAATTATATTTGATCTGGTTTCCAATTGCTTGACATAAACAGGCATTGTCAATAATTCTCTCAGACAAGTTGTATTAGATCTTTGATTGAATTCCTCTTCAAATGTTTAAACGAACAAAGCATGGGCAGAAATGTGCTGCACATCAAGGTATATATGGTATTTCCTTTGCCTATTTCGCAAGAATTAAAATAAAAACACTTTCCAATAAGCACCGATAAAAACATTAACAAACCATCCTAATGGTTCCTTAATTTTATACTTCCGTAAAAAACGAATTAAACAAACATGCATATGATGTTTTTCTTGACGAGACGGTACACTTTGTTTATCCACGAAATCAAATGAATTCAACGTGAGATTGTGTGATACTTATAGATATTGAATTATTATAAGCAATAACAATTTATCAACAAGTTGGAACAAGGTATGTTCTTGCTAGACGAAACGGTAAAATCTGCCTGAAAACGGACATGAACATGATTACATGTAAATCTCGCCTCAGAATGTTCGGATATTAAAAATGCTCACGCTTCATTGAGCTAAGAGGTAGAAATAATACTAATGATACCGTTTCCTTTGTGAAGGATTTTTCAAGCAATTAAATAGTTCCTTAAGTCGTCGTTTTGTTCGCGTAGAAGAGACTTTCTTTAAAAGGAAAATACCAAGCAAGCGATAATTGTCCATCCTGAGTAGCCTGTGCGGTCTTCAAAGGCTGATCTCAAACGATAATTTCCCCCATGCATTTAGCCTTCTTGTTCCACAACACTGCCTTTATTGTCAATGGTCCAACACAAAACTGAAAGTCACTCTTTGTATATCAAACACTGCGCATATTGTTAGCCTGCGAATACAAATTGTATTTGATCTGGTTTCCAATTGCTTGACATAAACAGGCATTGTCAATAATTCTCTCAGACAAGTTGTATTAGATCTTTAATTGAATTCCTCTTCGAATGTTTAAACGAACAAAGCATGGGCAGAAATGTGCTCCACACCAAGGTATATATGGTATTTCCTTTGCCTATTTCGCAAGAATTAAAAAAAAACACTTTCCAATTAACACCGATAAAAACATTAACAAATCATGTTAACAAACCATCCTAATGGTTCCTTAATTTTATACTTCCGTAAAAAACGAATTAAACAAACATGCATTTGATGTTTTTCTTGACGAGACGGTACACTTTATTTATCCAAGAAATCAAGTGAATTCAACGTGAGATTGTGTGATACTTATAGATATTGAATTATTATAAGCAATAACAATTTATCAACAAGTTGGAACAAGGTATGTTCTTGCTAGACGAAACGGTAAAATCTGCCTGAAAACGGACATGAACATGATTACATGTATATCTCGCCTCGAAATGTTCGGATATTAAAAATGCTCACGCTTAATTTAGCTTAGCGGAAGAAATAATACTAATGATACCGTTTCCTTTGATAATGACTTTTCAAGCAATTAAATACATAAAGTTCCTCAAGTCGTTGTTGTTTTTTTCGCGTAGAAATACTTGGTTGTCAAGGAAACCTTGGCGAGATTCTAGACTGATTGTCCTCCTTTTAGAACGATTATCAATTGAGCAAGGTACTGACAACAAACTAGTTGATTCAATTGGATTTACCTAAGTGGAATATCTATGTGGGATCTTTAAGACCTGAACCGATAGCCACAATTACATTTATGGAAGGCATGGATTTTATACCGATACGCAGCTGAAATATGGGAAGCCTTTAGGAACTGTACCGAAGACCATACACTGCAAGACTTTCCTAACGCAACACTTGTCAAACTTGAATATCTCAGTAATGAGTTAAGATTTTACTTTAAAATGTTAATGTGATCATTTGACTTTATTATGTGCAAGATTACGATAATTTAATTCATCCGTGACAGTCAGGCGCTTTTGCGCGTTGGGTATCACTGGTTTCATCTTTTTGCAGTGAAAATGGTGAAACGCGATATGATTCTAGTTTTATTTCAATTTCTTTCTTTTAGGTGGGTTGATACACCTGGAAAACATAAGATTTATTGAAAAATCAATATGTCCCGCATAAATTTACAGGAGCGCAACAGAGCAATCGGCATGTTCCCCACTTGTTGAAGCATCCATCGTCACGGATGAATGATTTCATCGTTTGCTTATACATATTATAGTCCAGTGATCGCACGTACAATTTTAAATCAAAATTATTTTACGATGTACGATTTGCGAATTATACTTTTTCAATGACTTTTTAAATTTGTTATGTTTGATATTTTCTTGTTGATCAAGTTCAATTAAAAATTACTTGGATTATTAGATATGTGTTGAATAAGTCCGAGTCCAAATTTAAACAAAATCCGTTCGAAAATAAGGGAGCTATATCGATTTGAAAACGTTTTGCGTTAGAAAAGTCTCCAAGTGTATTTACATTACATTGCGGTATATTAAATTCTTCTAGACCTCGACCATGTCTGTATGAGTAAATTGATATCAACATTGATAGTAATGGCAGGCATGTATCGTTCCCCATAGTCCAATATGACATGCATATGATGACGTCTAAATGACGAAACATAGTTCCGAATATTAATTATAAAAGGAATATACACATTTAATATAATTCATAGCACGTTATCCGAAATATTTTCAGTTTTATTAGTAAACATCTGCTTTCTTAGCAGTTGTACAAAATCTAGTATTTTAACAATAAAGCGCGCGTCATATCTTGATATTTATGCACATACAGCGAGATAGAAGAAACAACAATAATAAGACATTAGAGCACACAAATTTCTAAAAGCTTGCCTGAAATTGTCCCCTCTTACTTGTTCCAACATAGAAATGAGGGCGAATGTTTGTTTCCGAAACCAATTTGGCTAGTTTAGGAAAAGTCATCAAAGAGCCGCGGGCATAAAGAGACGGCAAAAATAACGAGACTGAAATCATAACAAATTATGTGGAAACATATTCACTGACGTCATTGACAACTCTTGCTGGAGGCAGTTGTTTTAACAAATACTAGACACATAATTTTGCAAACGGTATTGGTATTTTCAATATAATAATACCATCGGCACAGATAACAAAACATCAGCAAACCCCAATAATATGCTTAAATATCGACGATCTATTCTCATATGTTTAGGGCATCTGAAGCGAGCATGCTTTTAATACTATTAAGAATATACCAAACATTAGAGATGTTTATGGTATAAGGCAAATATTGATATTCAGTGAGCACGAACTGTTCTCAATATGTTTTCAGCCTCTGCCTTACAGTGCTAAGATTTCAATTAAGTTTAATTAAAGTAGTTTTTTTACTCCTGCCTTGAAATGTAGTATCCGTTTTTATCAGCATGTTCAGTTGTAAAATCAGCAGTGAAATATACATCCTGACGGCAGAGAACTAATAATGGACTTCATCTCTATGTTATTAGACTAACGAGCTGTGAAATCGACATAAAATGGACGAAGGCAGTATTCCGGAATGTCATTTTCAGTGCGAAAACATCCCCAATCATTTGCTAAAACATATGTTCTTGACAAGAAATAAGACGTTAAAAATATATAATTATTCACGTCTCAGCGATGGATATATGAGTCGCGTTCTGCGAAAACTGGTCTTATTGCATGCGTCGTCCAAGACAAGTATGTGCAGTTTGCACAGGCTAATAAGTGACAACACTCTCAGTGAAGACTTGATTTGCATTTAGAAGACACTTCATTTAAACGAAATATTCCATACACAAGCGGAAATTATCGTCCCTGATCAGCCTCATCGGGCAGCACATGCTTATCTAGGACGACACTTCACGCAAATGCATTAAGCCCAGTTTTTCCAGGACGCGACTCATATAATTCCTCAGTTCTCAGTGATGGGTATATAAGATTGCCATTGTTAAACTGTTTGCATGACTTTGTATCAATGTGTTGTCTTAATGGGTTACCTTCAGAAAATAAAGAGATTATTATTATTATTCTCATTTTTGCGAGAAAGTAAAGCCGCAGATTGAGCAAGGACGTACCGTAATAATCTTAAAATGAAATTGACGAGAACGCAAATAAATGTACGCCGTTAAATAAATTAAATAACAGAAACGAATACTTCGCAGAGTTTCAGATGCATTATACGTAAACAAAAATATCCAAATGTTATATACATTGATTGGTTTGTTTAAAAGAGATTTCCTTTAAATGAAAACTTCATTACACGCGGAAATTGCTTTCCCTGATTAGCACGACTGTACGGGCTGCACAGACTCAACTCGGACGAAACTTTACACACATGCGTTAAGCCCAGTTTTCCCAGAACGATGCTCTAATAGATATATAATTGTTCATTCTGCGAAAAACAAGACTCGCCTGCAAGGACGTATAGGTAGTCATCTAAACAAGACTCGCAGCAAAGACGTATAGGTAGCCATCTAAACAAGACTCGCAGCAAGGACGTATAGGTAGCCATCTAAACAAGACCCGCAGCAAGGACGTATAGGTAGTCATCTAAACAAGACTTGCAGCAAGGACGTATAGGTAGTCATCTTTAATTAACATTGACAAGATCGAACGAAATGTAAACTGCTAAATTGAATATTACAGATTTAAATACCTAAAATGTTTCGAAACTCTGACAATTTAACAGAAATAATCAAATCTAATACAAATTGAGTGGTTTGTTTAAACTGATTATTAGAAGAAATAGTTTTACCCACAATATAACTTAATGCTGCGAGTTACAGAAACCATATAAATTATATAAGAAAATATATATGTAATAATTGAATTAATTGTTTAAACTGATGAGGCCTGGCACAGTATTTGCCACTGAAAATGTGATTAAGCTCGAAAGAGTGTGATCGTGATTTCCGTAATGAATAAGTCATTAAGAAGGCTTTTCTAGAAACACACTATAGTTATAACAGGCATCTGGACAACCACATCCCAGAATTAATCTAAACACATGTATAAAGGTCAGTCTGTAGAGTAAACAATGTAAAACTCACTTAATATCTCTCCTTTGTTGTTGTCTGTTTATATTATCTCCGCCTGCGAAACGCCGTGTCACTCAAACAGGCACTTTCTTACGACTGGTCAGTGCGCACTGTTTATCATGCTCCAGATTTCCATTATGAATGTTATTATTCCATTATCTTTGGAAAGCCAAGTTCAATGTCAAAAGGTTGAATAAGGGTCAATGCTGATACAGATATTAAAATGTGGTTGTTATTTATATAACATATCCGTTTTAATTTGAGTTTACGGATGTTAAAGATATGCGTGTAAAATTGTTGCCAGCCACTGTTTCAGACGGCAAACAAGGGTTATTCTAATTGTATATAGAAATATTTTTATGTTAAAAGGAAAATACTTTTAAACAAACGTATTGTGTTTTGTTAAACACAATCTTTATGTTACCCAATAATGAAGAGACCCTTGATTGATAAACTTAATTACCATGTTCACTGCCCTGTAAAAACATGGAAAGCGTGTGATAAACCAATCTTTAACGATGACAGTGGTTTCAAAATGGTAAACTTTAATATTTTAATGGTTTAAAATGCTCTGGAGCGTGCGTATGTTAAAGTGATTCGTAAATGGTGAAATATTTTTGAAAGTATTAATATATTGTAAGCTGCATATAAAAGAAGATGGACACTCATTAGTAATAGTAGTATTGTACACCTACTTTTAACATGTATCGCATTTACTGGAACCTATCGATAAATAAAAAAATACTGCCTTTTTTGTTTTATTTTGAGATATAATTTGTTGTTGATTTTTGGTAAATATGAGTATGATCTGTATGTAAATCTTGTATTGTATATGCGACGATGGACCTAAATATAAATAGAGAATATATGGTTGGTGACTATTGATATCATGTGATATCAGAGGGGCTGAACTGGCGTAGAAAAGGGCGAGTAGTTCTCAGAATGGGCGGGACTAAACGAACATAGAACGCCACACATTGTATTGATTAAATCAAATGTGGGAGGAGTTAAAAATGTTATTGATGCGCGGAGTTTAGAAGCATTATTGGATGGGGTATCCGTTAACACTTAAAATATCATGTCAGCGCCTCCAACGTAAGTGTGCACTAGTGGCATAAAAGTATAATTTATTTTACAAAGTTACAGATGATAGGAGGCGATCTTCAGAAAATTCATCAGTATTGTGTCTTGAATAAAAATGTTTTTTCATTAAAACATTCTTCAAGCGCACGTTGATATAAAAAAATTCAATCAGTACAATCAACCATTCGGATATTCATACAGGTCGTTTGATAGTCAAAGAAAGAGAATGCTGGAATGCCGACATTTTAAACTTATGTTGAAATGAATCACGGCTGTTCATTCACAATGAAATAGAGGTAAAAAAACATATTAAGCTTCAGTAAACACTGGTATGTAAGATTATGCAATATTTTATGAATTTGTTGAATCTTGGTTAAACTTTTATGGTTCCTTTTCATTGTGTAACCATGTACGTGTCTTAAGAGCGCAAAAACTGGGTTTGTAAAAACACAGAAATGTGGCGTTTAAACATGACAATAAAGGTTACATACGTTGAATATAATTTTCTTGGTGTCGTGTTTCGAAGCATGCTGATTTCTTCGCAGACAATGTACACTGAAGTTAAAATCTGTTTTATCGAGTATAGCCAAATCTGTTTTATCGAGTATAGCCATACCGCTGAATCAACTGTCTGATACTTACCAATGTGCGGTAGGTCAATAAAATAACATTATACGCAAGCACATATTTTGTTTGTCATACTGTTTTAAGGATTTAAATTATTTAAACTGTTTTTAATGTATGCCTTATATTTCACAAACTATGATGCTGAACATACGAATATTATTACATTAGAACCAATGTACGTAAATTGATGTATATCACGTTAAGTAAACATTACATAACGTAGTGATACCTTTTTCTCGGCTCGACAAACATTGAATTCTAAAATTTAATCGAGTTCAATATCAGTATCGAATGATGGATCGTCTATCGTACTCACTGACGCATTTATGTGCATAAAATTAATTAAACTTTCCTGCAAACGAATGATTTATGACCCAAAACACCACCAAACCAAACCTTAAAGTTCAAATTTTCCGCATGAATAACATATTTATAACTAAGAGAAATCAAAATTGTGCATTTTAATTTTTCACGTATTATAGATTGATCATTTAATTTTTACAAGACATTATACTATAAAACTTAATATAATATTACGTATACAACTTCGTGTAATAGACAGTCAAACCAGGTGTGCAAAATAAATGCAACCTTAACAAGTTCTTTGGAGAATGATTACAGCCACCATCACTCTGAAACACTTGCGTTGTCCAAGAAACTTACCATATTCGAGTGTGCATGTATTGTTAATTATCTTAAAGAAACGTGTTCACAGGTGATGTACTTCTTGTTTGTTCGTAATTAAAAAATTAAATTGATAAATTGATAATTGATAAATGATAACATCGGAACTGAAGTGTTCTATTGTAAAACAATAATAACACGTAAAAAAGAAAACAAAAACGAAACAATGTTTATTCCCTATATGGGCTCATACCATTGACCTTTATAGTAAAAGGCTTTCACCTGAACCACCTTACCAACAATATATAGTACATTTAATTGCGTATATATGCAATTCACGTCGTGATACAAAAATAACTAAAACAACAGAAACACTACACAGTATTACGTCGTTTTGCGTTAGCATTGCTTTACTACTGCATTAATGATTGCTAATCATAAACATACAAATGTATTTTTAATATGAAGTCTACGGTATTTGTGCTACTAGCTTCCTGATGTACAGATTTCTTTTATTTTTATTATTCAAACTTCAACATTCTCTGAACTAGTCCCGTAAACATGCACACATACAACGATATAAAATCTACTGTCACTCTTTAACACACGTACATGTATTGTTCACAAAACTCTCCAAATTCAAT
The DNA here is from genome assembly GCF_020536995.1 of Dreissena polymorpha. NCBI lineage: Eukaryota > Metazoa > Mollusca > Bivalvia > Myida > Dreissenidae > Dreissena > Dreissena polymorpha. Next base: position 34,751,201 of record NC_068363.1, read on the forward strand.
TATGTGTATTTGGGATATTAATTGAAACTGACACACATTTCATGCCATCGTAGCTGGTTTCTAGTTATGTTATGGAATCAGCAAACCGGTCGTCTCCCTCGAACCTCATGCATTTGTTCATGAAGCAAGTTGTATTATGTGTATATTAATAATGGCAGTAACAATGTTTGGTTCCGATTACATTAATATGGGCCGCACTCTGTGAAAAAGGGGCTAAATGAATGTTAACAGGCTAATCAAGGAACGACACTTTCCGCCTTTACTGAATGTTTTTCTTTTATAAAAGAATCTCTCACTATGCGGTCTGAAAATTTAAATGCTCTTTATATATATCCAATACGAATTCATGTTTGTTGATTTATTTATGTATGAATACAAATGGAGCAATTGTTAGTATTAATTTGTTTGCAAACAAATGATAAGCAAACACGGGTCATTCAATTACTGGACGGAAAATGCATATCGTCTACCGAGTTATTCATATTGTTGATAGTGTGACATGTTCGACCTTATCGAGTAAAAGCTGTTTTCGCAGATAAGCGGATATATTTTACTTTATTTCAAAAATGACTTGACGCTTTTGCTCATGACAAGGTATCAATACTTTGTATCGACATGAGAAGTGTTCAATTGTGGTAATTGAATTAACAAACTGTATTTCAAGACTCACGTGGAAAAAAACGCAGTTAGTAAGTACAATAAAGCATCAGAACTGACCGAATGATGTCAAACCTTCTCGTCATATGCCTTACGCATAGTGCGCAACTTTCAAAAAGAAGTAACCAACGACGACGAGTGTACACGGTCAATTTTATAAGCATACCTTAATATATGCAGATATATCCTGAAAGAAGGCGACATATTATTTGTGTTAATCTTAAAAGATACTGAGGTAGTATGATTTATGTACAGGGTGTTTGTCGTTTTCGATTCATAACCGATTAAAATTCATGCGTGATTTAAGAAATAAATATTTATAATAACTGTTCCCATCGCTACTTTTCATTTGCAAATCTCAATAAAAAAATAAGTAATTGTTAATTTTCAATGATCAGTGAGTGTTTGAAACAGTAGATTACGAGTTGTAAATAACTGATATTTTCCTATGAACGACATGAATGCAGTACATTCAGCAATATATTAATGTATGCAGAAGCAGTGTATGTGTACACATAAATATACCCCGGGTAACATTGTACTTTGTGAGATCAATTCAATTAAATTAATAAGAAAACTTTTACTTCACAAAATGAAGTAAGTTCATACTTGAAAAACGTTATGCTTTATATAGTTAACCATGTGTGTAAATGTAAAATAAATTGGAAATGGGGAAATATAAAAATGTTAGAAGAACATTTGGCTTAAAATTAATAACATCCCTGATGTATCAGCACTCTACAACGAATAAAATGTAGTATTCTGTGTTAACACTTCCCTAGTATGCCTGATAAAAAATAACACAATTAAGAAAGTAATTAAGAATAATTAATTAAACATACACAATGTATCTGAAGACAATATCAAACTGAAGCAAAATTGATATGCATGTGTTTATAAGCGATTAAGTCGATGTAATCGTACGACATATAAAAAGCAATGGAGCATAATTTGTACAGAGCTGATCTAATGTTTAGACGAGAAATTAACACTTTCATCGGAATATAAGTATACAATGAGGATTCTTCTTCTAGCATGCATATCACTGCCTTTGCATAATTGAAAACGAATTAAAGAATCGTTTTATCATTTGTATAATAAATAAATCAGTGTAAAAAGGTTGTGGTGCTTTTGATGCTTCGCTACAAATGCGTTTGTATTCAATACATTTATTCATTTCAACAAAATATTCACATAATTTTGAGATTTGTCCATCATTGTATTAATTAATCTCTACCAGACGAATATAAATTTATTAATATATTTGTGTTCGTAGAACACAACACATGACACATATGCTCTCATAAGCACATTATTCAATGATAAATGAAATAAATATTAGTAAAGCTGTATTTTCTTTCTAAAATATCATTGTAAGTAAAGAGCAACACAAAGTCTTGTATGCAATAGTAATGACTGGCGAAGCTTTTTTATTACAAAAATTCGTGTCGTGTCTTATCGTGTCAATGATCTTTAATGTTGAAGTTTCAGATAAACGAAAATCATCTGCATATATGATATTAAATATCGTTATCAAATAAGATCCGTTTAATTATTATTATTATTTATTCAGTACGAATAATACGACCACGTTTTGAAAATATTGTGTAAAGATGTTTAAGATTGTATCTCGTACCATTCATTCGCCTGGCGCGTGGGATCGACCTTGTTTAATATTTCAATTAAAAAATGCATATTATGTTTTGCAACATTCCCAGAGTTTGATCTTTATTTATTCGATTCGTTTATGAATCAAATTAGAAAAAAACATGCACATTATATAAAGGTTTTCCTAAAGTGATATCATTTTGATAATGATAAGATGTTTTTATCGGTACAATTTTGGAACATTTGGTTTACGCGTACATTTGTGATTTCTTCTTTTCAAAAACGGCACAACAATAACCATATCGCTTTGCTGAATTAATTTCATTCATTATTTCGTTCATATAATTATAAAACAATCACGCATTGTCTTCAATGGAAAACCTTGAAATGTTAATTTAACGATATCTATATCGCGGACAAAATATGCCGTCATTATTTTTACCATTTTCACAAAACGCTTTGCCTATTAAATGAGCCGCAGTCAATTTATATATCATGAAAACAACATTTCAACATCCGCTATTTATATATCTTTTAATAAAAGATAACCTTCACGATTTATAAAGAGTACATATTCTGGTCAAGACCTCGACTTCTCTGATAGAAGAGTGAATACCGTTTTTATGGTTGATCCAGACAGGCCTTTAGATTGCAGCCTTCAGGGATAAAACATGTTTTTATCACATGCCATAGCCTGTTTACCATATAATATAACCATTACGAATATTTTTTTCTTACACATATGTCATATACTTTTAAAGCGTTTTCAGTGGCTTTGTTTTCGTTCGATTGACCAATCGCATTTTGTTATTTTGCTGAAATGACGTTGCAACGTCAAATGACATCACGAAATGTAAACATTATTTGGGATTAATCATTATGTTTGCGCAAATATTTATTCAATTTGCTCATTTAAAAGCATGTGATAAAAAGATCTGACACTCGTTGTCATGTTATACCATATTTTATTAAACTCGTCCAGGAAATTCGTTAGTAAGCTCGCCAAAGGCTAACGAAATTCCTGAACTCGTTTAATAAAATAATATTTATAGTATGATATTACAACTCGTGCCAGATCATATATATCCATAACAGATAGCTAATTATATGGTCAAAAATAAGACGTTAACATAGAGGTCTGTGGGAATTCAGTTGTTTCTTTGTTGTAATAATTTAGGGTAGATATGCGTTAAGTGTCGTGGCATTAACACCCGTGTGTCTCAAAAGTCTTACACTTTTCATTACACTTGCATTAAGTATCATAGTTGATATGCTATATTACCAAATATTACGCTATTATTAAACTTACCAAGACAAAATTATTAAAAAACGTGATAACGGTTTGTTGTTTGGTTTTGTTACTGGCACGTTTATTACGATGTTTATAAGTTTGTATGTACGTATCAAAATGTTCTTCTTATAACCTGAGTTAGTTGTAAGTTAAGCAAATGTTCCGGTACATATGCCTATTACTCTATACAGCTTGTACAATAATAAGCAAGCGATACATTTGAACCTCGCCCATGTTTGTACTTGTTAATGTAAATGTTTATATACATGTACCACAGGTTACAAGACAGCCGGACAATGCCATGATAGGCAGGTATCGAGAAACAAAAAAACATATGATCGTTAACAGTGTTATTTTGTTTTGAAAAAATAAATGGTTTATTTGATGTGTGTCATTCAGCACATTATTAAAGGTTTTTAATATTTTTATTGCTACACTAGTTGAATGTTTCACTTTTTCGATTGAAACGCGAACAGCAACCGCTGATTTTGATATGTAATCGTTGAAAATAATCACTTATCCTGTTCAACTCTAAAGCGTCTACATAGTGTCTTCTACTGCATATCATGTCTGCAAAGTAACATCTAATTACATTATTATAAAGGTTCGTCCTAAAGAAAAATGCATTTTCAATGAGTAATTCTAAAAAGCAACTTCACTGGCTAGTCGTTGGCGAAATGTTTACACAGTCATGTATTTAGCATGTTTTGCCCTGAGCGAGGTACATAATTATGTTGTGGTATTAACACAATCGCTCGATTCGAATAATGCACATGTCTTAACAAAAGTCAGGGTTAAACAAAGGAAACAAACGATCGCAAACTTTCTTCTGTAAGACAACACACAACTTATTACGATTGTTAGGCGCTCTATATCCTGACATATGTACATATATTACTGTTTGGCTCTACTTTATGGCAATGTGAAGTCTATAAGTACATTGCTCTACTTTATGGCAATGTGAAGTCTATAAGTACATTGCTCTACTTTTTGGAAATGTGAAGTCTATAAGTACATTGCTCTACTTTATGGCAATGTGAAGTCTATAAGTACATTGCTCTACTTTATGGCAATGTGAAGTCTATAAGTACATTGCTCTACTTTATGGCAATGTGAAGTCTATAAGTACATTGCTCTACATTCAACCCATTTTTCGCTACCTTACTTGTGATATAGAGCATATTTAAATGTCTGTGCTTTTTTAATCTTTTATATCTTTACACATGTATTATTGTATGGTTCTAATTGGATGCACTTTGAAGTTTACAACAGTTACTTCATTTAACAAACAACGTGGGTGTTTATTTAAACGAGCATATTTTAGCTACTTTACTTTGAATATAGGGCAAATAGAGACATTTCCGATAAAAGGCAAGTGAACATGTTTGACTTTTTTTTAAACTAAAATGTGTTACACGTGTGGTTCTTTGAAAATCATACGCTATACAAAATACGTTTTATGTATCAAAGGAGACCTTATTTGGTAAACTATTTTTAATAAAGCGCTTGATAAATATTATATTATTAAAAACTTTACAATTATTTAACACTTTATCAATGTGTAATCTCCTTAGACGTTGTATGCATTTTATCTAAACGTACACTTATCGCCTACCACATTTAGAGTAATTAATTATGTGTGACGCTATGAAAGGCAGACATTTAGATAGCAATATCTACAACATAGAATCTCTTATCACATTTTATAACATATTTGTGGATAACATAACTGCGCTGTTTTCTATCAAAGTATCACATTTTATCGGTATGTTACAAGGTCGTTTAGAGAAAACACAATTATTTGTCAAAAGCACGTGCTTAAAAATACAAACACAATTCTCACAGAAGAGACGAGACAACAGATATATATTAAGAACATTATAAGCTCATTGTGTGAAGTTTATTGGTGCAAAAAATGTCCATGTATGCCATATACTACCGAGTTAAAATGTTTTATCGGAATAAAAATTTAAGTAGAAAACGAACAATATTTCGTGTAGTCAAACATGGACACAAAAGGGACAATAATTATCAATTTTAATGATTAAAAGACAATTTTAATTGCATTTGATTCGATGAAAATGTAGATGGAAAAAATCGTAATTATTATTGTTATGTTTTAAGTATCTAGTTCTTATTTGCATTTTGGAGGCTTTTCTACAAGTACACTTTAATTTTAACAGGTATCTGGACAACCGCAGTCCAGAGTAAACGTAAACACGTGCATTAAGGTCATGCTGCAGAGTAAACAATGTTAAACTCACTTAAGTCTCTCCTTTGGTGTTGTCTGTTTATATCAACCTCGGCTGCGAGCCACTCAAGCACTCACTTTCTTACGACTGGTAAGTGCTCAGTGTTTATCAATGTGCCAGGTTTCCATTATGAATGTTCATTATCCCAATATCTTTGGAAAACCAAGTTCAATGTCAAAAGGTTGTATAAGGGTCAATGCTGGAACAGATATACACAATGGGTTTTTTATTTATATAATCTGTAGGTTTTAATTTGAGTTTACGGATGTTAATGATATGCGTTACTCTGTAATAATGTGCTGGCTGCTACTGTTTCAAACGCCAAACAAGTGTTATTCTAATTGCATATAGTCATTTACAGAATTATCTGTTTGTTTACAGAAAAGTTCAAATAATTTTAAGCAAACGTATTGTTTTTCATTTTTGGAGAGAAAAAAACACAATCATTGTGTTACTCTATAATTGAGAGAGCCCCGATTAATAAACTAAACTACCCTGCGCACTGTTCTATGAAAGAATGGCAAGCGTGTGATAAATCAGTCTTAAACGCTGCCAGTGTTTTCAGACTTTTATACTTTTATGTTTTGAATGTTTAAGAATGACTCAATGTTCTGTAACGTTTGTTTGTGAACTGGATTTATTAATGGTAAGATATAAAGATATTTTTTGAAAGTATGGAAACATCGTAAGCTGCATATAAAACAGATGAACGCAACGGTACACTCATTAGTAATAGTAGTATTGTACACTCACTTTTAACATGTATCGCATTTACTGGAACCTTTTGATCAATTAAAAACAATAATGCCTTTTTTGTTTTATTATGAATTATATTTTGATATTTGTTAAAAAAAGAAACAAAAAAACAATATGATCTGTATGTATTATTTTTATTGTTTCGGCGACGACGGGCCTAAAGATATAATTTCATTTATTTTAGAAAGCTAAACATGATAGGAGGCGATCTTCAGAAAATGCATCAATAATGTGTCTTGAATAAATAGGATTTTCATTATTACATTCTTCACGCCTACTGTGAAAAAAACTACTAATCTTCAAGCAGTACCATTAACCATTCGGATATTCATACTGGTAACATTATCGTTTGATAATCAAAGAAAGAGAACGCTGGGATGCCGGCAATGTTCTGTGCCGACATTATCGCCCTTGTTGTTGCCACGTGGCAATCTAGTTAGGAAGAAATTCTACACTTATGTTAGAATGAATCACTGTAGAAAAAGGACATATTAAGCTTCGGTAAACGCATAACAGAGTTAAACAAATTAATATCAGATACAACTTTTTTTATGCATTTGTTGAATCTTGGTTTAACTTGTTATGGTTTTATTTTCTTGCGGCACCTTGTATGAGTCTTAAAAGCGCATAAACTTGGTTTGTAACAAACAGAAATGTTGCGTTTAAATATAACAATAAATGGTGCATACGTTGAATATCATTTCTTGGTGTCGTGTTTCGCACCATTAAGCTTGCGGCTGAATAGTCCCCAGAAAATGTACACTGAAGTTAAAATCTATTTGAACGGGGATAACCATACAGCTGCATCAACTGTCTGCTACCCCTACAGAAATCTAAGGCCTCGGGCTACCTATAGCGGCTACCTAGCTGCAACCTAGCGGCTACTCAGCCGCTCCCTGTAGCGGCTGAGTAGCGGCTAGGTAGTATTTCGTATGCAAATTAGTTTTCCGGCTACTTAGTAGCGGCTATGTAGCGGCTACCTTTTCTGGCTACGTAGCGGCTACATTTTCTGGCTACGTAGTAGCGGCTTCGTAGCGGCTACCTTTTCTGGCTACCTAGTAGCGGCTACATTTTTTGTCTATAAATAGAACTACCTAGAGTACATGGTAACAATAATAGCAACTGGGGTAAATCAAAATTGTAAACAGATTTTTCAAATTAAACACATTTTTAATTCCAAATTTGAGGCAAAAATGGTATAACATAGCCCCATCAATAGAAATAAGTGTTCCAGCAAATGCTTAAATTCAAACATCAAAAAGAGGGCTGTTTGTAAAACATGCATTCCCCAATATGGGCTGTCAGTTGTAGTGGCAGCAATTGTGTGAATACGTTTCAGTAACTGTGACCTTGACCTTTTACCTAGTTACCTGAAAATCAATGGGGGTCATCTGCCAGTGATGATCAATGTACCTATGAAGTTTTATGATCCTAGGCCTAATTATTCTTGAGTTATCATCAGGACACCAATTATACTGTTATGAGTCACTGTGGCTTTGACCTTTGACCTAGTGACCTGAAAATCAATAGGGATCATCTGCCAGTCATGATCAATGTTCCTATGAAGTTTCATGATCCTAGGCGTTAGCATTCTTGAGATATCATCCGGAAACCATTTTACTGTTTAGAGTCACTGTGACCTTGACCTTTGACCTTGTGACCTGAAAATCAATAAGGGTCATTTGCCAGTCATGCTCAATGTACCTATGAAGTTTCATGATCCTAGGCATAAGTGCTCTTGAGTTATCACACGGAAACCTTTTTACTATTTCGAGTCACTGTGATCTTGGCCTTTGACCTTGTGACCTGAAAATCAATAAGGGTCATTTGCCAGACATGATCAATGTACCTATGAAGTTTCATGATCCTAGGCGTAAGCACTCTAGAGTTATCACACGGAAACCATTTTACTATTTCGAGTCACTTTGACCTTGGCCTTTGACCTAATCACCTGAAAATCAATAGGGGTCATCTGCCAGTCATGATCAATGTACCTATGAAGTTTGATGATAAATACACAATTGATTATTCTGTCACTAGAATGGTTTAAAACTGATTTAAAAGCACTTAAAAGTATGTAATTCTGATATGTCCAAATCAGAAAAAAATAAAACTGCGATCCTGAATGAAACGTCTGAAGTGTTTGAATCCTGGTCTAATGTTTGCTAGCACTATAACAATGTCAACAGCTGTTTCACGAACACGACCCGCTCCTTTACACCGACTCTCTGCAGACTCGACTTGTCAACGAACCCGTTGGGCGCCATTGGTAACTCTACGTGTTATTCCAAACAACGACGACAGTTCAGGTTTTAACGGGGGTTCTTTAATGTTAAGTAACATCAGTATATATGATCAACTCCAAAACAATCTGTGTGATGGATAGCCTTTATAGGTATCTGAAATAAACAAAATTAATATACTAATACATAATATAAATCACATAAACTCTGAAATAAGAGAATACATATTAATCACATTTACAATACTAAATGCACAATAGTTTCAATTGACATTCTAGTGGCAAACGTTAATAATTTACCTAACAAAGCATCAAAAAGTAATACAAACATATAAAACAAGGTAAGACATACACAATGGCATTGCATGAACATTGTTCACATACAATACATAAGCTAAAGAAACTTCAGCGTACAGTTTATATAGTATTGACAAACCTGTTCGCTGAAGCCATCCCCGCATCGAAAGTCAACTAGAGTCGTTACATATTGATGGCACGCTATGAATCAAAGAAAGATCATTTTCTTGGATACATTTCTACATATATTGGTAAATGAATATAAATTACTGCATCGGGGAATATTTCAAGGTTCAAATGTTTCGAATGCATCTTACAATAGATAAAAATAACTCTCATCAGCAGTGATTTTTTTACCTCTGCGTCCTGCGCCCTAGACGCAAAACAATTGCCGTAGACGCAAAGTTTAAGAATATGTGCATCCAAAGGACGCATGCTGTTTTTAAGTAACGAGTCCGTTCGAAATCGTATTTGTTATTATTGCACTTTCCGTACGGGGTAAAATGTAGGTAAACACGTGTTCCGTCAAAATTGCACCGCTCGTAATAATCGGATAATCAGTTGCTGAGAACCAATGAAATTCGTCTTTAGTAAACTGTCTAGGGGTAAGCGGTGTAGAAGTAAAAATTTACATTGTAAGTGACGTAGCGAATATCGTCTGCAAAAATGGGTCCAAAGCGGAAGCACAATAGCGTAGGCCAGCGGATTTTATTCGTTTTTTTTTCAAAGCGATTTAAACGCATCTACAACGACAACCAGTACGACTGTTTCCAGCGAAGAACCACATAATGTAAATCGTTCTATAAAACCTCGAAAATAACAGACGGAATAGTAAAAACTGTTGAGCTGGCTTGCCTTTGACGAGTGCACAAACAGTTTATATTGTAAATTATACACTCATGCTAAACAGTTAAATGGAATGACTAAACGTGCACAATGCTCACATTTTCAGCTGAATCAACTCTAACAAGACATGCTTCTTTGCCCGAGCACAAAATATTAATTGAAGCGTCCATCTTGCAAAAAGACCTACGTGTATGTTTTAAATGCCTTGTGCGTGATAACTAGTCAACATAATTGTTATTGCCAACATTACATGTATGTGTTATGCTCTTCCTTAGCTAAGAGACCATTTAAAACCTGATTACTGCTTCTCATTTGTTATGTGTGTGTTTGTTTTGTTGCTACATTCATCAATGGACAATACTTGGGACTCACACTTTCAGTTTGGGACTCATACATTTTTAGTCAAGCGAGTCCCTGGACTCACATATATTAAATTGTAAAAAAAAATCACTGCATCAGTCTGAAATTCACAATTTTGACACCATTGTTGCTTTGTCATGTGACGAGTTTTCATTTGGATACTTTCGGATCGACCTTTACATTTTTTGCTGAAATTGGTAACATTTCTTTCGTTTTCTGAAATCTATTATTTGTGATTAACAACTTACGTCTGGTGGATTATAAGACTGATTTCAGTGTGAATCAGGTAGTTTTAAATATTATTTGCTTCGAGTTTATATTTACACTACAATTTATTTACAAAACAAGCCAGAATAATCTAAAATACCGGGAAATGTCACTCAGAATGTGAAAACACTTGAGCACATGGTATGTTACTAAAAATAGAAATAATGTCATTTGACCGCGAAATCTAGGGTGATTCGCATTTCAAGAAAGTCTGTCACATCGCAATTTTTCTCTATATGTATGAGCAGAATTGATAAATTTAAAATTAAAATGTTTAAGAGGAATTGTGTGAAAGAATATATCAGTTAACTGTGAAAAATGTCAATCTTTCCGATCAAGTGGTTGATTTGGGCCAATAACTGCATTTAAAAGCTGTTTTGGACCGGTCTTTGTTAACTGTCAACTTTTAGGGAATTTCTGGGTGACTTTCCTAATGGGGTTGGTCCATAACTATAACTATAAAGTCGCGCCAGTCAAAAATCATAAAAAGCGACATTTAAAGTTATGATAGCAAGAACTAACAATACATGATACATAACCGATTTAGGAAATCGAACATCTCTTCCTTCAATCCTCTCACTTACACATCTACATGTGCGGCTGCTGTAAACTAATTACATGCAAACATTAGTTAGTGCCATTTAGTTCAACTGGTTTTAAAAATAAAGATAAGAAGAAAGAACTATTGAGCCGCTAATTCTGCAGTCGCGAAAACATGTTATCTAAATTAGAAACGCGTGAAATCATTCCAGAAATACATAACAATGTGAATGCAGTTCACTACAAACATCAATAGACAAAGAACTTCAATGTATACCTTATAATCAACGCATCTTATTTCAAACCAATGTCATGAAACACCGACAAAACAAAGACTGAAAACGTCTTTAAACATTCAAACTTTTCTTGTAACTGACCACCTGATCAAGTCATGTGACACCACAAAAGTAAAATAAAGAGCAAGAGAAAGGTTACACCTCACTATTAAAAAACGTAAAATATTGACGGGGCTAGATATGTCCCTTGACATATTGCTTAATATTTTGCATACTTCTTTACCAAAATAACCTCAATCTATAAACAAGAGCATACAACTGTAACAAGCATTTTGTAAGAATTATGGCTCTTTTTCCACTTGCAATATGCATATTATTGGTAAATCTATGTTAAAGTTTGCGTTCCACCTCAAATATGTTCTATGTACCTTGTCATATTGCTTTTATATTTTACATACTTCTTTACCAACATGAACCCAAAATATAAACAAGAGCCGACAACTGTATCAAGCATTTTGTAAGAATTATGGCCCGTTTTCCACTTAGAATATGCATATTATTGATAAATCTATGTTAAAGTTTGCGTACCACCTCAAATCTTTTCTATGTCCCTTGACATATTGCTTTATATTTTGCATACTTTTTTTACCAATATGACCCCAATCTATAAACAAGAACAGACAACTGTAACAAGCATTTGTAAAAATTATGGCCCTTTTTTCACTTACAATATGCATATTATTGTTTGATCTATGTTAAAGTTTTCGTACCACCTCAATTTTTTCTATCTACCTTGTCATATTGCTTTTATATTTTGCATACTTCTTTACCGACATGACCCCAATCTATAAACAAGAGCAGACAACTGTAACAAGCGTTTTGTAAGAATTATGCAGCCTTTTTATACTTAATAAATTGAAAATTTGGTTAAGTTTTGTGTTTAGGTCCACTTTATTCCTAAAGTATAAAAGCTATTGCTTTCATACTTGCAACACTTACTATCATAAGGGGACTATGCAGGCAAATTTATGTAACTCTGACAGGCATTTGGACAGAATTATGGCCCCTTTAATACTTTACAACTTCTTTAAAACATAAGCGATCAATATGTTTCATTTATGATCCTCTCCCACTTAGAATATGCCAAAATTACATTGACCTTATTGAATATGACCAATTTCCCCATGATGGCTTACGTTATACTTTCAAGCACTCGAATAGTTCAGCGCGCTGTCATCTGACAGCTCTTGTTTTTTATCCGTCCACAACTCTTTCATTCATCAAGTGATTTTGATTTTTTTTGGAACAAATTCTACCATAATGAGAGAACATGCCATGCGAAACACCCAGACCCAAATCTTCCAGGTCATGGTCACATTTGGATGGCAGATATAAATCGCACTGTGCTGCTACTTTTTAACTACAGTTGCCACCAGTGTCTGACACTTTGTTCATATAAGTAATTTTACACAAGTTTGATTTTCGGCTACTTTTTGCTACAGTTTCCGTTAGCGGCTGACAATTTGTTCATTTAATATAGGTTATTGTACCAAAGTTTTGTTTTTGGCTACATTTTTGGCTACAGTTGCCGCTAGCGGCTGACAATTTGTCAAATTAATGGAAATATTTCGCAGTGTTCTGTTTCTGGCTACCTTTTGGCTAAAGTAGCCGCTAGCGGCTATGGTAGCCGCTAGCGGCTATAAGTTTTGGCTACTCAGCCGCAACCTAGCCGCTACTGGCTGACTTTCGCTACCTCCATAACACCCGTTTCGGCTACCGTTTTAAGTAGCGGCTAGGTAGCCGCTACCTAGCGGCTAGTCAGCCGCTACCTGTTCATTTCTGTAAGGGTACTTACCCATGCGATGTTGGTCAATATACTAGCATTATACGCATCAAAGATTTTGTATGTCGTACTGTTCAAAGGATTTAAATTATACAAATAATGCTGCTGAACATACGAATATTATTTTACATCAGAATTAATGTACGTAAAGTGATGTATAGCAATTTAAGTATAAATAGCAAAACGTAGTGATACACTTTTTTGGCTCGACAAACATTGAATTCTAAAATTTAACCGAGTTCAATATCAGTATCGAGTGATGGATCGACTATCGTACTGGCAGACGCATTTCCGTGCATAAAATTAATTAAACTTTCCTGGAAACGAACGATTTATGACCCCAAACACCACCAAACTAAACATTGAAGTTCAAATTTTCCGCATGAATAACGTAAATAACTAAGAGAAATCCCAATTGGACATTTTCATTTGGCACGTATTATAGAGTGATCATTTGATTTTTACAAGATATTATTCTGTAAAACTTCATAGCATACTACTTATACAACTTCGTGTAATAGACAGTCGAGCCATATGTGCAAAATATATGCAAGAGGCCTTTTCACGTTTTGGTAAGTTGACAACATTAAAAAAAAGTTGTTTCAAATTTGCACATTTTCGTTTTAGTTATAAATTTGTGAGGAAACAATAATATTGAACATTTACCATGCTCTAAAATATCCATTATATGCATCTTTTGACGGTTTAAAAACCTGAAAATTATATAGCGTTACAATGCGAAACGATTGAATAATTTGGAATGCTCTGTTGGTGTCGTTATATTTTGTGAAACTACGAGTATCGCTAATTTTTAGTATAAAATACATGACAAATTGTATGAGCACGGATGCTCGAATTGTCTAAGCGGTAGACCTTTACTCGAGGACTCAAAGAGTCAGTGGTTAGAGCCCAGTTGATGTTTCTTTTTTTTTCTTTTTATTCTTGATTTTTACTGGAGCTTTTTAGATCCAATTATTACATTAATCAATATAAAGCATTAAATGACAAACGTCAATACATGCCAAACTCTGTGAAAAGGCCCCTTTAACAGGTTCTTTAGAGAGTAATAAAAGCCACCATGACTTTGAAACACTTTTGTTGTTCAGGAAACATAACATATTCGATTATGGATTTATTGATAATAATCTTAAAGAAACTTATTCACAGGTGTTGTAATTTTTGTAAGTTTGTCATTAAAAATTTAAATTGATTAATTGATGATTGATAAATGATAAATTCGAAACTGAAGTGTTTCAGTATAAAACAATAATAAAACGTAAGAAATACAAAATAAAACAAATTTTTATTCCTATAAGCGCTCATACCATTGACCTTAAGAGTAAAAGGCTTTCACCTGAAAAACCTGAACAAAAATGTATAATACATTTTATTCGTTATTTATGAAATTCACGTCGTGATACAAAAATAACAAAAACGACAAAAACACCACAAAGTATTTCGTCATTATGCCTTATTAATGCTGTAAAAATGCATTAATCAGTATTACTCAATAACATAAATGTATTTTAGTATGAGTCTATGGTATTTGTGCTACTAGCTTCCTAATGTACATATTTCTTTTATTATTTTATTTTTTTATTTGCAAAATTTAAACAATCTCTGAACACGTTCCTTTAACATGCAAACATACAATGATATAAAATCTAATCTCACTCTTAAACAGTTGAATTGTTACAAAGCTCGCCAAATTCAGTTATGTGTATTTGGGATAACTAAAACTAGCACAAATTTAATGCGAACGTAGCTGGTTCCTTGCGATGTTATGAAAACAAACGACGGGTTGTCTCCCTCGTACCCGATGTATTTGTTCATGAAACAAGTTAATTATGTGTATATCAATAATAGCAGTAACTAGGTTCGGTTCCGATTACTTCCATATATTTTCTCTGTTGTGAGTGTGCGTTTTTCTTTGTCGATTGTCGTGGCAAGTTGTATATTGTGAATTTGCCATTTGTCTTAACTAACGTTTTGAAGGAAAATCACGTTGATGTAAGTTTTTTTTATAGTAAAGTCTTAATTAAACCATCATAAACTGGTAAGATATCTGACCAAAAAATAGTTATGATGTTTATCTCTACAATATAGTTTTCCGTTGACGATCATTTTGAAATGAGATTCATCAATTGTTTGCCTGTTGATTTAATAGTCAAGAAAAATCAATGTTTGACGCCGGAGGAAATTTAGTTTATGCCTTCAACTTATGATAACAGAAATGGCGAAACAAACTCATGAAATCGATTACATCTGTTTCTATTTAATTTTCTAATCGGAATGATAAGTCAACACGGTTCATTAATCGACGGTTAATGCATATCGTCTACCGAGTAACTCATATTGTTCATAGTACGACACGTTTTACGTTAATGATTAAAGGCTGTATGCAAATATAAGCGGATATATTCTTCTTGATTTCCAAACTGACTTGACGCCATTGGTTATGACATTTGTATTAAAACATTGTATCGATATGAGAAGTGTTCAATTTTAATAATTCGATAAATTTAATAACACTTTTTTCCAAGACTCACATGGAAAAAACAATGGTAGTAAGAACAAGCCAGCATCAGAAATGACAGAAGGATGCCCAATCTGTTGATCATATGCTTTCCGATTTTCAAGTAGAAGTAACCGACGACGACGAGTGTAAACGGGCGATTGTAATTGAGTCAAATATAATTTCGCAATAACTATATCGGGATATTTGTGCTACTAACACATAATCTGTTGTACGGTATGGAGCATGATGGCCTCGACCTGCACATACTTATGGACGAGGTAAATAAAGTCTCTTTCAAATTTTTTTTTAACTATTTCGGGATGATGTGTTTTAGGTCCATTTTATGAGCATATCATAATATACGCACATACATTCTGAAACGATGGCAAAAAATAATTTGTATTTATCTGTAAAGATGTATGATAATAAGATATTAGTTTAAAATGTGTTTCGATTACCGAGTTCGCCATATCTGACCATGCGAACTGATCAAGACATGCTATGTTATCAGTCACAATGTAGCGAGTTATCAACTTTAACTTCAATTGCACTTCTAAATGAGAAGTATGATTTAGGAACATGCTGTTTGTTGGATTCAGTTTATTATCGATTAAAATTCTCCAGTGATAAACAAATTAACAGTTACATTTACTTTTCTCATCGCTAATTGACATTTAAACTTGTGAATTGCGCGGGGAACAATTACGTCACTTCTAAATAAACTAGTACAAAATATTGTTAATTTTCAATTGTCATAGTGTGTTTGAAACAGTGAAGTACGAGTTGTAAATAACTGATATTTTCCTATAACACACATTAATGCAGTTCATGCCGCAATACAGTAATGTAATCAGAAGCATTCTATCTGTTCACATTGTTATATCGCGTGCATTTTTTTACTGCATGAGCTCAATGTATTTAAATTATTATATTCCCAAACTGAAGTTATTTCATACTTGAAAAGCGTTATGCTTTACATAGTTTACAATTTGTGTAAATGTTTAATAAATTGGAAATGGGGAAATAAAAAAAAATATTTAGAACAAAATTTGAAATATAATCAATTAAATAAATTGATAAGTTGATACATGTTAATAAATCAGCACTCTACCTCGTATAACATGTATAGTATTCTCTCTTAACACTTCCCCATTATGCCTGACCAAAATAACACAATTGAGAAAGTAATTACAAATTATCAATAAACATTCAAAATGTATCTGAAGACAATACCGGACTGAAGCAAAACTGATATGCATGTGTTTATAAGCGACCGAGTCGTACGACATAAAGAAAGCAATACAGCATAATTTGTATAGAGCTTGTCTTATCTTTAGACAAGAAATAAGAATTTTCAACGAAATCGGAATATAAAATGAGGACTTTTCTTCTAGCATGCATATCACTGCGTGTGTATAATTAAAAAAGAATTAAAGAATCGTTGTATCATTTGTATAATAAATAATTTATCTTTCTCAAAACTGTCTTACAATGTTTCCTGTTTGGTTTAACATGCTGCTGGATGTCTTTAGTTTTATTACGCTCGGGTGATATACATCCAATTCCAGGGCCTACCTTGCCTGAGACATCTTATAACACAAATGCAAATAATTCCTTATCCACTTCCGATGCCTCTGCAACACACCACTTAAGTTTTATTCATAATAATATTCAAAGTCTGATGCAAAAAATAGATGTTTTGTATACAGGGCTACGTGATTTTGATATTATTGGTTTTACTGAAACATGGTTAAATAGTTCTATTTCATCTACTGATATTCTTTTCGAAGGCTTCCACCAGCCAATTCGCAAGGATCGTCTAGACTCTTATGGCGGCGTTGCTATATACGTTAATGAAAATATTGCTTTCAAACGAAGACACGATCTCGAATTAAATAACGTTGAGTCTTTATGGATTGAAGTTTTCCCCTCAAAACATAAATCCGTTCTGTTTGGCTTGTTTTATAGACCGCCTAGTGCGGATAGATCGTATATGTATTCTATTGAAAATTCTATAGGACTAGCCAGAGACACACAAATAAATGATATCATTATTACAGGTGATTTTAATATAAATACTATCGCCGAATTATCAGCACGAACAATTAACGAATTATGTCTACAATATGACTTAACGCAACTAATAAATGAGCCAACACACTATACTGAACACTCATCTTCCATAATTGATCTTATCTTTGTAAGTAATCTGAATACCGTATTACTTTCTGGAACAGGTGAACCCATTTTAGACCAAACTATTCGGTACCACTGCCCTGTTTTTGTTATATTAAAATTCATTAAACCTTTACGTAAAACGTTCTATCGACATATCTGGCGATACGACATTGGTGATTATTCCAAACTTCGACAACTAATGACAAATACTAATTGGGGTCTTCTTAAATGCGAAAATGTTGATATTTATGCAGAAAATATTACGAAGACAATTTTACAAATTGCTGGCTCGTGTATTCCTAACAAAAATGTATGTATACGTTCTCGTGATCTCCCCTGGCTAAATAATATTATAAAGAAAAAAATTCGACAACGAAAGCGTCTATACAGGAAGGCCAAGCAACTAAATAGCGATATGCATTGGTTAAATTTGCGTCGTGTCAGGAATGAAGTCGTTTTACTTCTACGTAACTCAAAAAATGAATACTTTAACAATATTGCACGTAAACTGAAGTCATCTGACCTTTGCGCAAAAGACTGGTGGAAAACACTTCGAACATTTATTCCTACTAACAGAAACAATTCAATTCCACCTCTTTTCGACGAACAATTAGGTATCTTTGTAGCAAATGACTCCTGTAAAGCCGATATGCTAAACGGGTATTTTGCAAACCAATGTTCAATTGACGAAAGCAATCACGAACTACCAATAATCAACAATTCAAACGCTAACACTCCTCAGAATATTCATATAACACAGGAAGAAGTAACTGACTCAATCAAATGTCTTAAGTTAGGCAAAGCATCTGGTCCTGATAGAATTGATAATCGTATCCTCAAAGAAGCAATGCATCAATTAAGCTACCCATTGTGTGATCTTTTTAACTCTTGTCTTAATACTCACAAAATGCCTTCTTGTTGGAAAATTGCTAATGTGTGTCCGATTTTTAAAAAGGGTGATCCAGCGAAAGCGTCCAATTATCGACCAATATCATTGCTAAATACTATTGAGAAGGTCTTTGAGAGGATATTGCATAAAGTTGAAAACACATTTTTAATTTTCTTCGAGATAATTCATTCTTTGCGCCCACTCAATCTGGTTTCTTGCCTGGTGATTCGACTGTAAATCAGCTTACATATATTTATAATACTTTTTGCAGAGCACTAGACAATGGCCTTGAGGTCAGAGTAATCTTTTTTGATATTGGTAAAGCTTTTGATAAAGTATGGCATAAAGGTGTATTATACAAACTACAACAAGCAGGCATTCGTGGAAATATATTATCTTTATTGACTAATTATCTTTCTGATCGCAACAAAAAGTAATCCTACCGGGAGCGCACTCAATCCCTATTGAAATTCTCGCCGGTGTCCCTCAAGGTTCTATTCTAGGTCCACTTATGTTTCTTGTGTATATAAATGATATTATTGCTGATATACAAGCACATATACATCTGTTTGCTGACGACACTAGTCTGTTTATGGTCGTAAATTCGCCAAACGAATCTGCAGTCGTTTTGCAATCAGACATTGATAAAATATCCAGTTGGGCTGACAAATGGTTGGTATGTTTTAACCCCTCAAAATCCGAATCAAGGCTTATATCTCGAAAACTGAATAAACCATCACATCCACCATTGACCATGCATAACGTGAATATACCCATCGTTGATGTCCATAAACACTTAGGTGTTTTTATCTCTAATGACTGCACTTGGCATGCTCATATTTCATACATAAAGGAAAAGGCATGGACACGCGTTCATATAATGCGTCGGTTAAAATCAATGCTTGATAAAAAACCTCTCGAGAAAATATATTTTTCTTTTATAAGACCAATCCTCGAGTACTCAGACGCTGTATATGATAATTGTACGCAATATGAAAAAGATGACCTAGAAAAAATCCAAACCGTAGCCGCGCATATAACATCTGGATGCACACGCTTAGTCTCAATAGAAGAACTTTATAATGAGCTAGGCTGGGAAACTATCAGCCAACGAAGACGCAAACACAAATTAATATTAATGTATAAAATGAACTCTAGTAATGTACCAAACTATTTGCAATCCCTTTTACCCGCTACAGTTGGATCGTTTAGCAATTACTCATTAAGAAATTCGTCACATCTCCAAACTATTCAAGCGCGAACGTCACTATACTCAAATTCGTTTTTACCATCCACTGTTTGTGAATGGAATAATCTTCCGGATGAAATAAAAAACGCCGAATCGATAAATTCCTTCAAAAGTCAAATTAACATAGATCGACAGACTCCGAATCCATTATTTACATACGGTGAAAGACTCTCTCAAATTCTACACACGCGCTTACGAACAAATTGTAGCGCCTTAAACGTACACCTTTTCCGACGCAATATTGTTGCATCCCCGTTATGTCTATGCGGACTTCATGAAACAACGTCGCATTACTTTCTTGAATGCACTCGGTATGTACATATTCGTGGCGAATTTCTGAACTCAATATCCGCATATTCCGTTCCTTGCATTGAAACTATTCTATATGGAGACAACACTTGTGACTACTTAACGAATACTAAAATAGCCGATGCATTGCATACATTTATTATTAAAAGTAAGCGATTTGATTCGTAATATGCTACAGAACTCTCTCTCCCCCCCCCCCCCCCCCCCTCTCTCTCTCTCTCTCTCTCTCTCTCTCTCTCTCTCTCTCTCTCTCTCTCTCTCTCTCTTTCTCTCATACACATCCCAAATGTCGACTTATTGCCTGTTTCTCACAAAAGAAACTATACTCGTAATTTTTTCCATACCCTTAACATTGTTTATTATTTAAAATCCATGTATGTCCGTCTAGCAACATTAAACTGTATTTGTATAGGGAGAAGAACAAAATAAGACATCGTCTTTCGTTCTAATCCTATTCAAGCATGTTCTTATAATAAATGTTGTGTCATATTCTTTGTAAAACAATGTACATTCTTTGAAATAAATATGTTTAAACTAATAAATAATTCAGTGTAACAAGGTTGAGGTGCTTTTGATGCGTTTGTATTCAAGAATTTTTTATTTTCATCAAAATATTCACATGAATTTGAGATTTGTTCATCATTGTATTAATATATCTCTACCAAACGAATATAAATTTATAAATATATTGGTGTTTGTAGAACACAACTCATGACACATATACTCTCATAAGCACATTATTCAATGATAAATGAAATAAATATTAGTAAAGCTGTATTTTCTTGCTAAAATGTCGCTGTAAGTAAAGACCAACACCAAGTCTTGCATGCAATAGTTATGACTGGCGAAGCTTTTTTATCACAAAAGCATGTACATGACTATACATGTGTCGAAACGTAACTTCCGTGCCTGATGAACAAAGGTCCTTTGGTCATAAATCATGTAATTGTAAATAATGCCCTATTTAGCATTGCTTCAAGAATTGGCACTCTTCAGCTGGCAACTGCAAAACACATTATCGTTTATTTGGAAGAGTTAGTTTCATGTGTAAGAGAATGCTACTTAATTCGTTCAGTATTTAGATTTCAATGTACACTCCTGCGCAAGTAACGGCAAAAAATGCAATGATTCAATAAACTAATAAAAATGTGAAAGCCTAGTAAACATAGCAATTACTAATGAATCAGTCGATCGACCGATCAGCGTGTTCTTTCTTACCTGTTAGCACGTACAAATGTTGCTTAAGATTTCATTAAAAAAACATTAATATGAAAAACTATTGTAACAACTAAATGGTCGCTTATTTTATATTGATTTCGCTGATGCGGCAATCCAATAATTGCACGTCTCATATCATTTTCCAGTTATGTGAAACAGGGCCACGTATGTTCCCTGAACGTCATAGCTAATTACGAAACTGCTAGCAACAAGATTCCAAAGACTGTAATTGCGTTTAATAATGCAGTAAAACCTCGCATTACTGCCGGAACGTCAAGGAAATAGTACGTTCTCGAAGTCCCTGCTGAAGACCAACTGATCTCAGATTGATACGAAGATTTTTGTCAATAAAAAAAACATGTGGTTGTGAAGAAATGTCTTATGTGGTCACTGTGCTCTTTGGCACTATATGTTGGTGTCTGTGCTGTTATTTTCTCCAAACGTTGCGTTGTTTTTATGAACCTAGCAATACGTGTTGTTAAATGTTCGATATTTTTCATTAGTCTTTGTAAAAACCGTTCAAAACTGAATGCGATAAGTACTTCATAATGCATGAAATTTTTCAAATAGAAACCTGTTAAAACAGTCATGTTTCAAACAAGTTTTATTTTACAATAGACCGTGCGTAGCGAGAAACATAAATAGTACACACGCGGAATACATGACACCCATGTATCATACCAATTCAACAAAATATAATAAAAAGACAGATATAATAATAATAACATAATTATAGAGCTTGTTTTTAAAATGTGTTTTTATACAATTTGTATATACCTCATAATCGTATTGAGGAATAGTTTAACTGTTTATACTCTTTCAAATTAAATTTACTTGCGAAGACATTTTACACCGGATTTGATACGAAAGTAGGGAATAATATTACTAAATCACAGTCTGAGATCTTCATTCGATGCGGTTCGAGGTGTGAAAGAAAATTCTGTGGTAAGCGGGCTGTCGCAACGCTGGTCCTGACCGGGCTCGCCATAGGACTGGGACTTCTTGCGTCGAAAGGAGCTTCGAAACCGCTGAATGTCCTCCGAAGAACATTGAGTGTACTCGTAGGTGAAGCCACCAAATATACCTCCGATCAAGGGTCCCACCCAAAACACCTTGCGGAGAATACAAAGGTTTTGCTTATATAACCGAAGCATCTTCGATTTTAGTAGAGTTAAGTGAGGCTGATTATAAATGTATGTTTATATTGTGCAAATGTGGAGTTTTGGTTTCTCGTTTATGGGATCATTTAAATGATAAGCATGAACATGGTAATCATTATCACCATTACGTCGTTACCGTCGTTGTCGACATTATCATTATTATAATTAACCGGAGCTATACTTATTCACACTTACCCAATGATCTTTCCATTGTTTCGTTATTACTGCGGGACCGAATGAGCGTGCTGGATTCATTCCACATCCCGTATAGTCGAACTGAAAATGCGAGCATTAATGATAAAAGTTAAATCAATTGAAAAAGTATGAACATTTTCATGGCTAGTTTGACTGAAATAAACTGAAAGGAGATGTTACGTTAATGCTATTTTGAAGATATTATTCATTCAAGAAATGCATACGTTTTTGCATGAGTTAAACGGTTTTTCTAAATGAATGTTATTTCCCAAGCGTTAAATAAAGCGAAGACCAGAGTTACCATTTTACTTTTCAACAAAAACATTTAATGTTGTAGCAATATATTAAAATTAATCACAATGCCATAGAAACTCTTTTGTGAAAGCCTTTGCTCTGCGGGAGAAATAGCAAGATGAAATATTGATATAATGATAGCTAAGACAACCCGAACCTTCCAACCATTTCAAATGAGAAAATATGACAGAATAGCTATAGTTAATTTCGTAAACACGATGTTTTGTCAATACTAGCCCGAGACGTTCAATTACAGATTACGGAGCATCAACACTATTTGTTTGCACAAGGGAATGTAGGAGGGCTAGGGTTTGTGAGTGGCAATAAAATCAAGCAGTACGAAAAAATATGCACATGTCTGGAATTTGCGCCTGCTGTAAACGAGCTTAGTAGTAAGCGACAAATTATGGTTATAACATTTGCATCATCGCATCTACCAATATTGTAACAGATAAGTTAAATAAAATAGAACATATGTATTCGATATAAACACCACCTATAAGGTAAACTTAGCACGGCATTGAAGACAATAATTGTGTTGTAATTTTGTTATAAACGTTGTTATTATGCAGACAACACTAGAAAAACGCTTAAAATAATTATAAGAATAATTAAACAAATAACAAACAGAATTGATGCGTTATACATACCGCAAATAAATGTCCCAAAACCACCGACAAGCCGACCGACAGTGACCTAGAGCCCATGTCAACACGTTTAGGTTCCAAATTGGCAAAGTATGTGAATACTAGAACAAACGTCACCATGAACTCCACAGCAAAAGCCTGTGCCGGCTTCACGTCATCTTTAATAAACGTTACACCTAACCCACCATGGTACTTATTAGGGGTGGCGCCGTACAATATTCCCGCACCGGCTAGTGCCCCTAGGCTTTGAGCAAGGATATAGCACACCGCCCTTGCAACTCCGATTTTGCCCGTCGCGAGCATAGCCATTGTGATCGCAGGATTCATATGGGCGCCACTGATATGACCCACACATTGCATCAACGTGGCCTCGGCAAGACCAAAGGTCAAGGCCACCTTCAGAATCGTTTCATTCGATGGTTGGCGAATGTGTGTCAGCGAGCCACATCCTATGAAAACATAGATCAATGTTACCAGGAACTCGCAGCGAACCGATTTCCAAAGCGAAAACGTCACCAGTTCCTCTTTTAGAGCTTTGAGTCTAGTTTTTATTGACATTGTTTCCCGCTCGTTACGGTTTACGAGTGGTATATCCTGCCATTGTGTTGTCGTGCTGAAACAACAAAAAAAACGATTAAAAACAGAGGCAACGGTAGCATAAGAGTGATTGTATGTTACGTATGCTTACATCATAATCGATGCATAACTTACAAACTAGCAAAATGCACGTAAACCTGTAATACATAGATGTTTATGTAAACGGGTCTTGTGTAGTGATGAAATGCAAGTAAGTTAAACAAATAAATATATACATGTAATTCAATATTGTTTTTACAGAAAATATGTTCAGTTTGCATATCATGGACATAATCACATAAAAAAGGGATATTTTTATATGATTTGAATACCAAAGTATCTTACACACTAAAACAAACCATAATGAACTTTGATATATACAATGAAAGTGAACAATTTGTCAATTTGAAGAAGAGTTTTAAACTAATATGTATGTATTTAAAATATTCTCTAGCACGGCTGTACGAGGTTGGGTACAGTTTAATGCAGTTCCGGTTAGTTTAATTTACACATATTTTATTTCAAGAAAGTTCATATTATATACAAAGTATGCATAAATAGTTACAACTTATTTACATGTTCCGAAAATGGAAAACAGCGAAAGACTAAGTCTTGTATAGTGCTTCTTCGTACATAGTTTTTGCAGGATTGTAACTTTACGATTCAATGGTGGTTGTCATTTTTGAGTAAACATACAATAAGGCATTTGAAACAAAAGAAGGAAAGTTTTTATATATAAGAAAACATTTTAAATATAAAAAATACAATCTCAAATACAATTAGAAGTTCCAGTTGAGTAAACCAACACATAAAGGCTAGAAAATACTAATAGTTTATTCAAAAATTCGTAGCAATCCATGATATCGTATAAAAAAAAATCAAAACAAACAAACAAAAATATTGAATCTGATTTTGTAAATCGCGCAATCATAATTCTGACGCGCGGTTGTTTTTGTAAAGCTCTACTAGTAGCGCTAAATTATTGACGACGCATCCGTTTAATAGTAATTCACCACTGCAATTTACAATCTACCATCAATTGATTAATGTTGCGCTTTACCTTATCGACCGAGCTGTAGTTTTTTCTCTTTGTATTTATAGCATAGGTCGACATTGAAAGTTAGATTAATAGTAACATGGATTTTGGTTAACTATAGTCGAGTATTAGTACTCAAGTGATCAATATTCAGTTGATACATGTGTTTGCTGATAACATACACACACTTTAATTATAACATTCTTATTTTGGATTTACAATTTAGCCGGCATTGTTATTTGTAATTATTCTTCATACAGCAGTGCTAATTTCTATATAAATTAATCTTTCGTAGCAAATAAATAAAGCAAAACTAATGCACAATTTACGACATAAGTTGTTTTCATACCTGCTATGCCCTCACACAAGCATCCAGTTAAAGTGATGACCCCAACAACAACGTAAAAACACGATACAATTCCTACATCACAGAACCCCGATAACACATTTACTGACAAATATTAAATGATAGTTTTCCGATTGCCGCTTTCCACTTTGTGTTGGCAATGCCGTGCGTCTTAACCAGTAATAAAGACGCTAAATAGATCACCCATCGTACCAATCGGGTGCATTTCGTTTGTAACACACCAGTGGGGACTAATACAATTATGGGGTTCCATTACCAGCTAAGTGTAAACATAATACAATACAAGAAATGTTACAGAAAGAAATTAAAAATCCAAATTGATGACACCAATCGATTGCTTGGCCTTGCTGTTCATCTAGCAAAGTACAGTACGAATTTGTCTCTACTTGCTAATTAGTTTAAACATTACGTCGATACGAAATGCATTATTGTATCGTTTGCTTACACTATCTTTCCAAAATATCCTTAATTTACAGTGCCAACATGTCAACAATCTTATTCAAATCGCGAAGATTATAAGGTAGATCTAAAAAGGTTTCGATGAATTTTATACATTAAATTGTATTGTAGTTTAATGCCATCTTGTGTAACAAATTTATCGATGTTGAGAAATGGCCTAAGCTTTAATCATTTGTGTGTGTTAACTGTTGCTCTGAAGGTTTGTGATGTTCTGTTCAAGCAATCGCTCATTTCTCTAAATTAAAATACGAGCGGAAAATAAGAATAATTCCAATCTGTAGTTTAATTAATCTTATATTTGCAAGTTTACCCCATATGTTTCAAGTAATACTGCTATTAATAAAATAAAGCAGGTGTATTTTTTTTAATCATTCACTTTTTAACTACAGTATATTTTTTCTTCAAATAATAAGTACTTGACGATTATCATCTGTGTATGCATACTGCTTCGGAAACGTTCTTTTTAATTAGAACCATTCTAGTGCAGATTTCATTTTTACAATATAGCACGTTTTTATATATCGCATGGTTATTTAGAACCCATATCAGACGGGACTGTACGATTTATGAATTGTTCCTTTGGTTATAAATAACTTTACCTTATCATTTATGACAACTGGGCATAATTCTGCTTCATGGAATATGATAATTGTACGTCAAAGTCAGTGACCTACACAATGATCTTCCAAAATAGCATGCGAAGTTTCAATTAGATATCTGTAGTAATTAGAGATCAGCATTAGCAGATATTACACAGCTGAGCGTATGCTTTGTACAGCTTGATTTGAATATTTTAGCCTTGTACTGGGAAAACTGAGCTAAATGCATGTGCGTGAAGTGTCGTCTCAAATTAGCCTTTGCAGTCCGCACAAGCTCATCTGGGATGAATTTTTCCGCCCAAATTGGATGTTCGCTTAGAGGAGACTTTCTTTAAAAGATAAATACCATACAAGCGATAATTGTGCGTAAAGTGTAATCTCACATTAGCCTTGGCAGTCCGCACAATCTCAGCTGGGACGACATATTCCGCCCAAACTGAATGTTCGCTTAGTATATGTGTAGAGACTTTCTGCCATACCAGCGATAATTGTCCATCCTGCGCCGTTTGCAAAGGCTGATCTCAGACGACCTTTTTCTCGCATGCATTTAGCATGTTTTTCTAGGACACTGCATACTAGTATATTGTCAAAGGTCCAGCATAAAACTGAAGGTGACGCTTTGTAACTCAAATACTGCGCATTTTGTTAGACTGCGAATACAAATTGTATTTGATCTGGTTTCCAATTGCTTGACATAAACAGGCATTGTCAATAATTTCCTCAGACAAGTTGTATTAGATCTTTGATTGAATTCTTTTCCGTATGTTTAAACGAAGACACTATGGGCGAAAATGAGAAATTTGCTGCACATCAAGTTATATATGGTATTTCCTTTGTCTATTTCCCAAAAATTAATAATCAAAAACAACAAATAACACAACTTTTTAATTAACATCGATAAAAACATTAACAAACCATACCATTAACAAACCATCAAAATGGTTACTTAATGTTATACTTTCGTAAAAAACGAATAAAGGTGTGCATCATAAACACACGTGCAAAGGATGTTTTTCTCGACGAGACGGTACACTTCATATATCCAAGAAATCGATTGATTCAACGTGAGGTTGTGCGATTGAAATGGATATCGAATTATCATAAGCAATAAAAATGGATCATCAAGTTGTAAGAAGTAATGAAGAATGCTTGACGAAACTGTATAATCTGCCGAAGGACAAACATGAAAATGATTGCATGTATCTCGCATCTTAATGTCGGGGAATAAAAATGCACACGTGTAAATGAGCTAAGCGGAAGAAATTATACTATTGATACCGTTTCTTATGTGAAGGACTTTTCAAGCAATTAAATAGTTTCTTTAGTCGTCATTTTGTTCGCTCAGAAATACTTGGTTGCCAAGGAAACCTTGGCGAGATTCTAGACTGATTGTCTTCCTTTTGAAAGAATGATTATCATTTGAGCAAGATACTGACAACACACCAGTTGATACAATTGGATTTACCTAAGTGGAATATCTATGTGGGATCTATAAGACCTGAACCGATTGCAACAATTACATTTATGGACGGCATGGAACTTATACCGATAAATAGCTGAAATATGTATGGGAAGCCTTTAAGAACTACACCGATGACCATATTTACATTAATTTGAGGTATATTGAATTCTCCTAGACCTCGACCATGAGTAGATGAATTAATTGTGATTAAACTTGACATTAATATCGGGCATGTATAGTTCACTGAAGACCAATGTCTATGATAACGCCAAAATGACGAACTCAGCTTTAAAGTTTTATTATATTATGGACATAAATATATAATATATTTCATAGTACAATCAAGCTGAAACATTTTCAGTTATACTAGTGAACATCTGCTTTCTTACCAGACATATGAAAGCTAGTATTGCAACGATAAAGCGCACTTCATATATTGATGGTATGCACATAATGATAGCATAGAATAGTTTAGATAAAACAAAACTAAAAAATAACTTAATAACTAAAAGCTTGCCTAAAATTGTCCCCTCTACCTTGCAATAACCAACGAATGAGGGCGAAATTTTGTTTCCCAAACCAATTTTGATAGTTTAGGACAAGTCATAAAAGAGCCGCGGGCATAAAGAGGAGGCAAAAATAACGAGACTTAAATCACAACAAATTATGTGCAAACAAACATTCTCACTGACATCGTTGAAATCTCTTGGAGGCAGATGTTTAAACAAATACTAGACACATAATTTTGCAAACGGTATTGGTATTTTCAATATATTAATAACATCGGTACAGAAGAAAATATCTGAAAACCCCAATAATATGCCTTAACGTCGGTGATAAATTCTGATGTTTTTGTGCAGCTGAATCGAACATGCTTTTACAACTATTAAGAATATATCAAGCATCAGAGATGTTTCTGGTATTAGGCAAATATCGATATTCAGTGAGCACCAACTGTTTTCAGTATCATTTCAGCCTCTGCGGTGCAGTGCTAAGATTCCAACTAAGTATAATTATAGTACTTTTGTTTTACTCCTGCCTTGAAATATAGTTTCCTTTTTTATCAGCCCTTCCAATTGTAAAATCAGCAGTAAAACATACATCCTGACGGCAGCGAACTTATAATGGAGTTCATTTCTATGTTAATAGACTAACGAGCTGTGAAATGGACATAAAATGGACGGAGGCAGTTTTCCGAAATGTGATTTTCAGTGCGAAAACATCCCCAATCATTTGCTAAAACTTATTATCTTGACAAGAAAAAAGACGTTAAAAATATATAATTCTTTACGTCTCAGCGATGCATATATGAGTCGCGTTCAGAGAAAACAGGGCTTATTACATGATCGCAAAGCGTCCCAGATTAGTCAGTGCAGTTTGGCTTATAATGACAACACATGACTTGATTTTCATTTAGAAGACACTTCCTTTAAACGAAATATTCCATACACAAGCGGGAATTGTCATCCCTAATTAACATTGACAAGATCGAACAAAATGTTAACTGCTAAATTAAATATAACTGATCCAAATGCCTTAAGTGTTTCAAGTACCTGATACATTAACAGAAATAATCAAAAGTAATACCCATTGAGTTGTTTGTTTAATCCGATTATTAAAAGGAATATTTTTAACCGCAATATAACTTAAGGCCGCGAGTTACAGAAACCATATCAATCATATAAGAAAATATATATGTAATAATTGAATTATTCGTTTAAGTTGATGAGGCCTGGCACAGTATTTGCCACAGAAACTGTGATTAATCCCAAAAGTATGATAGTGATTTGCGTAACTGAAACAATTGTATAGGAACAGAACAATTAACACCAATTTCACAAACAATTAAACAACCACAATATTTTGCATTCAATATATGCATATGTATACACAAAACGTAGGGTGCCAAATATAAAAATGATATGATTACATTAAATTTACACAAAATATATTCCAAACAGAACAATGCAACGTTCTATAAACTAATGGAAGATTCAATACTAGAAACCACTGTATTCAATACTTTTGGACAGAATAATATTATACAGTAGTTAAGAATAACAGAAAATATTTTTTTTAAGCACACATCATCAATATGTTACTTTTAAAAATATTATATACTTGAAGTAAAATGGGAAGTCTGAGAGCACAATATATTGTTTATACAATAGATATATATAAATATATATATATATATAAATTTTTGGTTTGGAAAGTTGTCAAATTTCAACAATCTCTAAACACGTCCCTTAACATTAAAATATATTAAAGTATACTGTCACTTTTAAACAAATGTATTTTTTCACAAAATTCGCTGAATTTAATTGTGTGTATTTTTATAATTGAAGCTGGCACATATTTACTGCGAACGTAGCTGGTTTTATTGAGATGTTATGGAATCAGACAATTGGTCGTCTCCCTCAAACCTCATGTATTTGTTAATGAAACAAGTTGTATTATGTGTATATCAATAATAGCAGAAACAATGTTTGGTTCCGACTACATTCATATGGGGCTAAATGAATGTGCATAGGCAAATCAAGAAACGACACTTTCCGCCTTAACTGGATTTTTGCCAATAAGGGACTTTCTTTTATAAAAGAATCACTCACTATGCGATCTGAAATTTTAAATGCTCGTGATTTATCCAATACGAATGTAATTGTTTTTACCTTAAAATTGCTAACTGTGTTAAAATACGCCAAGAGCAAATAGAAGTTGTATTTTTTGTCCCCTACCGGTTTCACCGGAGGGGACTTATGGTCAGCGCTCTGTGCGTCTCTGAGTCTGTCTGTTTGTCTATCTGTCTGTCGCACTCTCACACTTTTCTGGATCTTGCGATTACTTTTAAAGGTCTTCATATTTTTTCATGAAACTTGACACATGGATAGAGGGCAATATGGGCATTATGCACGTCATTTAATTTTGTTCCTACGTCAAAAATTATGGTTGCTATGGCAACCACAAAAAAATATTCTAACAATAGTGGAGCCGGTAGGGGACATATATTTCTTGGCAATTGTCTTGTTTAAAATTGTTTTACCGCGTCTGTATAAATATATTTTGCAAATTCAAATTATATTCATTACTAGCTCATCTTCACTACAGACATTGCATCGTCACTTTACGTTTACTAAACACCTTTTTCCTACCTGCTAATTTTGTGATGCTATTATTTTATTTTTGCTCTGAAATGCGGCCTTGAGCATGGCTTAGCATTTGACATATTCTTTGTAAAGGTTTGTGTTTAGACGATGTACTATGTACAAGTCTTGAATAAAATGTCTGTCTGTCTGTTTTTCTGTCTTGAAATTAAAAAAATCATAAAAGCGAAAAGTGTTGTCCCCGATTAGCGGACCGCACAGGCTAAACTGGGACAAAACTTTATATGTAAAATATGTAGTAAACACCTTTTTCACAAAGCACGGCTCAAAATGTTCTCTGTTGTTGAGTGTGTGTGCGTTCTTTCTTTGGCGATTGTCAGGACGTGTTGTATATTGTATAATTGTCAATTGTCCTAACTGACGTTTTGAGAGAAAAATCACGTTGATGTAACTTTATTTTATAGTGAAAATATTACATTGAATCCGCCTTAACTGGTAGATATTTGACCAACAATAGTTATGATGTTTATCTCCACAACAAGCTTTGCGTTGGTTATCATTTTGAAATGAGATTCATCAATCGGTTTACCTGTTGATTGAATGATCAAGAAACAGTCAATGTTTGATGCCGTGTCAATGTTTGACGCCGTGGAAATATTGGTTAATGCCTGAAACTTAATATAACAGAAATGGCGAAACTAACTCAGGAAATCGATTATACCCAAATATTTCTATTAATTTTCTATTCGGAATGATAATTCAACACGGGTCTTTCAGTTAATGGACGGAAAATGCATATCGTCTACCGAGTAATTCATATTGTTGCAAGTGTGACCAGTTCGACCGTATCGAGTAAAAGCTGTATTTGCAGATTAGCGGATATATTCTACTTAATTTAAAAAATGACTTGACACTATTGTTCATGACATGGTATCAATACTTTGTATTACTTCGAGCAACACGAATTCAAAGACTGTACTTGTGTTCAATGATGCAGTAAAACCTCGCATTACTGCCGGAACTTCAAGGAAATCGTACGTTTTCGAAGTCCCCGGTAAAAGCAAACTGATCGCATATTGATACGAAGATTATTTTCAATAAAAATAAACATGTGGTTGTGAAGAAATGCAATGTGGTCACTGTGCTCTTCTGACGCTATATGTTGGTGTTTCCTCGACGAGTTTTGTTGTGATAATGAACCTTGCGATGTGTGTTGTTAAATGTTCAATGTTTTTCATTAAGCTTTGTAAAAACTATTCAAAAACTGAATGTGATAAGTTCTTCCAAATTTGAAATGCATGGAATTATTCAATAAAAAAACTGTAAAAATACACTCATGGTTAAAACAAGTTTTATTTTACAATAAACCGTACGTAGCTAGAAACATGAATAGTACACACGGGAATACATTACATCCATGTATTATACCAATTTAACAAAATATAATAAAAGACAGAGATAATGTCAACATAATTATAGAGCTTGTTTTTTTTTTTTTTAAATTACACAATTTGTATATACCTCATAATCGTATTGAGCAGTAGTTTTACTGCTTATACTTTTTTTAAATGAAATTTACTTGTGAAGAAATTTTATACCGGATTTGATACAAAAATAGAGAATAATATTACTTAATCACAGTCTGAGATCTTCATTCGATGCGGTTCGAGGGGTGAACGAAAATTCCGTCGTGAGCGGGCTGTCGCAACGCTGGTCCTGACCGGGCTCGCCATAGGTCTGGGACTTCTAACGTCGACATGAGCTTCGAAACCGCTGAATGTCCTCCGAAAAACATTGAGTGTACTCGTAGGTGAAGCCACCAAATATACCTTCGATCAAGGGTCCCACCCAAAACACTTTTCAGAGAAAAAATCTTGTTTGCTTATATAACCGAAGCATCTTCGATTTTAGTAGAGTTAAGTGAGGCTGATTATAAATGTATGTTTATATTGTGCAAATGTGGATTTTGGGTTTCTCATTTATGGGATCATTAAACTGATAACATAAACATAGTAATCATTATTATCATTATGTCGTTACCGTCGTTGTCGACATTTGCATAATGATAATTAACCGGAGCTATACTGATTCATGCTTACCCAATGATCCGTCCATTGTTTCGTTATTACTGCGGGACCGAACGACGGTGCTGGATTCATTCCACACCCCGTATAGTCGAACTGAAAATGCAAGCATCTAATATCAAACCTAAACCAATTGTTAAAGTATGAACATTTTAATGGCTGGTTTGACTGAAATAAACTGTAAAGTAAATGCTATTTTGAAGATATTATTCATTCGAGAAGATGCATACGTGTTTACATTAGTTAATAGGTTCGTTTAAATGAATATAAATGTACAAGCGTTGAATAAAGCGAATACCAGAGTTACCCTTTTATTTTTTAACAAAAACGTCCAATGGTATATCAATGTAATGAAATTCATCACAATGCCATGGAAGCTCTCTTGTGAAAGCCGTTTCTCTGCGGGAGAAATAGCAAGATGAAATATTGATATAATGATAGCTAAGACAACCCGAACCTTCCAACCATTTCAAATGAGAAAATATGACAGAAGAGCTATAGTTAATTTCGTAAACGCAACGTTTTGTCAATACTACCCC
This sequence comes from Dreissena polymorpha, assembly GCF_020536995.1. Classification (NCBI taxonomy): domain Eukaryota; kingdom Metazoa; phylum Mollusca; class Bivalvia; order Myida; family Dreissenidae; genus Dreissena; species Dreissena polymorpha. The sequence goes on from NC_068363.1 coordinate 34,785,279, forward strand.
GAGACGTTCAATTATAGATTACGGAGCATCAACACTATTTGTTTGCACAAGGGAATAAAAAAGGGCTAGGGTTTGTGAGTGGCAATAAAATCAAGCAGTACGAAAATATATGCACATTTCCGGAAGGGACGCCGCCTGTTGTAAAGGAGCTTTAGAAGCAAGCGACAAATTATGGTTATAACATTTGCATCATCGCATCTGACAATTATGTAACAGATCAGTTAAATAAAATAGAACATTTGTATTCGATGTCAACACCTCCTATAAGGTATACTTAACACGGCGATGAACACAATAATTGTGTTGTAACTTTGTTATACACGTTGTTATGATGCAGACAACACTAGCAGAACGCTTGAAATAATTACAATAATAATGGAACAAATAACAAAAAGAAATTGATGTGATATACACACCGCAAATAAATGTCCTAAAACCACCGACAAGCCGACCGACAGTGACCTAGAGCCCATGTCAACACGTTTAGGTTCCAAATTAGCGAAATATGTGAATACTAGAACAAACGTCACCATGAACTCCACAGGAAAAGCCTGCGCCGGCTTCACGTCTTCTTTAATAAACGTAACACCTAACCCACCATGGTACTTATTCGGGGTGGTGCCGTACAATATTCCCGCGCCAGCTATTGCCCCAAGGCCTTGAGCAAGGATATAGCACACCGCCCTTGCAACTCCGATATTTCCCGTAGCGAGCATAGCAATTGTGATCGCAGGATTCATATGGGCGCCACTGATATGGCCCATGCATTGCATCAACGTGGCCTCGGCAAGACCAAAGGTCAAGGCCACATTCAGAAACGTATCATTCGATGGTTGGCGAATATGTGTCAGCGAGCCACATCCTATGAAAACATACATCAATGTTACCAGGAACTCGCAGCGAACCGATTTCCAAAACGAAAACGTCACCAGTTCCTCTCTAAGAGCTTTGAGTCTAGTTTTTATTGACATTGTTTCCCACTCGTTACGGTTTATGGGTTGTATATCCGGCCATTTTGTTGAAACAAAAAAACAACAATGCAAAACAGAGGGAAGGGTAGGATAAGATTGATTGTATGTTACGTACGCTTCAGTCATAATCGATGCATAACTTACAAACTAGCAAAATGCACTAAAATCTGTTATACATAGATGTTTATGTAAACGGGTCTTGTGTAGTGTTGAAATGCAAGTAAATTAAACAAATACACATATATATATGTAATTCGTTAGTCTTTACAGTAAATGTGTCATGTTTGCATATTATGAACATAATCACATAAAAATAGTGATAGTTTTAATATGATTTGAATACTTAAGTATCTTACACACTAAAACAGTCTATAATGAACTACGATATATACAAAGTGAACACTTTGAAGACCACTTTTCAACTAATATGTGTGTATATGAAATATTTTTGAGCACGGTTGTATGAGGTAGCGTACAGTTTAAAGCAGTTCCGGTTGAGTAAAACAACGCATATAGGCTTAAAATGCTAATAGTTTATTCAAAGATTCGTAGAAATCCATGATATCATATACATTTTTTTCAATGAAACACAAAAATTGAATCTGATTTGTAAATCGCATTGCAAGCATCCAGTAAAAGTGTCAAATGATGACCCCAACAACAACGTAAAAACACGACACAATTCCTACATCACTGAACCCGATAAGACATTTACTGAAAAAAAAATAAATGATAGCTTTCCAATTGCCGCTTTCCACTTTGCCTTGGCAATGCGGTGCGTCTTAACCAGTAATAAATACGCTAAATAGATCACCCATCGCACCAATCGGGTGCATTTTGTTCGTAACACACCAGTGGGGACAAATACAATTATGGGGTTCCATTTCAGCTGAGTGTATACATAATACAATAAAAGAAATGTGACAGAAAGCAATTAAAAACTCGAACTTGTTGACACCAATCGATTGCTTGGCCTTGCTGATCACCTAGCAAAGTACAGTACAGTTCTGTTTCTACTTACCAATTTGTTTAAACATTAAGTCGATAAGAAATGCATTATTGTATCGTTTGCTTACACTATCTTTCCAAAATATCCGTACTTTACAGTGACAACATGTCAACAATCGTATTCGAATCAATTAGATAATAAGGTAGATCTAAAAGGGCTACGCTGAATTTAATACATTAAATTGTTTTGTAGTTTATTGCCTTCTGATATAACAAAGTTATCGATGTTGAACAATGGCCTAAGCTTTAATCATGTGGTTATGTTTACTGTTGCTCTGAAGGTTTGTGATGTTCTGTTCAAGCAATCGTTCCTTTGTGTTAAAGTGAGATTATACGATTTGTATATGTGTTTAATTGTAATATATTGATAGTAATATGTTACAATAACACACAATAGGCAAGAAAAATTATACATTGAAGACGAATTTCATAAAATGCAGCAAAGACAAATTAGCGCCCGAGCCGATTGTGACGAAGATATTTCGTACATATTTTCCTACAATAACCGAAGCATTCGTCTTTTTATTAGGATCGGAGTTAGTGTTCGTGTGTCGTATGAATAGATATCTTTGCAGGAAATTCAAATATGATATACATGCTGGCGAACTGGACTTCACAGACATTTTTTTATTTCATAATTAAATATCTGGCTTATTTCGCATTTTTCGACACATGTCCTTCTAAAATTTTATTTTAATTTATATTGTATTATATGTATTATAAGTTGTTTACACATTTATATCAATTCATACATATTTGACAAAATCGTGCATACTCTCTTTAATTAAAAAACGAGCGGAAAATAAGAACGACTCCTATCCTGGTGTACTATAGTTTTATTGGTCTCATATTCGCAATGCTACCTCACATGTCTCACTTAATACTGTTATTACTAAAATAAAACAGGTGTATTATTTAAAGGTAAGTCATTCTCTTTTTAACTACAGTATATGTTTTTATACTTTACATCACAAGTACCTCACCATTATCAACTGTGTTTGGGTATACATACTGCTTCGGAAACGTTTTTTTAATTAGAACCATTCTAGTGCATATTTTCTTTTAACAATTAAGCACGTTATTTCATATATCGCATGATAATTAAGAAATCGAATAAAAACGAGTCTGTACGATGTATGATTTGGTCCTTTGTAACGAATAAACCTTACATTAGAATTTATAACAAATGGCATAATTATGCTACATTAAATGGGATAATTTTACGTCAAAGTAAGTGACCTATACAATGATCTTCCGAAATAGCATGCGAAGTTTCAATAAGATATATGTTTTAGTTGTAGAAATCAGTATTAGCAGATATTACACAGCCGAGCGTATGCTTTGTACAGCTTAATTGAAATATTTGAGCCTCGTACTGGGAAAACTGGGCTAAATGCATGTGCGTTCAGTGTCGTCTCAAATTAGCCTTTGCAGTCCGCACAAGCTCATCTGGGACGACATTTTCCGCCCTAATCGGATGTTCGCTTAGAGGAGACTTTCTTTAAAAGAAAAATACCATACAGGCGATAATTGTCCATCCTGAGTAGCCTGCACAATTCAAAGGCTGATCTCAGACGATAATTCCCCACATGCATTTAGCCTTCTTGTTCCACAATACTGCCAATATTGTCAATGGTCCAACACAAAACTGAAAGTCACGCTTTGTATATCAAACACTGCGCTTATTGTTAGACTGCGAATACAAATTGTATTTGATCTGGTTTCCAATTGCTTGACATAAACAGGCATTGTCAATAATTCTCTCATACAAGTTGTATTAGATCTTTGATTGAATTCCTCTTCGAATGTTTAAGCGAACAAAGCTTGGGCAGAAATGTGCTGCACACCAAGGTTTATATGGTATTTCCTTTGCCTATTTCGCAAGAATAAAGAAAAAACACTTTCCAATTAACACCGATAAAAGCATTAACAAACCTTGTTAACAAACCATCTTATGGTTCCTTAATTTTATACTTCCGTAAAAAAACGAATTAAACAAACATGCATATGATGTTTTTCTTGACGAGACGGTACACTTTATTTATCCACGAAATCAATTGAATTCATCGTGAGATTGTGTGATACGGATAGATATCGAATCATTATAACCAATAACAATTTATCAACAAGTTGTAACAAGGTATGTTCTTGCTAGACGAAACGGTAAAATCTGCCCGAAAACGGACAATACATGATTACATGTATATCTCGCCTCGAAATGTTCGGATATTAAAAAAGCTTACGCTTGACTGAGCGGAAGAAATAATACTAATGATACCGTTTCCTTTGTGCAGGACTTTTCAAGCAATTAAATAGTTCCTTAAGTCGTCGTTCTGTTCGCGTATAAATACTTGGTTGCCAAGGAAACCTTGGCGAGATTCTAGACTGATTGTCTTCTTTTGAAAGAACGATTATCAATTGAGCAAGATACTGACAACAAACCAGTTGATACAATTGGATTTACCTTAGTGGAATATCTATGTGGGATCTATAAGAACTGAACCGATGGCCACAATTACAGTTATGGAAGGCATGGATCTTATACCGATACGTAGCTGAAATATCTATGGGAAGCCTTTAAGAACTGCACCGACGACCATACACTTGAAGACTTTCCTAACGCAACACTTGTCAAACTTGAATATCTCAGTAATGAGTTAAGACTTTTATTTAAAATGTCACATATGGAAAGCATGGATTTTATACCGATACGCAGCTGAAATATGGGAAGCCTTTAAGAACTGCACCGAAGACCATACACTTGAAGACTTTCCTAACGCAACACTTGTCAAACTTGAATATGTCACTAATGAGTTAAGATTTTTATTCAAAATGTCACATGTGATCATTTGACTATATTATGTGAAAGATTACGATAAAATAGTTCATCCGTGACAGCCAGGCGCTTTTGCGCGTTGGGTATCACTGGTTTCATCTTTTTGCACGTGAAAATGGTGAAACGCGATATGATTGTAATTTTATTTCAATTTCTTCCTTTTAGGTGGGTTGATACATTTGGAAAATATAAGATTTATTGAAAATTCAAAATGTCTCGCATTAACTTACAAGAGCGCAACAGCGCAATCGGCATGTTCCCCACTTGTTGAAGCATCCATCGTCACGGATGAATGATTTCGTGGTTTGCTTATACATATTATAGTCAAGTGATCGCATGTACAATTTTAAATCAAAATTATTTTACGATGCACGATTTGCGAATTTTACTTTTTCAATGACTTTTAAATTTGTTATGTTTGATATTTTCTTGTTCAATTAAATTTACTTGGATTATTAGAAATGTGTTGAATTAGTCCGAGTCCAAATTTAAACAAAATCCGTTCGAAAATAAGGGAGCTATATCGATATGAATACGTTTTGCGTTAGAAAAGTCTCCAAGTGTATTTACATTACTTTGCGGTATATAAAATTCTTCTAGACCTCGACCATGTCTGTATGAGTAAATTGATCAACATTGGTAGTAATGGCAGGCATGTATCGTTCCCCATAGTTCAATATGACATGCATATGATAACGTCAAAATGACGAACCATAGTTCCGCAGTTTAATAATAAAAGGGACATACACATTTAATATAATTCATAGCACATTATCCGAAATATTTTCAGTTTTATTAGTAAACATCTGCTTTCTTAGCAGTTGTACAAAATATAGTATTTTAACAATAAAGCGCGCGTCATATCTTGATATTTATGCAAATACTGCGAGTTAGAAGAAACAACAATAATTAGACATAAGAGCACACAAATTCCTACAAGCTTGCCTGAAATCGTCCCCTCTACCTTGTTTCAACATACAAATGAAGGCGAATGTTTGTTTCCGAACCAATTTGGCTAGTTTAGGAAAAGTCATCAAAGAGCCGCGGGCATAAAGAGACGGCAAAAATAACGAGACTGAAATCATAACAAATTATGTGGAAACATTTTCACTGACGTCCTTGACAACTATTGCTGAGGGCAGTTATTTAACATATACTAGACACATAATTTTATTGGTATTTTCAATATAATAATACCATCGGCACAGATAACAAAACATCAGAAAACCCCAATAATATGCTTAAAGATCGACGATGTATTCTCATATGTTTAGGGCATCTGAAGCGAGCATGCTTTAAATACTATTAAGAGTATACCAAACATTAGAGATGTTTATGGTATAAGGCAAATATTGATATTCAGTGAGCACGAACTGTTCTCAATATGTTTTCAGCCTCTGCGCTACAGTGCTAAGATTTCAATTAAGTTTAATTATAGTAGTTTTTTTACTCCTGCCTTGAAATGTAAATTCCGTTTTTATCAGCATGTTCAGTTATAAAATCAGCGGTAAAATATACATCCTGACGGCAGAGAACTAATAATGGACTTCATCTCTATGTTATTAGACTAACGAGCTGTGAAATCGACATAAAATGGACGGAGGCAGTATTCCGGAATGTCATTTTCAGTGCGAAAACATCCCCTATCATTTGCTAAAACATATGATCTTGACAAGAAATAAGACGTTAAAAATATGTAATTCTTCACGTCTCAGCGATGGATATATGAGTCGCGTTCTGCGAAAACTGGTCTTATTGCATGCGTTGTCCAAGACAAGTGTGTGCAGTTTGCACAGGCTAATAAGTGACAACACTCTCAGTGAATACTTGATTTGCATTTAGAAGACACTTCCTTTAAACGAAATATTCCATACACAAGTGGGAATTATCGTCCCTGATCAGCCTCACCGGGCAGCACATGCCTATCTAGGACGACACTTCACACGCAAATGCATTAAGCCCAGTTTTTCCAGGACGCGACTCATATAATTCCTCAGTTCTCAGTGATGGGTATATAAGATTGCCATTGTTAAACTGTTTGCATGACTTTGTATCAATGTGTTGTCTTAATGGGTTACCTTCAGAAAATAAAGAGATTATTATTATTATTCTCATTTTTGCGAGAAAGTAAAGCCGCAGATTGAGCAAGGACGTACCGTAATAATCTTAAAATAAAATTGACGAGAACGCAAATAAATGTACGCCGTTACATAAATTAAATAACAGAAACGAATACTTCGCAGAGTTTCAGATGCATTATACTTAAACAAAAATATCCAAATGTTATATACATTAAGTGGTTCGTTTAAAAGAGATTTCCTTTAAATGAAAACTTCAATACACGCGGAAATTGCTTTTCCTGATTAGCACGACTGTGCGGACTACACAGACTCAACTCGGACGACACTTCACACACATGCGTTAAGCCCAGTTTCCCAGAACGATGCTCCAATGGATATATAATTGTTCATATGGCGAAAAACAAGACCCGCAGCAAGGACGTATAGGTAGTCATCTTTAATTAACATGAAAAACAAGACTCTCAGCAAGGACGTATAGGTAGTCATCTACACAAGACTCGCAGCAAGGACGTATAGGTAGTCATCTTTAATTAACATGAAAAACAAGACTCGCAGCAAGGACGTATAGGTAGTCATCTACACAAGACTCGCAGCAAGGACGTATAAGTAGTCATCTACACAAGACTCGCAGCAAGGACGTATAGGTAGTCATCTAAACAAGACCCGCAGCAAGGACGTATAGGTAGTCATCTAAACAAGACTCGCAGCAAGGACGTATAGGTAGTCATCTAAACAAGACTCGTAGCAAGGACGTATAGGTAGTCATCTAAACAAGACTCGCAGCAAGGACGTATAGACGCATCCCAGAATTAATCTAAACACATGTATAAAGGTCAGTCTGTAGAGTAAACAATGTAAAACTCACTTAAAATCTCTCCTTTGTTGTTGTCTGTTTATATTATCTCCGCCTGCGAAACGCCGTGTCACTCAAACAGGCACTTTCTTACGACTGGTCAGTGCGCACTGTTTATCATGCTACAGATTTCCATTATGAATGTTATTATTCCATTATCTTTGGAAAGCCAAGTTCAATGTCATAAGGTTGAATAAGGGTCAATGCTAATACAGATATTAAAATGTGGTTGTTATTTATATAATATATCCGTTTTAATTTGAGTTTACGGATGTTAATGATATGCGTGACTCTGTAAAATTGTTGCCAGCCACTGTTTCAGACGGCAAACAAGGGTTATTCTAATTGCATATAGAAATATTTTTATGTTAAAAGAAAAATACTTTTAAACAAACGTATTGTGTTTTGTTAAACACCATCTTTATGTTACCCTATAATGAAGAGACCCTTGATTGATAAACTTAATTACCATGTTCACTGCCCTGTAAAAGCATGGAAAGCGTGTGATAAACCAATATTTAACGATGACAGTGGTTTCAAAATGGTAAACTTTAATATTTTAAATGGTTTAAAATGCTCTGGAGCGTGCGTATGTTAAAGTGATTCGTAAATGGTGAAATATTTTTGAAAGTATTAATATATTGTAAGCTTCATATAAAAGAAGATGGACACTCATTAGTAATAGTAGTATTGTACACTCACTTTTAACATGTATCGCATTTACTGGAACCTTTTGATCAATTAAAAACAATACTGCCTTTTTTGTTTTATTTTGAGATATAATTTGTTGTTGATTTTTGGTAAATATGAGTATGATATGTATGTAAATCTTGCATTGTATATGCGACGATGGACCTAAATATAAATAGAGAATATATGGTTGGTGACTATTGATATCATGTGATATCAGAGGGGCTGAACTGGCGTAGAAAAGGGCGAGTAGTTCTCAGAATGGGCGGGACTAAACGAACATAGAACGCTACACATTGTATTGATTAAATCAAATGTTGGAGGAGTTAAAAAATGTTATTGATGCGCGGAGTTTAGAAGCATTATTGGATGGGGTATCCGTTAACACTTAAAATATCATGTCAGCGCCTCCAACGTAAGTGTGCACTAGTGGCATAATAGTATAATTTATTTTACAAAGTTACAGATGATAGGAGGCGATCTTCAGAAAATTCATCAGTATTGTGTCTTGAATAAAAATGTTTTTTCATTAAAACATTCTTCAAGCGCACGTTGATATTAAAAAATTCAATCAGTACAATCAACCATTCGGATATTAATACAGGTCGTTTGATAGTCAAAGAAAGAGAATGCTGGAATGCCGACATTTTAAACTTATGTTGAAATGTATCACGGCTGTTCATTCACAATGAAATAGAAGTAAAAAAAAACATATTAAGCTTCAGTAAACACTGGTATGTAAGATTATGCAATATTTTATGAATTTGTTGAATCTTGGTTAAACTTTTATGGTTCCTTTTCATTGTGTAACCATGTACGTGTCTTAAGAGCGCAAAAACTGGGTTTGTAAAAACACAGAAATGTGGCGTTTAAACATGACAATAAAGGTTACATACGTTGAATATAATTTTCTTGGTGTCGTGTTTCGAAGCATGCTGATTTCTTCGCAGACAATGTACACTGAAGTTAAAATCTGTTTTATCGAGTATAGCCAAATCTGTTTTATCGAGTATAGCCATACCGCTGAATCAACTGTCTGATACTAACCAATGTGCGGTAGGTCAAAACATTATACGCAAGCACATATTTTGTTTGTCATACTGTTTTAAGGATTTAAATTATTTAAACTGTTTTTAATGTATGCCTTATATTTCACAAACTATGATGCTGAACATACGAATATTATTACGTTAGAACCAATGTACGTAAATTGATGTATATCACGTTAAGTAAACATTACATAACGTAGTGATACCCTTTTCTCGGCTCGACAAACATTGAATTCTAAAATTTAATCGAGTTCAATAGCAGTATCGAATGGTGGATCGACTATCGTACTCACTGACGCATTTATGTGCATAAAATTAATTAAACTTTCCTGGAAACGAATGATTTATGACCCAAAACACCACCAAACCAAACCTTAAAGTTCAAATTCTCCGCATGAATAACATATTTATAACTAAGAGAAATCAAAATTGTGCATTTTAATTTTTCACGTATTATAGATTGATCATTTAATTTTTACAAGACATTATACTATAAAACTTAATATAATATTACGTATACAACTTCGTGTAATAGACAGTCAAACCAGGTGTGCAAAATAAATGCAACCTTAACAAGTTCTTTGGAGAATGATTACAGCCACCATCACTCTGAAACACTTGCGTTGTCCAAGAAACTTACCATATTCGAGTGTGCATGTATTGTTAATTATCTTAAAGAAACGTGTTCACAGGTGATGTACTTCTTGTTTGTTCGTAATTAAAAAATTAAATTGATAAATTGATAATTGATAAATGATAACATCGGAACTGAAGTGTTCTATTGTAAAACAATAATAACACGTAAAAAAGAAAACAAAAACGAAACAATGTTTATTCCCTATATGGGCTCATACCATTGACCTTTATAGTAAAAGGCTTTCACCTGAACCACCTTACCAACAATATATAGTACATTTAATTGTGTATATATGCAATTCACGTCGTGATACAAAAATAACTAAAACAACAGAAACACTACACAGTATTACGTCGTTTTGCGTTAGCATTGCTTTACTACTGCATTAATGATTACTAATCATAAACATACAAATGTATTTTTAATATGAAGTCTACGGTATTTGTGCTACTAGCTTCCTGATGTACAGATTTCTTTTATTATTTTAAGTTGTGATTTGGAAAATGTCAAACTTAAACAATCTCTGAACTAGTCCCGTAAACATGCACACATACAACGATATAAAATCTACTGTCACTCTTTAACACACGTACATGTATTGTTCACAAAACTCTCCAAATTCAATTATGTGTATTTGGGATATTAATTGAAACTGACACACATTTCATGCCATCGTAGCTGGTTTCTAGTGATTTTATGGAATCAGCAAACCGGTCGTCTCCCTCGAACCTCATGCATTTGTTCATGAAGCAAGTTGTATTATGTGTATATTAATAATGGCAGTAACAATGTTTGGTTCCGATTACATTAATATGGGCCGCACTCTGTGAAAAAGGGGCTAAATGAATGTTAACAGGCTAATCAAGGAACGACACTTTCCGCCTTTACTGAATGTTTTTCTTTTATAAAAGAATCTCTCACTATGCGGTCTGAAAATTTAAATGCTCTTGATATATATCCAATACGAATTCATGTTTGTTGATTTATTTATGTATGAATACAAATGGAGCAATTGTTAGTATTAATTGATTGCAAACAAATGATAAGCAAACACGGGTCATTCAATTACTGGACGGAAAATGCATATCGTCTACCGAATTATTCATATTGTTGATAGTGTGACATGTTTGACCTTATCGAGTAAAAGCTGTTTTCGCAGATTAGCGGATATATTTTACTTTATTTCAAAAATGACTTGACGCTTTTGCTTATGACAAGGTATCAATACTTTGTATCGATATGAGAAGTGTTCAATTGTGGTAATTGAATTAAAAAACTGTATTTCAAGATTCACGTGGAAAAAACGCAGTTAGTAAGTACAATACAGCATCAGAACTGACCGAATGATTTCAAACCTACTCGTCATATGCCTTCCGCATAGTGCGCGACTTTTAAAAAGAAGTAACCAACGACGACGAGTGTTAACGGTCAATATTATAAGCAAACCATGATATATGCACATATATCCTGAAACGAAGGCGACACATTATTTGCGTATATCTTAAAAGATAATGAGGTAGTATGATTTATGTTTGTCGTTTCCGATTCATAATCGATTAAAATTCATGAGAGATTTAAACAATAAATAACTGTTCCCACCGAGTCCTTACATTTACAAATTACGAATTGTGCGGTAATAACGTCATGTCTCAACAAAAAAAAGTAATTGTTAATTTTCAATGATCAGTGAGTGTTTAAAACAGTAAATTACGGGTTGTAAATAACTGATATTATCCTAAGAACGACATGAATGCAGAATATTTAGCAATACATTAATGCATACAGAAGCAGTGCAATGTGTATACACGAATAAACCCAGGGTAACATTTTACTATATGAGATCAATTCAATTAAATTAATAAGAAAACTTTTACTTCCCAAACTGAAGTTAGTTCATACTTGACAAACAGTATGCTTTATATAGTTAACCATGTGTGTAAATGTAAATTAAATTGGGAATGGTGCAATATAAAAAATTTGAGAAGAACATTTGACTTATAATTAATAACATTCCTGATATTTCAACACTCTACGAAGTATTAAATGTAGTATTCTGTGTAAACAAATTCCCATTATGTCTGATCAAAAATAACACAACTAAGAAAGTAATTAAAAATAATCAATAAACATACAAAATGTCTCTGAAGAAACTATCGGACTGAAGCAAAATTGATATGCATGTGTTTATTAACGATTAAGTCGATGTAATCGTACGACATAAAGAAAGCTATTGCACATAATTTGTATAGAGCTGATCTTATGTTTAGAAGAGAAATTAGCATTTTCAACGGAATATGAATATAAAATGAAGACTCTTCTTCTAGCTTGCAAATTACTGCGAGTGTATAATTGAAAAAGAATTAAAAACTCGTTGTATCATTTGTATATTAAGTAAATCAGTGTAACAAGGTTGTGGTGCTTTTGATTCTTCGCTACAAATGCGCTTGTATTCTATAAATTTAATATTTTCAATAAAATATTCACATAAATTTGAGATTTGTCCTTTATTTTATTTATTAATCTCTACCAGACGAATATAAATTGATAAATATATGGGTGTTCGTAGAACACAACACATGACACACATACTCTCATAAGCACATTATTCAATGATAAATGAAATAAAAATTAGTAAAGCTGTATTTTCGTGCTTAAATATCGTTGTAAGTAATAAGCAACATCGAGTCTTTCATACAATAGTAATGACTGGCGATGCTTTTTTATTACAAAGGCATATACTTGACTATGCGATCTATGCGTACCAAGCGTTTTTAAATCATTAGCAATCATAGTCGACTCGACTTTGCAGCATTACTGGGTAATTAAAATCACACTTGGCATTTAAGAAAATAAACGTCAAGAACCCTGCATGTTTTTCTCCATTGGTTATTCTCTATCCACCGATCAATGCGCCAATTTTGTGGTATTAGTGAAATTCCCTAGCATGTGTGGAAACGTTTCTTCCGTGCCTGATGAACAAAGGTCCTATGGTCATAAATCATGTTATTGTAAATAATGCCCTATTTAGCATGGCTTCAAGAATTGGCACTCATCAGCTGGCAACTGGACAAACACACAATCGTTTATTTGGAAGAGTTAGTTTCATGTGTTGTAGAACTCTACTGAATTCGTGCAGTATTTAGATTTCAACATACACTCTTGCTCAAGTCACGGCAAAAAAATGCAATGAATCAATAAAATAATAATAATTTGAAAGCCTAGGAAACATAGCAATCATGTCACTAATGAATCAGTCGATCGATCTATCAGCGTGTTCTTTCTAACCTGTTAACACGTACAAATGTTGCTGAAGATTTCATTAAAAATACATTAATATGAAAAACTATTAAAACAACTCAATGGCCATATACTATATATTGATGTCGCTGATGCGGTAATCCAATAATTGCACGTCGCATATACTTTTCCAGTTATGTGAAACAGCGACACGTATGTTCCCTGAACGTCATCCCTAATTACGTAATTTCTAGCAACAAGATTCCAAAGACTGTAATTGTGTTTAATGATGCAGTAAAGCCTCCCATTACTACCGGAACGTCAAGGAAATAGTACGTTCTCGAAGTCCCTGGTGAAGGCAAACTGATCGCAGATTAATACGAAGATTGTTGTCAATAAAAAGAAACACGTGGTTGTGAAGAAATGCAATGTGGTCACTGTGCTCTTTGGCACTATATTTTGGTGTTTGTGCTGTTATTTTCTCGAAACGTTGTGTTGTAATTACGAATCTACCAATACGTGTTGTTTAATGTTCGATATTTTTCATTAAGCTTTGTAAAACTATTCAAAACTGAATGCGATAAGAACTTCCTAATTTGAAATGCATGAAATTTTTCAATTAGAAATCTGAAAAAACAGTCATGGTTAAAACAAGTTTTATTTTACAATATACCTTGCGTATCGAGAAACATGAATAGTACACACACGGAATACATGACACCCATGTATCATACCAATTCAACAAAATATAATAAAAAGACCGATATAATGTCAACATAATTTTAGAGCTTGTTTTTAAAAGGTTTTTACACAATTTGCAAATACATCATAATCGTATTGAGGAATAGTTTTACTGCTTATACTCTTTCAAAGTAAATTTACTTGTGAATACATTTTACACCGGATTTGATACAAAAATAGAGAATAATATTACTAAATCACAGTCTGAGATCTTCATTCGATGCGGTTCGAGGGGTGAACGAAAATTCCGTCGTGAGCGGGCTGTCACAACGCTGGTCCTGACCGGGCTCGCCATAGGCCTGGGACTTCTGACGTCGAAAGGAGCTCCGAAACCGCTGAATGTCCTCCGATGAACATTGAGTGTACTCGTAGGTGAAGCCACCAAATATACCTCCGATCAAGGGTCCCACCCAAAACACCTTTCAGAGAAAAAAAATATTTGTTTGCTTACATAACTGAAGCATCTTCGATTAAAGTAGAGCAAAGTGAGGCTGATTATTATAAATGTATGTTTATATTGTGCAAATGTGGATTTTTGGTTCCTCGTTTATGGGATCATTAAAATGATAAGCATGAACATGGTAATCATTATCATCATTATGTCGTTACCGTCGTTGTCGGCATAATCATAATGATAATTAACCGGAGCTATACTTATTCATACTAACCCAATGATCCTTCCATTGTTTCGTTATTACTGCGGGACCGAACGAGCGTGCTGGATTCATTCCACATCCCGTATAGTCGAACTGAAAATGCGAGCATGAATTATAAAAGTTAAATCAATTGAAAAAGTATGAACATTTTAATTGCTAGTTTGATAGAAATAAACTGAAAGGAAATGCTACATTAAGTGCTTTTTTAACATATTTTTCATTCAAGAACGTTTTTGCATTAGTTAATAGGTTCGTTTAAATGAATGTAAATGTCCAATCGTTAAATAAAGCGACGCCCAGGGTTACAATTTTACTCTTTAATAAAAACGTGCAATGTTGTAGCAATATAATGAAATTCATCACAATGCCATGGAAACTCTTTTGTGAAAGCCTTTGCTCTGCGGGAGAAAAAGCAAGATGAAATATTGATATAATGATAGCTAAGACAACCCGAACCTTCCAGCCATTTCAAATGAGAAAATATGACAGAATAGCTATAGTTAATTTCGTAAACGCGATGTTTCGTCAATACTAGCCCGAGACGTTCAATTACAGATTACAGAGCATCAACACTATTTGTTTGCACAAGGGAATGGAGGAGGGCTAGGGTTTGTGACTGGCAATAAAAGCAAGCAGTAAGAAAAAATTACACTTTTCTGGAATGGGCGCCTGTTGTATACGAGCTTTAGAAGTAATCGACAAATCATGGTTGTAACATTTGTATCATCGCATCTGACAATTATGTAACAAATCGGTTAAATAAAATAGAACATATGTATTCGATATTGTCACCACGTATAAGGTATAATTAAGACGTCGTTGAAGACAAGGGTTGTATTGTATTTTTGTTATAAACGTTGTTATTATGCAGACAACACTAGCAAATCGCTTGAAATAATGACGAAAATAATGAAACTAATAAAAATACTTTGTTATGTTATACATACCGCAAATAAATGTCCCAAAACCACCGACAAGCCGACCGAAAGTGACCTAGAGCCCATGTCAACACGTTTAGGTTCCAAATTAGCGAAATATGTGAATACTAGAACAAACGTCACCATGAACTCCACAGCAAAAGCCTGTGCCGGCTTCACGTCATCTTTAATAAACGTCACACCTAAACCACCATGGTACTTATTAGGTGTGGCACCGTACAATATTCCTGCACCAGCTATTGCCCCTAGGCCTTGAGCAAGGATATAGCACACCGTCCTTGCAACTCCGATTTTGCCCGTTGCGAGCAAAGCCATTGTGATCGCAGGATTCATATGGGCGCCACTGATATGACCCACGCATTGCATCAACGTGGCCTCGGCAAGACCAAAGGTCAAGGCCACCTTCAGAAACGTATCATTCGATGGTTGGCGAATGTGTGTCAGCGAGCCACATCCTATGAAAACATAGATCAGTGTTACCAAGAACTCGCAGCGAACCGATTTCCAAAACGAAAAGGTCACCAGTTCCTCTTTAAGAGCTTTTAGTCTAGTTTTTATTGACATTGTTTCCCGCTCGTTACGGTTTATGGGTTGCATATCCTGCCATTTTGTTGTCGTGCTGAAACAAAAAACAACGATGCAAAACAGAGAGAACGGTAGGATAATATTGACTGTATGTTACGTACGCTTCCGTCATAATCGATGCATTACTTACAAACTAGCAAAATTCACTTAAATCTGTTATACATAGATGTTTATGTAAACGGCTCTTGTGTAGTGTTGAAATGCAAGTTAGTTAAGCAAATAAATATATACATTTAATTCATTTTTGTTTTTACAGAAAATATGTCAGGTTTTCATATTATAGAAATAATCACATAAAAAATGAGTGATATTTTTATATGATTTGAATACTTAAGTATATAACACACTAAAACAAACCATGATGAACTTTGATACATACAAAGTTAACAATTTGACGATTTGAAGAGTAACTTTAAACTAATATGTGTGTATGTAACATATCTTCGAGCACGGCTGTACGAGGTTGCGTACAGTTTTATGCAGTTCCAGTTAGTTTAGATTAAACATATTTTATTTCAAGAAAAGTCTTATATATTTCTTCTCCGTACATAGCTTTTGCAGGATTGTAACTTTACGGTTTTAAGGGTGGTAGTCATTTTTGAGTAAACATACAATAAGGCATTTAAAACAGAAGAAGGAAAGTTGTAATATAGAAGGAAAAAGTTTAAATATAAAAAACAATCTGAAATACAATTAGAAGTAACGAAAAAAGACAGTTCCAGGTGATAAAGCCAACGCATAAAAGCTTTAAAATACTAATAGTATATTCAAAGATGCGTAGAAATACATAAAATCATGAGCACTTTTTTCAATTAAAACAAATAAAAGAATCGGATTTGTAAACCGCGTATCACAATTTTGACCACGCGGTTGTTTTTGTAAAGCTCTACTAGTAGCGCTAAATTATTGACCAACGCATCCGCTTAATAGTAATTCACCTCTGCAATTGACAATCTAACATCAATTGATTAATATTGCGTTTTACCTTATCGACCGAGCTGTAGATTTTTTCTTTGTATTTAAATAATAGGTCGACATTGAAAGTCAGATTAATAGTAACTTGTATTTTGGTAAACACTAGTCGAGTATTAATACCCAAGTGATCAATGTTCAGTTGATATATGTGTTTACTGATAACAAACATATACTTTAAAGCATTTTTAATTTGGATCTACAATTTAGCCGTCAGTATTTGTAATTGTTCTACACACAGCAGTGCTAAATTTTATATGAATAAATCTTACGTAGCAAATAAATAAAGCAAAACTAATGCGCAGTTTACGACACAAGTTGTTTTCATACCTGCTGTGCCCTCACACTAGCATCCAGTAAAATTTTCAAATGATGACCCCAACAACAACGTAAAAACACGACACAATGCCTACATCACAGAACCCCGATAAGACATTTACTGACAAATATTAAATGATAGTTTTCCGATTGCCGCTTTCCACTTTGCCTCGGCAATGCGGTGCGTCTTAACCAGTAATAAACGCTAAATAGATCACCCATCGCACCAATCGGGTTCATTTTGTTCGTAACAAACCAGTGGGGACTTATACAATTATGGGGTTCCATTACCAGCTAAGTGTATACATGATACAATACAAGAAAGGTGACAGAAAGCAATTAAAAACTCGAACTTGATGACACCAATCGATTGATTTGCTTTGCTGTTCACCTAGCAAAGTACAGTACAGTTTTGTTTCTACTTACCTTTTTTTTTAAATATTTCGTCGCCAAGAAATGCATTATTGTATAGTTTGCTTACACTATCTTTCCAAAATATTCTTACTTTACAGTGACAACATGTCAAAAATCTTATTCAAATCGAGTAGACAATAAGGTAGATCTAAAAAGGCTACGATGAATTTAATACATTAAATTATTTTGTAGTTTAATGCCTTCTGACATAACAGAGTTATCGATGTTGAACAATGGCCTAAGCTTTAATCATGTGGTTATGTTTACTGTTGCTCTGAAGGTTTGTGATGTTCTGTTCAAGCAATCGTTCCTTTGTGTTAAAGTGAGATTATACGATTTTTATATGTGTTAAATTGTAATATATTGATAGTAATATGTTACAATAACACACAATAGGCAAGAAAAATTATACATTGAAGACGAGTTTCATAAAATGCTGCAAAGACAAATTAGCGCCCGAGCCGATTGTGACGAAGATATTTCGTACATATTTTCCTACAATTACCGAAACATTCGTCTTTTTATTAGGATCGGAGTTAGTGTTCGTGTGTCGTATGAATAGATATCTTTGCAGGAAATTAAAATAATCCGTCAAACTCAATTTCGATTTACATCGTACATGCATGATATACATTCTGGCGAACTGGACTTCACAGACATTTTTTATTTCAGAATTAAATATCTGGCTTATTTCGCATTTTCGACACATGTTCTTCTTAATTTTTATTTTTATTTATATTGAATTATTTGTATAATAAGTTGTTTAAACATTTTATATAAATTCATACATATTTGACAAAGTCGTGAATACTCTCTTTAATTAAAATACGAGCGGAAAAAAGGAACAATTCCTATCAGGTGTACTATTGTTTTATTAGTCTTATATTCGCAATGCTACCCCACATGTCTCACTTAATACTGCTATTACTAAAATGAAACAGGTGTATTCTTTCAGGGACCTATACATTGTATAGGTCCCTGATTATTTAAAGGAAAGTCAATCTCTGTTTAACTACAGTATATGTTTTTATACTTTACATAGCAAGTACCTCACCATTATCAACTGTGTATGCGTATACATACTGCTTCGGAAACGTTCTTTTTTTACCATTTATGCCTAGCGTCTAGAAAAAGGTCTTAGCAAACAGCGAAGAACCAGATGAAACGCCGTATAATGCGGTGTCTCATCCGGGTCTGCGCTGTTTGCTTCAAGGAATTTCTGAAAGAAATATTCTAAATGTAGAAATAAATATACTGGACATCCCTAATTTTTGGAAATAAATTGATCCAATTTAGAAGGATGGGATAATCCACTAGGCATAAATGGGTTAATTAGAACCATTCTAGTGCAGATTTCATTTTAACAATTAATCGCGTTATTTAAATATCGCATAGTTATTTATAAATCGAATCTAACGAGACTGTACGATATGTGATTTGTTCCTTGGTTACGAATAAACCTTACCTTAGAATTTATAACAAATGGGCAATATTATGCTACATTAAATGGGATAAATGTACGTCAAAGTAAGTGACCTATACAATGATCTTCCAAAATAGCATGCGCAGTTTCAATTAGATATCTGTATTAGTTGCAGGCATCAGTATAAGCAGAGATTACACAGCTGAGCGTATGCTTTGTACAGCTTGATTGGACCATTTTAGTATCGTAATGGGAAAACTGTGCTAAATGCATGTGCGTTCAGTGTCGTCTCAAATTAGCCTTTGCAGTCCGCCTAAATTGGATACTCGCCAAGAAGAGATTTTCTTAAAAAGAAAGATGGTGTGCAGCAAATTTCTCACTACAATCACACGAAACGCACATGCATTTAGCCCAGTTTTCCCATTTCGCGGCTCAAATTGTCCAATCAAGCTGTACAAAGCATACGCATACAAGCGCACATTGTCGATTCGGATTAGCCTGTGTGGTCTAGAAGGCTGATATGAGACGACACTTTTCTCGCATGCATTTAGACCAGGTTATTTTAGAATGCTGCATATTTTGTAAATGGTTGAGAATAAAACTGATAGCCACGCTGTGTAAATACAACACTGCGCAGTTTGTTAGACTGTGAATACAAATATTGTATTTGATCTGGTTTCCAATTGCTTGACATAAACAGGCATTGTCAATAATTCTCTCAGACAAGTTGTAGTAGATCTTTGATTGAATTCCTCTTCGAATGGTTGAACGAGGAAAGCATGGGCGAATGAGAAATTTGCTGCACACCGAGGTATATATGGCATGCCCTTTGTCTATTTCGCAAGAATTAAAAATCAAAAACAAAAACACACCACTTTCCAATTAACACCGCTAAAAACATTTACAATCCATAACATTAACAAAAAATCATAATGGTTCCTTAATTGTATACTGCCGTTAAAAAAAGGTGTGTTTCATAAACGCATGTGCAAATGACGTTTTTCTCGACGAGACGGTACACTTTATTTATCCAAGAAATCCATTGCATTCAATGTGAGGTTGTGTGATACGGATTGATAACGAATTATCATAAGCAATAACAATGTATCAACAAATTTTAACAAGGTAAATGTAGGTTCTTGCTAGAAAAAACGGTAAAATCTTCCTAACGACGGACATAAAAATGATTACATGTATCTCGCATCTAAATGTCCAGAGATTGAAAATGCACGCTCATAATTAAGCTAAGCGGAAGAAATAATACTAATGATACCGTTTCCATTGTGAAGGACTTTTTTCAAGCAATTAAATAGATCTTTTAGTCGTCGTTTTGTTCGCGCAGAAATACTTGGTTGCCAAGGAAACCTTGGCGAGATTCTAGACTGATTGTCTTCCTTTTGAAAGAACGATTATCAATTGAGCAAGATACTGACAACAAACCAGTTGATACAATTGGATTTACCTAAGTGAAATATCTATGTGGGATCTATAAGAACTGAACCGATGGCAAAGCGCTGAAGGCACTTAAGTTGTTCGCTATTGAATAATTTAAGACGCAACTCATTTTTCAAAGTTAATAGCAAGTTTAAAATGAACACACGCCATTCAAATGTACGTGTGTCATAACGCACGGGTCGAGATGTGTGTGCACTTTTCATCATCCTATTTATTTTATAAAGATAACTTAGAAAAGATAACAACAACATGGCCCTTTTTTGACGTTCTGAAAGCATTGAAAGTATGATGAAAATGGTAATGAGAACTGAATATAAAGACAATTTGCATTCACCATCATATTAAATAAATCTTGTTGGAATATCGAATACCTATCTCACTAAGAAAATAATTTCATGATGAAAATTCCCTGTACAAAACTTTTGATTTTTGACATCATATACAAATTCAAAATATACAATAAGATAATTGATGAAAATAAATAAAAAATTAATCTGCGAGCAATACTTTATACTCACGAATTAGGTAGTCATAAAGACAGCCCTGTTGACCCGTACTTTGTTGTTTATGCATTACTTGTTACCCTAGCAGTTCACACGGTGTCAACAACTCTGACCTAAACATAGGTATAGAGCACTTAGTAATGCGCTTTTTCGGCGTGAATATTTTCAAATATTGCATAGGCTGATTCGAGATAAAACCTCTGAACTTTGGCTACATCACCGTGTCTGTGCTCAGCGCAAAGGATGTAGAACTTTTCAGTTTAAGGAATTCCGGAGTACTCTCCGTATGTTCAAACGACACACATTTGGGCCCAGTTACAATTACGCCATAAAACCCATCTCGCAGAATTTTAGGGTCAGTACTCGTTCACTAAATCGTCCGGGGAATATATAATTGACTATCGATAAACACAGTTTTGCTTTCAAGATGAGAAAACAAACATTACCGAAAAAGTATAGTGTCACGATAAGAGGAAAATCGTTTAATTATCCAACCACGATGTTTGCCGTACTCGGTCAGCATGTCTGGAAATCGTTCCTGAACGCCTTTACAAGTTTGCCATTTTGAAATTAATTTTTTATCGAAAAGCATTGTTCTACAATTTGCCATTTAAAATTCGCAATGAGATTTTTAATGACCCTCGTCATGCGAAAATGTGTCTTATTCCATATGCGCCCATCATATATATAGCCAATTCTGCTTGCGCATCTCTCAGTCTAGTCAGGAGATACATAATGACACCATAACACATTGAGCTACGCGAACAACTAAAAACTAAACCGATGTTCATATTAACATTAATTTGAGGTATATTAAATTCTCCTAGACCTCGATCAAGCTAAATATATATACGAGTAAATAAAGATCAATCTTGAAATTAATGTCCGGCATGTATATTTCACCGAAGTCCAATATGAAATGTCTATAACACCAAAATGACGAAACGTAGTTCCACAGTTTCATTGTAAACACATATAATATAATTCATAGTACAAGCAAGCTGAAACATCTTCAGTTATATAAGTTAAAATCTGCTTTCTTATCATAATACATGTGGCTAGTATTGCCTGGATAAAGCGTACTTCATGCCTTAATGGTATGAACATAATCAAAGTTTTGAATAGTTTAGATAAAAAAATAAATTGTCCCCTCTACCACCTTGCAATAACATACACATGAGGGCTAATGTTTGTTTCCAAAACCAATTAAGATAGTTTAGAACAAGTCATAAAAGAGCCGCGGGCATAAAGAGAAAGCAAAAATAACGAGACTGCAATTACAACAAATTAAGTGGAAACATTCCCACTGACATCGTTGATAACTCTTGCTGAAGGCAGTTGTTTTAACAAAAAATAGACACATGATTTTGCAAACGGTATTGGCATTTTCAATATAATAATACCATCGGTACAGATAAGAAAACATCTGAAAACAACAATAATGTGCGTTAACGTCGGTGATAAATTCTGATATGTTTTTTGCAGCTGAATCGAACATGCTTTTGAAACTATTAAGAATATATCAAACATCAGAGATGTTTCTGGTATAAGGCAAATATCGATATTCAGTGAGCATCAGCTGTTTTCAGTATTATTTCAGCCTCTGTGGTACAGTGCTAAGATTCCAATTAAGCATAATTATAGTACAGTTGTTTTTTTTACTCCTGCATTGAAATGTAGTATCCGTTTTTATCAGCCTCGTCATTGGAAAATAAGCGGTAAAATATACATCCTGACGGCAGAGAACTAATAATGGACTTCATTTCTATGTCATTAGACTAACGAGCTGTGAAATCGACATAAAATGGACGGAGGCAGTTTTCCGGAATGTCATTTTCAGTGCGAAAACATCCCCAATGATTTGCTAAAACTTATTATCTTGACAATAAACAAGGCGTTACAAATGTATAATTTTTCACGTCTCAGCGATGGATATATGATTCGCGTTCTATGAAAACTGGGCTTTTGCATGATCGTAAAGCGTCTTCCCAACAGGAGGGAATCCCGTATTTTTTATATTTTTTGTATATATGCTATAATAGAAACTTTCTAATATAGCATATATACAAAAAAAATATGGGATTCCCTCCTGTGGTCGTCCCAGATTAGTATGTGCAGTTTGCACAGGCTAAAGAGTGACAACATTCTCAACCAAGACTGGATTAACATTTACAAAACAGCACAGGCTTATTTAGGACGACACTTTACGCACATGCATTAAGCCCAGTTTTTTCCAGGACGCGACTCATATAATTCCTCAGTTCTCAGTGATGGGTATATAATTCTTATGTTTGCGAGAAACTAAAGCCGTAGATTGAGCAATGACGTATCGTAATAATCTTAAAATGACATTGACAAAAACGCAAATAAATTTACGCTATTAAATAAATTAAATAACAGAAACAAATACCTCGCAAAGAGTTTCAGATGCATTATACTTAAAAAGAACTAATCAAATGTAATATACATCGAGTGGTTCGTTTAAAAAAAACTTCCATGCACGCGGAAATTGCTTTCCCTGATCAGCACGACTGTGCGGGCTGCACAGACTCAACTCGGACGAAACTTTACACACATGCGTTAAGCCCAGTTTTCCCAGAACGATGCTCTAATGGATATATAATTGTTCATTCTTCGAAAAATAAGACCCGCAGCAAGGACGTATAGGTAGTCATCTTTAATTAACATGAAAAACAAGACTCGCAGCAAGGACGTATAAGTAGTCATCTTTATATAACATTGACAAGACCGAACGGAATGTTAACTGATATATTAAATAAAAAAGATTCAAATACCTAAAGTGTTTCGAGTGTCCGAAACTTTAACAGAAATAATCAAATGTAATACCCATTGAGTGGTTTGTTTAACCTGATTTTTAGAAGGAACAGTTTTACCCGCAATATAACTTAATGCTGCGAGTAACAGAAACCATATAAATCATATACGACAATATATATGTAATAATTGAATGAATTTTTTTAACTAATGAGGCCAGGCGAAACTCTTTGTTTTCATTTCTTCAACTGTCAGTTACATTTTCAAACAGTATTTGCCAGAGAAACTGTGATTAACCCCGAAATAGCATGATCGTGATTTCCGTAAATAAACTAATTTTATAAGAACAGAACAATTAACACAAATTCCACAAAGTAAAGAAACAAAATATTTTTATTCAATATATGCATATGTATACACAAAACTTATAGGGTGCCAAATACAACAAGAGCACCGCATAACGGGTGCCACGCTCGGCTGCGAAAGCTTATCAGAATTTTTTTTTTTAGAGGTCACAGTGACCTTGACCTTTGACCTAGTGACCCAAAATGGGTGTGGCGTGTAGAACTCATCAAGGTGCATCTACATATGAAGTTTCAAAGTTGTAGGTGGAAGCACTTTGATTTTAGAGCCAATGTAAAGGTTTTAGCACGACGCCGGCGGACGGCTGACGGCGGACGTAGGACGACGAGCAGGCTATGACAATACCTCGGGTTTTCTCCGAAAACAGCCTCGCTAAAAATGATATCATCACATTTAATTTATACAAAATATATTCAAAACAGAACGATACAACGTTCTATTAACAAGTGGAACAATCAATATAAGACACCATTGTATTCAGTACTTTTTGATTGCAGGCCCAGAATACAATAGTTAAGACAGAAAATAAATTTAAAAAAACACACACACATCATTAATATGTTACTTTAAAAAATATTATGTATCTGAAGTAAAATCGGTAGTCTTAGAACATAATATATTGATTATACAATAGATATATATAACCATAAAATCAGCGCATTATACAAACACAATCTTACAGACCTTTTATAAGATTATAACATGCATAAGTTCATACATTACACTATCATACAAATGACGAATACACATTGTGGCATAAAAAGCATACAAAACACAAGTCTCAAATAACACAAATAAAAAAAAAATTCCAAGCAAAAAACTGTTTCACCTGAACACATTACTTAACCGATAATTTTGAGCGTCATCCGTCTATAGAGGGTAATGCAGCTGGTTTATTTAAATAACAAACTACAAGATCAATACCGCTTGAGGTAGCAACTGTCGCCAACGCATACCTCATACATGTCATGTAACTAGCCGTCCTGCTCAGCTCTCAGACCTTTGTCCAGCTCCGACATGACGCGCAGCACGAGTTCCTCTTGGTAGGGGAGACCAACAACTTGCACGTTGACAGGTAAACCTTCCGTACCTTGCATGCACTGCAAAATAAGGTTCGTCTTATTTGTAAACTTAGTAAAATATTATGTACATACGTTCATTTAGTAAAACTACGAAATTATTGTTAATCTATGGATTAACTGAAATATTACCACCAGCACCCGATTGTATAAACAGTTAAAGCGGCGGTTAACCACATACCGGCGGTTAAAAGTCGGTAACATGTTGGTTACTGGTCGGTAAGCGTTTGTATAAAATTTGGTTAGTTATACCGATCGGTTAAAACCCAGATAAAACATACCCTGCTTCCCTAGGTGGGTAAGTACAAGTAACCGAAAGGTAACTTACACAAAATGGCCGCGGCGCGCGACATTATAAAAGCTAACCATCGACGACCTTCACAATTTCGACGAATAAACAACAAATTGCAGCGACTGACACTTTATTTGACTTAATTTACAGGACAATACGATTTCCGACTTCGGACGACGAATTTAAGGACGCACAGAACGTGTTTCGTACATTCTATTATGGGTATGCCGTCTGTGATCCGATGCATCAATGGCGTCCATGTTAAAAGCATTTCTCCGAGAACAGGGAAGAACAAAAGTACAAACAAAAAAAACACGTTCGAACTAGTATCTTACCTTTAATAATCCTTTAAAATCCATAAATAATCCATTTAATTCAATAATTGACGCGTTTGCATCTAGGGTCTTTGATAATTATTTTAGCATAGGTAAATAAAGACCCTTATGCCATCATATCATTATATTCAAATAAGAACTCAATAAACTTTCTTCTTTGTCACACGCTACGTCATGTACTCTATGCACATTACTGCTGTTAAAATTAACCGGAGCAGTTTATCAAATGTGTCGTGTTCTGAGAAAAATGGGCATGATGCATGTGCTTACATTGTCGTCCCATATTAGCCTGTGCAGTTCGCACAAGCTAATCAGGGACGACACTTTCCGCTTTAATGACATTTTTTGTTAAAATGAAGTCCCTTCTTAGCATAAATCAATTTTTGGCGGAAAGTGTCGTCCCTGATTAGCCTGTGCGAACTTAACAAGCTAATCTGGGACGACACTTTACGCACATGCATTGTGCCCAGTTTTCTCAAAACACGACACAAATAATAGCCGTTGGTGAACTCGGTTGCATTTGCAGAACTCTGCATACAAAGATATATTTAAACTTGAACACTGTTTTATTTGTCTATGGTAAATTCCCTCATTGTAGAAGAAAGTAAGTAAGTTTATTGTAAACATAAGCCAAATTAGAAGAATAGTCTAGCATGTTACGACGACCATGTATAATTTTTATGTTACATCTAGAACACCTAGAAGAATAGACGTCTTTGAAAGCACTCTCTTGCAGTTTGGAAGCACCAGGGATTCCGCTAAATGATACAAATCCCGACAGCATTATTAATTTGTACCTGGTCATTTTGATGAACTCATAGTTACACTTTATTTTATTGTGAATTCATTTGTAAATGAATTTGATAAAAAAATACATGTCGCTGTTTATAAGCGTGACACTTCGCGCGAAAATTACGTCATTAGAAAATGCATTGTGGGAATGTTTTGGTTAAAGTTACCGGTGGTTAAATTCCACTGTGCGCTGTTAGGTTACTTTGCGGTATATCGTGTTTATACAATCGAGTTACCTTGAAGGTTTCTATACCTGAATAACCGCAAACTTACCAAGGTTTGAATGTTACCGAGCGGTAACTTTAACCAGCGTTTATACAATCGGGTGCTGGTTTGCAGCTGTACTCTTCGTATTAGTCTGCTTCTTTTATTTTATAAAGCGAAACAGAGTATAAGTGTATAATAACATTGGATTTGTTACATAAGTTGGGTGAGCATGTGTGACTCACTTTAGTACAATACATTTTCTGATGTCATTTTACTTTGTTTATAAAAGTGTGTATATCTGTTATATGACCTTGATAACGCATTTGTTCCCAAACGTCGTGTTGGGGTATTTCGCCATATTGCTGACGTCATCACTGGTAACCTTAGTGACGGGCATCGAGCCAGCAGGGTAGTTCAGAATATTATACAGCATGGCGTAACTGAATGTATCTAAAGTAAACGATCAAGCTGTAATGCAAAAATGGTTCTCGTGGAATATGTCCGTTACACATGAAATGTAAATGAAAATTCGAAAAATAACACGACAAATATAATTATAATCAATCTTACTGATTACATTCACGGTTTCACTGTGTGGTAATGCAACCGTTGCAGACACTGGACAGATAACCGCGTCTAGTTTCAGTTCCCTCCACGACGCTAGGAACTCGTCTTTGAATTGCTCGAAAAGACAATACAATCACATTTAAGACGCAAAAGTTTTATAGGTATTTGGAATACATTTTATACATACTGGAGCGTTGGTTTCTATGTTACATACTTGAAGCTTTTCATAACCGCTTATTGATATGAAACGGCTACGGAAGCCTAAATGGTATGAATTCATACAAAAATGATCATCAGTTTATTTTTCATCGAAATACACTGCTATGAACAACGAGCTGCATTGCGAACTTCGGTTTGTGTTTATTAAAACCATCATGATGACAATCAAACAAACTAAAAATCCTTTAAAATTTACCTGCAATTGTACAGCATGTTGGAACCAATCATTTACACCCCTACAAAGAAAACAAATATTGGTCGTGCTCTGTAAAAAGGGAGTTTAATGCATGTGCATAAAGTGTCGTCCCAGATTAGCCTGTGCAGTCGGCACAGGCTAATCAGGGAAGACACTTTCCGCCTAAACTGGATTTCTAAGTAGAGACTCTCCGTAAACGAAAAATATCATTAAATGCGGAAAGTGTCGTCCCTGATTAGCCTGTGCGGACTGCACAGGCTAACCTGGGACGACACTTTACGCACCTGCAATAAACCCCCTTTTCACAGAGCACGGTATTCCTTGTTATACCTGCATACATTATGCGCATGTCCGCCCAACAAGTCTAGTACATATAATTATTCAAAATCGGATCATAAGCTGATGAGATCTCGCGCGGAAACAAAATATCCATTACAAAATCAATATTAATAAGCAAATGCCAATAACTCTGAAAACCAGTGGAACGACCTGACAACAACGCGCATTATGGAGCATGTAAATGTTCAGGGTGCAGAATCAACGGGGTTTTCAGGGGTTTACACACGGGCTTGACAGGATGTAATCACACCATAAAGAACTTTATTTTTGTAAATATCTCAAGTTATTGAAATACAGTTGCAAAATCTTTTGTGCATAAAAGACAGCTTTTCTTGCAGTTTGTGCCGATGTCTTAAGGTATAAAAATAAATCCTTGAATACGTCAGAAATCGGTGACAACATTTCACGTTCCGTGAAGCGTAGCCGTGTAGTACAAATCAAATTTTGAACAAGAACACATGCTTATTAAATAAAGTAATTCAGATGTATTTCGCATGGCCATAAGCAGCATAAGAAAAATTGTTTTAAAAAGTTATTTCAAATTAAGCACCACTAGCCATCGTGTTTAAATCCATGAAAGTTAAAAGGGGTAACCCCACAAAAAAAGTCACGTGATCCTGCAGCCTGTGTTCATCAAATTCGGAACATAAGTGGCTGAGATCTCGCGCTGAAAAGAAGTGTGGCAGGCGGAAAGACGGAAATACGGACATTAGGTGGAAAAACGATTATCATCGAAATTCGTTTCAGACCGACGCAAACTCAATGCAACCAAAATTCAAATTCTAAATTACGGAAAAGTGGCGACTAAGTCGGGAGAATAACAATATAGAGCATAAATTTACCATAAAATGTCGATTAAGAAGAATGTTCTGATCATTATTAAAATATAATGGTAATACAATAATAAGTTTCAAAAATTACAAACGAGACACAATACACTATGCATTACAAATAATCCACATCAACAGCATAGTATAAAACAGTGGTATTGAATTCGTAATAATAATGCAGACCTATGACATTAATTGGTGTGCATGTTTTGTTACTATAGCAAATCTATCTTTGTCTTTATAGATAAAAAGACAGGCAGTATGACGTTATTTCAAAACATAGAATTATTAGGTTTACTTTTATTAAGGTAACCTACCTTAATCCCAAAGGGGCCCTTAATGCTCGTCCTACTTGCGGATCCTGTAAAAATGAATTAAAGTGTTTAAGTTTGAGGAATAAATACACGTATTATCAAATATACTTATGAATATCATATTAAAACCTATTGGCTTCTGTAGCATAGAATGTTAACTAACAGAAAGGAGCATGAGTTGCTTTATATTAAAAGAAACAATCAGAAACAACTGTCGACACGGACTGAAATGAGCATCGCCGCCATCAAAGTAAATCATATATCTCACCTTTATATGATTAACAAACCGATGAACATTACAGTTAATTTGGTAAATCCGATAACCTAAGGTAACCAAATTGAAGTCTTTTCGAGCGCATATTTTGACATGTCATGATGATCATTCCGCAAATTTTTTATTTACAAATTATTAGAACTTATAAATAATGGTCTTCATTTTTTCACTATTTGGCAAAGCTGCACAAATATGCAAAAAGACATATTGAATTGAATTGCAAAACAAAAAAATATGCGTGTCCAAGTTGTATTGTAATACCTTATTAAACATGGGATTTAAGCATGCATAATGCAGAAATGGTGGTTTTGCTTTAAGAATTTTTTATGTTATATTTTTTACTGATTTCTGCAACAATAATAAGCTAATAAGACATATTGTGTGTTTCAATACTGTTATCACTATTTCAAATACATTGCAATACGTTGTCTCGGAAAAAAATTGTCTTACTTTGTGCATAGAAAATCACGAATCATATCATGCAAACTACAGCTATTACACACCAGCGTACGCGACTATTCTGCCCCTTTGATGGCATTCTGTTGTTGTTACTGAGATATATTTAAAGTTCTTTTTACTTTATGTGTGAAATGTAGTGATATAGAATTGTTGCAAGCAAATTAAAAGTTAAATTTTCGATGTACAAAAAGGACTCTAAAGACCATCAGAGTTATGCGCTTTGGTCAGAAACAAACGCCGAACAGACGTGTGCAGCTTCAATTTAATACCCGTAGTAGACAGAGAGATATGGTGTTGTTGCAATCAGGCCTTAACTTGAAAACTGAGCCGACAAACGGGTGAGTAGTAGAGCTCGAACTTTTTGATAATAGTAGAGCATACACGAGAAGTCATGCTTAAACGAAATTCATACCTTCGCAGCGGCTTGCACTATCCACGATAACAACCAAAGCAGCCATCGCGGAAGAGTATGTGGAAATGTCAACTTAGCAATTTCAGGAACAACGATGTCTTTTCGCCTACAGAACGCACGTTGAATAACAAGAACATACTTTATTATTAAACAATATGACAGGAAAATGTCACAAAATTATTTAAAAAGACAATATCGTCTTTAATTGTAAAATTAACATAACACCAAAGAGCAGAAAACACTAAATACGTTACACAAAAGTCACGCACTTCTGTACAAGCTTATTCCTAAAGACAATATGAACCTTGCTCTGTGTAAAATGCATGGGCGTAAGGGGTGTCGACCCAGTGAAACCTGTGCAGTTCGCACAGGCTAATCAGGGACGACACTTTCCGCATTTACAATTTGTTTCGTTAAAGAAATACTCTTCATAGTGAAAATCCAGTTTAGGCGGAAAGTATCGTCCCAGATAAGCCTGCGCTGACATCACATGCTAATATGGGACGACACTTTACGCACAAGCATTAAGCCCAGTTTTTGCAGAACGAGGCTCATGTTATTTCACATATTAAGAATATTACTAAAGAACTTACAGCTGTGACATGTACTGTTCCCCACGGTCTCCTGTTATAGTTTTAATGTACAAATCCGGTATGGCATCCCTGACGTGAGGAGGGGTGAAAGCTACCAACTAGATAATATCATTACAATTTTATGTACGGATGCCTTACTTTCATCTTAAATAGTGGAAACACTTTGTGCAAGTGAATACAGACAATGTTTAACAATTATTTATTCATACATTTGAAACAAAAATGTGGTTGACATCTACGCTTATTTTCCTAATTTCACTGTAACCGGTATCAGTCTTAAGTACACAGGAAAAATGTCGAGTGTGCCAGTAATTATTGCCGGTTCGAATCCAGTATCAATTATAATATTTCATAAATACAATAGGGAAGTAGCATACAGTATGTCCCAGTCGCTCCAAGGTGTCTTTTGCTATCAGAACAGCCCTCTCGCAAGCGGGAACAGTACGGCAATAACCATCGTAGTCGTAGAAACCGACACGGAGCGGCTGTGTTGAGCTAAAAATCTGAAATAACATGAGTCGCGTTCTGACAAAACTGGGCATATTGCATGTGCGTAAAGTGTCGTCCCAGATTAGCCTGTGAAGTCCGGACAGGCTAACCAGGGACGACACTTTCCGCTTTTTATGGTATTTTTTTAGTTTCAAGGAAGTCCATCCATACCGTAAATCAAGTTTAGGCGGAAAGTGTCGTCCCTGATTAGCCTGTGCGGACTGCACAGGCTAATCTGGGATGACACTTTACGCACATGCATTAAGCCCAGTTTTTTTTCAGAACAAGGCTCACATGAACAGTGTTAGTTTGTTATTTACATATATCTTCTGTTATACTACATGTAAATAATTGTCAACCGACTTGCGTGACCGATTCACGTCACGACAGCATTTGATAAAACAAAATTCTTTCCGAATGGCTACAACAATTCATATATTTTACCATTATTTGCTTTTTTAAAGGTTTTTTTTTTCGTTAGATAATTATTGAGACTATATTTATAGTAATTGGACATCAGCTTGAGAATAGATCTATTCGTGAATTTTGACAAGGAGAATAAAACAGCTACTTTCATACTTTTTCATACTTTTTCTGCAGACGTTCGCTGTAACAAAGACCTATCAATATACAAGAAACGGTGCTGCTAAAATATCCACATTTACACACTTTAATAAAAGCGTTCAACGTTGAAATAATGTGTTGCAAGATGCAGAAATAAAATTCTCGGTAGCCCAACGATATGAGCAAACGTGAAACTGGAGATTTAAGAAAACTTCAACTGTGCAATCGCCACACAAAACCCGATACCTGAATACGAGCGTCTTTCTTGAAAAACTGGGCATATTGCTTGTGCGTTAAGCGTCGTCCCAGATAAGCATGTGCAGTCTGCACCGGCTAATCAATGACGACAATTTCCGCATGTTAGGTACTTGTCGTTTAAAGGATGTCTCTTCTAAAAGAAAATCTGGTGTAGTCAAAATGTGTCATCCGTGATAAACCTGTGCAGACTGCACAGGCTAACCAGAGATTACATTTTTTCGACAATGCTTTAAGACCGGTTTTCTCAGAGCAAGGCTCACGTGATTGTTGGAACTATACACTCCGTTTATTGACAAAGTCTAACGCACTCATAGCAACCGTACCGAATCGTTGAATTTCAGGGGCGCCACCTGTGGATCGAGAGCGAAGTGCAGGTCGCTAAGGCAATGCTTTAATGACTCCAAGATACCATCAAAGTCACGTGACATCGGCCCGACAGCGCCAGATACTGCAAAGTTTTGCAATATTAAACAACAACAAAACTTACGCTTTGCGATGTGTTTTTTTGAACGCAAGCACAAAAGAAAACATGGTATATATATTTAACAAATGTAATTTATATCGTTTCAAAGTTTATACAACTATCCGAGCAATTATGTTCCGTTTAAATATTGAGTAGTATTACTAATAGGAATTCCATTTATATTTTCCACAAAATCATGTTTAAGATTCTTACTTAGTGTCTGGCCTTTTGCGAGGGAAATGTGCCCCTTACGGCTGAAAGAAAGAGGCTCTTGTAAAACATCGAACTGTGCACTAAAGATTAAATATGTAGTATTTCACATACTATTTGTTCGATACGTTATATTTACGGGCTGGATTTTTTTCAAGATATGCGGTGAAAGAGAGAAGGAAACAAATGACTGACAACCGGTCATTTCACTATGTGTTATGTTTAATGATTTATAAAATTAACATCGTGATAAGTAAGTTATAAAGCAATTGTCGATGCAAACATCGGCCTGTTAAAGAACAAAAATATGTTAAAACAAACGTGATAAATAAAAGACATTAAGGCAAAACACTGTTTTCTCACTTAACCTGAAATTGTAAATATCATATACTAGTATTTATATGTTAATGTAAAACATAATATGCCGGTATTTGAACACACACGAAATTAAATCCGTTACGACCAGATATCAATGCCATTCTTAAGGAAACACACAAACACGATCGCATTGACAATGGATAACGACCTCATTCTTTCTAGCGTGGGTTTAAGCCCATAGCAGCCACAGCAATGACTCGGTTGTCGAATACTGCCTCCGACATCACTTCCAAAACCTGCAAATGACAATATTTTCGAACTGTATTGTGTATCTCATTAACTGCGTTGTGTCTACAAATACATATCTGGGAGCTTTATTTAAATTGAACGATATTATAAATATTTGAATATCTAATAGTATGGTATTTCAATAATACACAAAAGTAAAATCTGCTTAAGACCAACATGGCCGCAACATTTAGTTTCAGTAAAGCATACACGTTAAAAACTTCAAGGGGATTTCAAATAAAACAATCTTCTTTTAAAAAATAAACACGCACATAATATCAAACAAAAAAACTTAAGCTAAATACCAAACAAATCCAAACGTAAACAAAGAGTGTAAAATAATATTATCCACACGCTCTATATACATCTAATACATTTTACAACTAATACCTAAAACAGAGGCCCCGGCCCCTATAAGGGCCGCCTCGCCCCCTGTGGATCCTCCTGGTACTCGACTGAGGTCAACGGGGTTTAAGGTCCTTCCAAATATAGGGTTGTTAGTCTCAGAACTGGATGTAAAAAACAACAACATAGTGCCAGTGTTTTTCCCTATTTCGGGAACGGAGCAGCGTCCTTTAGACTGGAAATAATCGTGCCGTTAAAACTAAGACTAAAGTTTGGATATTTAAATACAAATACTGAAAATTGAGAATACGTGTTTTCAATATTATATTAACAAAGGTTCAACACATAGAGCTGCATACGGAAGTTCAATAAATGTTTAATTTTATTTACATTTTTTGAAACCTTTTATTAATAATTTTTAGGCAGTATGTTGTGAAAAATATTTATCTTTTAAGTTGGGTCACAAATTCTGACCGAAAAACCCTGACGTCAACATTAAGTTTTTAAGTGTATAACGTAAACCGAATGAGTATTGATTAAAAGTACACCGAATATAAGACTCTAAGCGAAGTTTGAATTGAACAATTGAAACTTTAGTACAATAAAATAAATGACATCATGAAAGGACAAAATCGATTGATACCTACATAGCCGCCGAATATATAGTTAAATCGGGTAACCGAGATCTTTAACTAAATGGGTTTTGTTGTATATGATATCATCGTCAAGCAATAAAACAAAACCTTATGTGTTAGACAACTTTTCTCTCATTACGTATAATTCTACAAATAAAAGCTTATAACTAGACTCACTTCAAAAAACTAATTATGTTACATAAAAATACCTCACAATTTTCAATAAGCGCGGAAATTAACTAATAACATAATAGTACGTACAGCATCATGGTCTGTGGAACATTTGTTCTCACAAACGGAACCGCTCCAAGGTCCTTCAAGACCTGAAACGATCATCAAAGTTTTCTTTGGTGTTCTTACCGACACAATTATTGTCAAACCAGCGATTGGTAAAGCCTTGCGGCGTACATTGTTTAAGGCTATATCATTCAATTATTTTTACGGTCATTACCTCCTACATGTTATTGAAGGAGGGCATTTATACGTTAACGTCATTCTAGACTGTGTACGCTGTGCTATTAAAACACTCAAACCGGGAGCGATTCTCAACAAAAAGAGACGTGTTAATATTTTATCTGAAAGACGTGAAACGACTGAACAAATGTTTACAGCTAAAATCTACGATTATTTCACTTTTTTTCATAACATAAAACACGTTGATAAATCAAATACTAAATTAAAATTCACAAGAAGAAGTGTAAGAATATGAACGACTAATAGTCATTTGCAAATAATTTTCTGCTGAACAGCATAAAACTCATTCATGCATACCAGATAGGTACATAAAGACTACCAACAGCAAAATCGTAAAATGGCTATTTTTATGTTGCTAGTATTGTGCTACAAAATTATGGTCACGTGGTTAGGCGGGAAAAGTTGCATTTTTTCGAGCTCGTAAAATATTAAACAAAACTAAGCTAATATAATTCAAATACATCATATAGTGAGTAGAAAACGATCAAAATGTGTATATAACTGATGGATATATGTTATGGGGAAATATAAAAAAAGGAAAAGTAGAGGTAGTAGTGGTAGTGAAAGTGGAAAAGTAAACAAAGGAAAAATTTTCAAACCAAGAGGCCCGTCCGGAGATACAAACGTTTCGGTGAGTGACATTTTATCTGAGACGAATGCTGTGCTTTATGAAACTGAGTGTGTAACATCTCTAGAAATTGATAACAATGTGTTCAGTGAATGTGTTAGTAATATTAGTAGTGTGAGTTGTGTTGCAAGTAACTCTGACCAACAGAAAGTCCCAGCTATGGCAACTATGGCAGAACCATTAAATAGGGAGTTGTTGGCATACTTGAAAAAAATTGATACAAGAATGGATAGCACAGAGAAAAGGTTACATACTCTTGAAGAAGTAGAAAGGAAAGTCAGCAGCTTTGAATCTGAACTGAAAAAGCTTTGGCTAGTGGTCGATGACAGAAACCGGAAGTTGGGGGATCAAGTGGCGAAAGTTGAGGAAAAAACTGAAAGTATTGATTTTGCTCTGAATCAGGTTAATAGTAAG
Source organism: Dreissena polymorpha (assembly GCF_020536995.1). Taxonomy (NCBI): domain Eukaryota; kingdom Metazoa; phylum Mollusca; class Bivalvia; order Myida; family Dreissenidae; genus Dreissena; species Dreissena polymorpha. Next base: position 34,821,778 of record NC_068363.1, read on the forward strand.
GTTAGTGAGCTGGAGAAACAGAGAAATAATTTACAAGATGAAATAGTGTATCTACAATCCCAGTCCATGAGGAACAATTTGGTGTTCATTGGCATACCGGAAACACGCACCGGCACGTTTGAAGACGCGGAAATCACGCTGCGGTCATTCCTCCAGGAGAAAATGAAATTAGCCAAGGAAGAAGCAGCCTCAATACAGTTTGAGCGTGTGCACCGGTCACCTGGGACCCCGATGCCTGGTAAAACTAGAAACATTATTGCCAAATTTGCCTTCTTTAAAGACAGAGAAAATGTGAGGAAGAGATGGAAGGTACTGGTTATCGTGTCTTCGAACAATTCCCTCAGGAAGTCCTGCATAAGAGGACAATTGGTGCCATTAATGAAGGAGGCGAGGAGGCAGGGTAAACGAGCGTACCTGGCCTACGACACCCTCTACATAGACGGAACTCCGGTGCGAGTGTAGGAGCACGACGGCGGTGATGTTAAGATCCTTTCATGGAACATAAACGGTCTAACAGATTGTAAAAAGTCATGTCCTAATTTTGTAAATATTTTGAGCAATCATGATACATGTTTTCTGTATGAAACATGGTCAAATAGTAATAGCGATATAAATTTAAGTGGATATTTAACTTTTAACTTTTTTAGAAAATTCCAACATAAAAAAGCTCGAAGAAATAGTGGTGGCATTGTTTTGTATATTAAATCTGAATTATCTGATGGTATTGAAATTGTAAAAAACCACTATGATACAATTATTTGGCCAAAACTTGACCATACTTTCTTTAATACCCCAAATGATTTGTATATATGTGCAACCTATTTATGGGGGCAGGATTCTCCAGTGTACAATACACTTAACGTTGATCTCTTTGAAATTTTAGAAAATGATATTACTTACTTTTCTGAACTATGGCCAAATTTTTGTTGTAGGCGACCTAAATAGTAGAGTTGGAAATAAATATGATTATATTGTTCAAGACATAATTAACACTGTATATGATGATGATGATTATTGCCCAGATAACACCTTAGTTAGGGCCTCAATAGATACTTTAGTAAATAGTCATGGTGTAAAACTATTAGATTTATGTAAAGCCACAGGTTTACGCATTGTTAATGGCAGAGTTGGCAATAGCTGCAAGCATACTTTTTATTCTCATAACGGTACGTCTGTCATTGATTTTTTGTTGACAAAAGAAATCACATTTTCAACTATATCGGATTTTGACGTGCACGACTTCAATGAATTTAGTGACCACGCACCGCTACATTTCTCTTTGTTTTGTAATAATGTCCCATCAGAGTTTAAGTCATACACTGATGTCAATTATAAATGGGACGATGTTTTACGCGAGCAATTTCGCTCAGGGATTATTTTATTGTTACCTACATTTAATAATATTGTGCAACATATAGATTTTTCAAGTCGATCATCAATTAACGACGTTTTGAATAGTTTTACTGATACCATTCGCAGCGTTGCGGACCCGTTATTTTCCAAAAGCCGTGTTTATAGTACAAACCCTAGTTTCAATGTAAATACCTGTATAAAGCATGCGGAATGGTTTGATCATGAGTGCGTTATTGCACGAAATTTGTACCACGCCGCGGCGCTTTACGTGTTTTTAACTCTTGTAAAACAGATACAAATAGAGATTGTTTATGTTCAAGTAAGAGATACTATAAAGATTTAATTCGTAAGAAGAAAGCCTCTTGTTATAGACAAAAAATATTGAATATTGAAAATTTAAGGAAACACAAACCAAGAGACTTTGTGCGATTTTTTAAATCAAAACATAGCGTCATAAATAACAAAATATCTTTAGAAGAATTTACACGGTTTTTTAACAATCTTAGTAACAATATGTCTGATTTTTGTAATACTGAAGCAGAAGATTTCTGTCTAAATAATGATTTTAACTAAGAAAATTCAACATTTCCTGAACTTGATGTACCTATATCTGTTGAAGAAGTTAAGTATGCAATTAAACATTTAAAACGTAATAAATCATCTGGCAGTGATTGTATTTTGAATGAATATTTTATTGAATGTGCTGATATTTTATCTGCCCATTTGTGTGACTTATTTAACGGTATCTTTGTATCGGGTTTCTTTCCCGATAAGTGGACAGAAGGCGTTATAATCCCTTTGCATAAAAAAGGTTCTTTAAACGATGTCAATAACTATAGAGGGATTACTCTAGTAAGTTGTTTTTCAAAATTATTTTCCACGATTTTAAATAAGCGCATCGAAAGTTTTTGCAATGAAAATACTATTATTTCGGATGCGCAGTTCGGATTTCGGAAAGGATATTCGACTGTTGATGCTATTTTTATACTGATGTCAATTGTTCAAAATTATTTAAATGAAAATAAAGGTTTGTATGTAATTTACGTCGACATGTTAAAATGTTTCGATAGTATATACCGTAATGCATTATGGCTGAAAATGTTTAAGTCTGGTATTCAAGGCAAATTGCTTAGAATAGTTAAGGATATGTATTCAAATGTCAAGTCTCCTGTTAAATCATGTTCATCTTACTCAGATTATTTTAGTTATGCTGTTGGCCTGTCGTCATCTCACTGTCGCATTGTCGTCCTCGTACTATCGCGTTCTCGCATTGTCGCCATCGTACTGTCCCACTGTCGACATCGTATTGTCACACTGTCGTCAGCTCACTGTCGCATTGTCGTCCTCGTACTAACGCTTTCTCGCATTGTCGCCATCGTACAGTCGCATTGTCGCCATCGTATTGTCGCACTGTCGTCATCGTATTGTTGCATTGTCGCCATAATACTATCGCGTTCTCGCATTCTTGCCCTCTGGATTTTAATGTGTTGGCCACGTTGGCCCTAACGGTATTCCGTACATTGATCATTACAGGTTTTTATGCGGCTATGATGCGGTACACCAATCTACACGCAGAGTTTTCGTTCCTTGCTCTCAATCTCTGCAATCATGTGAAAATCCTACCAGATTTTGTAAGATTTTTTTCGGCGTAAGCTGTTTTAAGCCAGCTTTTCACCCTGACTTGACCTTTGTAAGTGTCCAATAATATTCAAATAAAATTTACCGCGGCTAGGTACGAATGAATACACTTCATTTATTCCATTGGCTGAGTTGAGTATAACACCAGAACATTGGAAACATATCCGCGTCTTTGTAACACTGTTTTACTGCATGAAACAATTTTATCTCTAATTAAAAGGCTCAATAGATAGAACAGTTTTACAATAAATTTTCGACATAAATACAGTTTGTGCGTTCACCTTTTATTTTCAGAGAATTACCAGCGCAAAAGCGTTTATACTAAAGGCTATATTCTCATATTTAGTACTTACTTGCATTGCATTTCAACCCGCGAGGTTTCGGGTCAATTCGCGGCCAGTGTGTAAAAGTCAGAGTTTATATACAGGTCATCACCGGAGTTCGCAGAAGGGGTTGCGATCTTTTCATTGAAGGAAAAAATTGTAATCTATGCTATTTTTGTCTGATGGAGTAAATAGTTCGTTTATTCGCTTTGTCGATATATCAATATTTTAGGCACAGCTGTTGCCTTGGTCGTGTACTGTTGGCGTAAACAAGCCGTCGTTTCAGCAGCAGAATTGTTACCTAACTTTAATGCATTGCATTCCAATCCGCAAGGCATCAAGGTCAGTTTGCGGTCAGTTGCAGAAATCTTTATATAAACGCCGTCTCGTAAACTTTGTGCACTTGAAGTCTGTTTTGATCAGAAAGATACTAAATAAAGATGTGGTATGTCAATCATCGATTTTTAATATGTTTTCAACATTTGCATGATAAGGACCAATTTTGATAAAATTAATTAGAAATATTTATCCATTTAGACCAGTTTATTAAGCATGAGCACAATAATTCACTATACTATAATTATGCAATTAAATAAGATTCGAGTATTGCCGGCTGACCTATATGCACTCGTTTATTTTCATGTTTCTTGTGTTTTTCTATTCTGTAAATATAGATATCTGAGTAATAATATCACATAAAGCAAAATAAGCCACGAAATCTGGCGCAACACCCCGTAATTGATTTGCTTGTGATGTAGCTAAGAACTGCGCAGAAAAAAGGCATCCGCTACTTTTTATCTCATAGAGATAACTTTTGATCGTTCATAAACATCGACCACAATCAACGCCGTATATCTTTTTTTAAAGATATTTCTTGTTTCGTTTAAGTGATATAGGATAAAGTTGCATCATTTTCTTTTATATTTTGAAAATATTAAATAAGTTAAGGTTCATGGTAAATTTTATTTACCTCAATTAACAAATAACAACGGTAAAATTATTGTACCAGTGACTTGGCTATCATCACGTGGTTGGGTATGAAGGTAGGGATTGGATCCAGCTTTGGTGGTTCTAGTCCAATCTCTGTGCGGAGGTTGGGCTATGATAGTTTAAGCTGTCTATCATATACCATATTGAAACTGGTAAATACATCTTGCTCGCATGTCTGTGACAAATAGAGTGATCATTTAATGTGTTGACGCGGCTATGATGCCGAACACCTTCGGCACGATTGACCCTACGCGATATAGGATTTTATTCGAAACGGGAACAGTTCGACTTAATTAAGGATCAATGGTCTTCGTCACTGACCATTCACCCAAAAAATTTGACCTGGGTCTAAAGCCGACGAAAAGGTGAGTAGAGTAGTTCGAACTATTCGGTGAATAGTCAAACTAAAGACACCTGTAAGTTTTACCTGTATGATAACCGCGTCCTGTGATTTGTAGTCTTCGAGCCAATGTCCCAGCCCTGCTGATGAGTCGTTGCCAGCTAGTTCGAAGCTTTCTGGGTCGCAACAAACGCAACAACATGGTATGTAGATACCTTTTATATAACACTTCCACTGTAGCGGTCTCCCGATATACCCCATGCATATACTATATGTATTATACGTGATAAAGTAAAAAGTGCCTGAATAACTACAGCACATAAACAATCAACTTGAAAACGTTTAGGTACATTACATTATGTAATAGTACAAACTTTTCTTTATGAAAAACGTTAATGTAAATGTATCAAATGCTTAGCACTTAGATTTTTTCATTTAGTCATTATAGTTATAAGCAATTTTAAATATCCAAAAACAACAACTGTTGCTTACTTACAACAACGCATTTTGTTTCCATTACATCAAAGGCGTAAGTCACGTTGCATATTCCAAAAAGTTCACTTACGGAGATTGTAAGAATCTGCTTCTGTGTAGATGTCAATTATCGGAAACTTTTAAATAGATCCCCAGCATAAGAAAATTTATCACGTGATTGCACATTACCTTTAAGACTAACTGGTATTCCATGAAGTGGTCCATTTTTCTTATCTAACTTATCCAGAGATTGTGCAATAGCCTGAAGTAAACAATACACACGTTGTTGCAGTATTCACAATATATAACACTATAGACCATCACATAAACAAGTTGGTTTTTATTTTAATTATATCTGCAGTTTGGATCTTATTGTAAAGAACATCAATTTTGGCATGGCCATGTGCATGTGGGGGAGACCGGCTGACCCTAAGAAAACTACACATCTCCAGTATGGTGACCACCAATTTAAGCACCAGGAGTAGGAACTGAACCCATGTAGGAAACGCGAGGGGGAAACACTGCGCTAGCGGGACAACTATGTAAGAAATAGAAATTTAAATGATTATATTTTTTATACAACTTACTTCAGCCTCCGGCAAAAATTCTGTCACACAATTGAGTCTGTCCGTTGCTTCTAATGCCTATAACAAAAAAATCACGATAAACGTATTCATACAAGCAATATATTGCATTGTAAAAAACGACATGATTAATATGTCTTCGCCCGAATAATACTATGACCAAGCTATACAATGATCAAACATATGAATAATTAAAACCTAAAAATAGTATTATACTTATATTTTGTATAACTAAATTACTAGTATTAAATAAAAAATATATTTTTCATTCCGTAAAAACAAAGAACAAACGTAATTTGAAACAAGGCTTAACCCATTTATGCCCAGTGGACTCTTCCATCCTTCTAAATTGGATCAATTTATTTCCAAAATTAGTGATATCTAGTATATTTATTTCTATATTTAGAATATTTCTTTAATTTCTTCAAGCAAACATCGCAGACCCTGATGAGGCGCCGCATCATGCGGCGTCTCATCTGGGTCTATGCTGTTTGCCAAGGCCTTTTTTATCAAGATGCTATGCATAAATGGGTAAAAAACACTCCTGAAGAGAATTATATACGAATGCGGGATTACAGTAAAAAATAAATCATTGTTTCTACCACTAACCATAATCTGGTAGGCATGCAGGACTTGTAATGCAGTCAGCGAACCATTCTGCAGTTGTCTCTGTAGCTCCATATATGGTAATGCAACAATCGTCTTCGCCTGGTCACATGTCATCTTAACATACATAGTAATATGAGTGAATGCATGACTTAACATAAAATATATCATTTCAAATAGAATTAGAGTTAATAAACGTGCAAAAATATTCAACCATGTAATCTGGAAGGATGATTACATAATAATAATAAATAGGCCGTGATCTGTGAAAAAAGGGGTTTAGTACATGCGCGTAAAGAATCATACGAGATTAGCCTGTTCAGCCTGCACAGGCTTATCAGGGACGACACTTTCTGTTTTTATGGTATTTTTCGTTTAAAGAAAATCTCTTCTAAACAAAAATCCAGATTAGGCGGAAGTTGATGTTCCTGTTTAGCCTGTGCGGACTGCACAGGCTAATCTGGGACGACATTTTAAGCACATGCATGAAACCCCCTTTTCACAGAGCACGACACATATATGTTTTATCATATGAATGTTATCTGTTACTTGTTTAATCAAGTGACCATCTGTTTGTATCGAAGCGAAACTATTTTTTTATGGAGCACATCCATTGAACATGTTCAAACAACGTAGACCAATACGCAGCTAGGAGCGATTGAATAAAAAATTATTAAAGGAAAGCATACTGAAAACGTCTAGATGTAGTAATTTCAGTACCCCACATTCCCGTAAGACCTCCTCAACATTTGCTCTAGCTGCCTTGCATTGTTGTCGCTTCCTCTGAATCTTTTTGCCAACCTTTAATAATGAATGCGGTATTGGAGCATAGTACAATTACAGTAACAAACCACAAATCCGCATTACAATCACTAGATTTTTTTACATTTCTTGAGTTAAACGAGTTAATACGTTGTGTTGTTGTTATTTTTTAATCAAAATAATTGTGTACACAAATAAAGACGTTGACAATATTTGTTTGTTGGATGGATAGATCCTTGACTATAAGATTGCTTATATCACCTGTAATCTGCAAATTATGAATGGAAAATGTAAATGTAAGAACACTGTAGCATTATTTAATAATTCAATGATCGCTCTGTGATGTTTTGATATAGATATATATTATAATACTTTTAAATAAATACCACACATACCTGAGTTGCAGTTTTCCATTTCTTTACTCTTTCTACAACGAAAATTGTCAATACTGCTCCAGCACCAAAAGCGAAAACCTTACAGCTGTTGCTTGCCATTTTTAATTGTGTTCTGAAAAAAAGGAAATGATTTTATAAATGCAAGGTAAAAATAGTATCAGATACATATAACATTATTTTGATCATAATACGCAAAATATGCAAAAGTTTTCATTTTAAAATATCATATTTAGCATGTTTTAGATTTTCTTGAATTGTTGAGAGAATGGAGTGAGCCTGTTCATTACTGACCATATTTACTACAATAAATTATGCAATGAAGCCCAACGCATGATACACAGTAACAAAGGAGAAAGACAAACGACCATTAAAGAAAATCACATTTAAGAAAATCAGACCACACCAAGATTAGGCAACATGTATAATACCCAAATTCCGAGAGCATTTGCCATTATTCGTAGCAACTTGGGGGATGCATGTACTTATTTACTATATACATTAATTATATACTCAATAGACAAAACACAGTGTAGCAAAAATCACAGGCAGCAGAATCATAAATTTGCCCCCCGGACCCTACCGCCCCCCCCCCACGGACCCCCCCCCCCCCCCCCGCCCCCAGAGCTTACCCCAGGGGTTCCAGATTGTTAAATGTATGTACACCTGTTGTGTCTGGTTTGACTTTTCAACAACGTATATCGACACAAATACACAGTTTGAAAAAATACCCCTCGTAAAGGTATTATATATAATTACCTATAGGTGTACATTTAACAATCTTGAACCCCTTGGGTAAGCTTGGGGGGGTAGAGTCCGGGAGAGGGGGCAAATTTATGATACGTTTGCCTGTGGCAAAAATACACCAATTGAGATAGTTCTGGCTACCAAGGGATCTTTTCACGGTTTGGTAAATAGACAACATTGAAAAAAGTTGTTTCAGATTCGCAAATTTTCGGTTAAGTTTTGATATTTGTGAGGAAACAGTATTACTGGACATTCGCCATGGTTTAATATAGCCATTATATGCATCTTTTGACGATTTAAAAACCTAAAAATTATAAAGCGTTGCAACGCGAAACGATTGAATAATTTGGAGAGTTCTGTTGTTGTCGTTAAAATATGTTAAACTAAGAACATTGCTTATATGACGTATAAAATACGCTTCTTATGTATGGCTGGCAGGATAGCTCAGTTGGCTAATGCGATTTTACATCAGGTTTCCGGGGGTCACTGGTTCGAGCCCTGCCGCAGGCTACTTTTTTTTCCTTTTTTAAATTTTATATTGGATTTTTTACTGGAACTTTTAAAATTTCATGTTTACATTTATCAATGTAAAGGATTTAATGAAAAACTTCAAAACATGCCAAAATCTGTGAAAAGGCCACTTTTAAAGTCGCTTATTATGATTTTTGACAGGTCGTTCAATACTACATGTATATAAACTGTACGCTGAAGTTTCTTTAGCTACAATTGAGATAGTACTGTACTGTCCTCAAAACAATGGTCAATGTTCTCTACTCTGAAAGCAAATCAATGGTTCTTAGAGTTTACCCGCTGTGATTATAGATTTTGACGGACTATGCCTGTGGTGATTTTTTGTGAATTTTTGCAAAAATTTATAGCAACTGTTAGCAAAATAACTATGAATTACGCGTTTATATGAAAAAAACATGGTTGTGTTTGCACGATATAATTAATTGTTATCAGTTTACATCAATTTCTTTGAAACTCAAATAGACTTTCAAGAACAATATGAAAAGGTCAATTTGTAGAACGTCCGAAATATTTATCCGAAATGACATGCGATAAAGATATTTTATAAATTGTTCTAATATGTTGGCATTAAAAAAACACTCAATATATTTTATTCATGCGCACGTGATCGAAATTACGTACCTAGTTATCAAAATCCATGGACACTCATTTCACGTATGCAAACTGTAGTAGAGGTGGAGGCCGAGGCATATGTATCAATATATGCTTCCTAAAAAGGATGTAATGACTGCTATGAGTGTGACCTAATATAAAGTTTGAGTTGCTTCCCTTATACAATCAGTTTGAAAACGCATGGCACGCAATCACAAAAAAAAAATTCAAATAGCGCCTGAAGGAGATAAATCTAACTATTCACGTTTCAGGAATACCATATTTTTTTTCATTGTGAAAATGGGTAGTTTATCATGTCCTCGTTTACTTGGCATACCCAATTTAGCTGGTTTTTGGTTCTTATTTTCACCGTAGGTCTTGTAGTTGGAACTAAAAACCTACTTCAATATGTATTCATAAGAAATCATTATTCATACACTAATCCATACCACCTTTGCGTTTGGTTCAGAAAATGATTTTATTTTTAAACCTTTTTTTATTTAAGTAGTTAATCTATTTCAACAATAAACAAAATTAAGGTGTCGTTTCAAAAGCTATTCATCAAAACAACACATGGTTCGATGTATTGTGTCCATCGCATGCGACGACCAAACCAAGACATCTGTTTAATATACGGGAATAAACCGATGCAAATAAAAAACACAACGTTGGATGCTTATGTATATATTTAGCAAATGCAGGCGTGTTAACAAATTATAAATAAATAATTAATATTGAAACAATGAAATTCATAGACATTTTTAAACTAACTGCGTTAGTGATAACGCATCATATTTAAAGATCATAAACCCGTGTGTATCGAACAATGTTCAAGTTTCTTGATAATATAGTTGCATGCCTATAAGCGAGTACACTGAAACCTCTTTCTAAAGAATGCAGCTAAAATGTATGTAAGCCGTGGACTCTGATGACAGGCTTGGGCGTAATCATCATTTGTGTCTTGTTCTGAGAAAACTAGGCATAATGCATGTGCGTAAAGTGTCGTCCCAGATTAGCCTGTGCAGTCCGCACAGGCTAGTCAGGGACGATACTTTCCGCTTAAACTAGATTTTCGGTAAAAAGGGACTTCCTTTAAACGAAAAGTAACATTAAAGCGGAAAGTGTCGTCCCTGATTAGCCTGTGCGAACTGCGCAGGCTAATATGGGACGACACTTTACGCACATGCATTATGTCTAGTTTTCTCAGAACGCGACTCATTTATTCATGTTGGTCCTTAATTAATCTCAAAGAGGATTTCAACCATGCCAGTTCAACAAGACGCAGTAAAGATTTAAACATATACGCGTCGGCAAATGTCTTGGAAAGAGTGTGTTAAGAAAATAATAATATAAAAGCACATTCAAAATGTAGCCAATGTACAATAAGGAAGATAAGGCTAACATTACGCACAGACTTATCAGGGACGACACTTTCCGCTTTAATGATATTTTTCGTTTAAAGAATGTCTCTTCTAAGCAAAATTCTAGTTTAAGCGGAAAAACTACTACTACTACTACTACCACTACCACTACCACTACCACTACCACTACTACTACTACTACTACTACTACTACTACTACTACTGCTACTGCTACTGCTACTGCTACTGTTACTACTACTACTACTACTACTACTACTACTACTACTACTACTACTACTACTACTACTACTACTATTGCTACTACTACTACTACTATTTCTACTACTACTACTACTACTACTACTACTACTACTACTACTACTACTACTACTACTACTACTACTACTGCTACTGCTACTGCTACTGCTACTACTACTACTACTACTACTACTAATACTACTACTACTACTACTACTACTATTGCTACTACTACTACTACTATTTCTACTACTACTACTACTACTACTACTACTACTACTACTACTACTACTACTACTACTACTACTGCTACTGCTACTGCTACTGCTACTGCTACCGCTACGTCTACCGCTACCGCTACCGATACCACTACCAATACCACTACCACTACCACTGCCACTGCTACTACTACTACTACTACTACTACTACTACTACTACTACTACTACTACTACTACTACTACTACTACTACTACTACTACTACTACTACTACTACTACTACTACTACTACTACTACTACTACTACTACTACTACTACTACTACTACTACTATCGATATGTTCAACCCCGTTGATCCTTCACCCTGGTAATGCTCGATTGGTCTTCGTCGGCTCGTGTACCAATTAAATTTACCCTATTGTACTCCTAAGAATACTTAAATGTACCCCGGTTATACGTATCAAGCATATTGTTACCAAACGAGCGCTAGTGATGCAACACAAACTGGGAATTACAAAACACCGCGATAAAGTTAAACATACAAACAAAAAAGGTTCAATGCAGATTGTCATGTATTACAATTGTCTGCATTATAAAAGAAATTCAAGCAGCCTTGATCTGAATTTCATTTAATCTAACAACTGTTATAGCGCATTTTATATGGAGTTATTATTTAATATTGTTATGCACTGTCACGATGTTGATTATCCTTACCTTGGCGTGCTCTATGGCCCATACATATAATACATTGTATACATTGGGACAACAGAAATACAAATTATTCACGCGCATGATCATTGATTCGATACATATACCTTGATAGAATCGGGACACGTTCATATCAGACGGTACTTTTGTTGATGGAGAACAGGGGTAAATTTCACAATTTTCAATATCTTTAACAAAAAATAACGTGTCTATAAATCAAGCAAGTGCTTGAACAGAACATGAAGTCATCGGTAACTATTGGTGCGCTGTTAGCACTTGGTTGTCTTGTTTCACGCTCGGGCGCACAATGCGAAGGACCGGCAACTGCCGACGGGTCATCGTATTGCGTGGGGCGTGGCTTCTTTGGGCGCTTGCTTGGTCAGTATCAGTGGCAGACATGTGTAAGATCTTCCTACCTGTCCGCTGCCTCTAATGGGACTCGAATATGTGCGGCAGGACAAGGGTTATGCGCTTACAAATGCCAGGACGAATTGATGGACGTTCACAAGGAGTTTGATGTGGAAAAAGGTATATGTCTTGTTCGTGTCACTGTCTAAATTACTATAAGAGATTTCACATTTTAATGATGCCCTAATATTTATCCCAGAAACAAGTATAATTTAATAATAAAATAACACGATGGACTTTTTAAATTTAGTTTATGTACTTTTAAAACCTAGTATTAGTATACATTTCTAGAAAACGCTTACATGTGCATACGTCTTAAGCTGTTCGCTTAATGAAGAGTATATGTTTTTAATAGCTTGATTTCATTTTTGTGAACGTCTTCGAGATATGATGTTGCATTTAATTTTTGTTATGACTTAAAGAATATAACTTCTATAAACGTGCATTTCAAAATATAGTACATGTGACTTTTGTTTTTATGTCATGTCACAAAAGCCGACGTGACTGAAGCGTGTAGGTGTGATCCTAGTGCCGTTATGGTAAACGCAACCACGCTGCCGGCAAAATGCTTTACCCCAACCGGTATCGACTGCACCTGGCACGACGAATGTGTACAGGTAAGCAGTTAAAGGGACCTTTCCACAGATTTTGGCATGTATTGAAGTTTGTCATTAAATGCTTTATAATGATAAAGGTAAACATTGGATCTAAAAAGCTCCAGTAAAAAAAAAACTAGAATAAAATTAAAGAAAGAAAAAATGGTAACCCTAATCCGGTTTCGAACTACTGACCCCTGGAGTAAAAGTTTAACGCTCAGACCACTTCGGTCATCCGTGCTAAAAAAATAGTATTGTGTTTTATACTTTATATAAGCAATCATCGTAGTGTAACAAAAGAAAACGACAACAACAGAAATCTCCAAATTATTCAATCGTTGCAACGCTTTTTAATTTTCAGGTTTTTTAATCGTCAAAAAGATGCATATAATGGATACTTTAGAGCATGATAAATGTTCGTTTCCTAACAAATATCATAACAAAAACGAAATTTCGCGAATCTGAAATAATTTTGTTTAATTTTGGCAATTTACCAAAACGTGAAAAGGTCCCTTTAATAGTTCCTAATATTTCATACAACCTTGAAGCACAGGCCGACGTTTAATCCACAACAAATTCTAATGAACCGGTGCCATAAGACAGATCAGCAATGATTTACAGTTTTGATGCGTGAAATCGATGATACATATTCAAGTCACGGTCACTTTTCTTGGAAACAAAACGCCGGTCAGACTCCGAACTAGTTTTGTCCTATCATAAACTGCGTAGTTTGACGATGATTATACTTAAGTTCATGTGATAATATGTTGTGTATATAATAACGCATCTGGCTATACGAATGTTAGGCTAACAAAGTCGGAATAAAAAAGAAAAAATATGAAATATTTTATTTCATATGTCAAAAAGAAATTTCAAGTATATTCATATATTTGTTTTAGTCCAAATTCAAATGCGACTGGGCCAACATGAAATGGTCGAAACTCGCATCAAGTATGTGCCAGCTATTTCAGACGCATAAGAACGACTTTGACGTGATTGGTCAACGGTGGATATCTGGTGTAGGCAAATGCCTGCACGACATGCAGGTTCCATTCCTGCGTCCGTACGTGCGGCCTTCGTGTGAGGCTCTGACAACGGCCGGCCCGAAGATACAAGAGCTTTGCTACAGAACCCCGGGAGGGGGAGCGCCGAATTTATGCGACGTCGGATTTGTGAACTGGATAAAAGTAGTTGGAACAGTTAGGGAGACTGTTCAAGATGAGCAGAATGCGATGCCTGCAGACCCAACGAAGGAATTGAGAGGCCTTGATGAAAGGATCATTCAGGAGGGAACAGCGCTGATAAAGGAATGTGGTTGGGACATCAGTCATTTCAAAATTCTTAAGATGAGACTTAAAGCCCTTGACCTCATATCGAAAATCTCCAGCATTTCAAAAATGATCGCCGATCAATTGAGGAGACAGCTGGAGGTCAAATTTGGGATTGGTTTAAATAAGCTTTTGATCTTTCCGCTTGATTTTGCAGAACACAGGGTTGGGAAAAGAAACGCCGATGCGTATAACACCAACGTTTTCTTTCTGATCACTTCCAAGCAATTGTATGACCTGCGAGACGCCGACAGTTCATCGTCTCTGCGAATGGCGCCCATTTTTGAATACCTAGAAAAGTCCGTATCTGAAGGAACACTGAAAGACGTCATTTCCTTGAAAGACGCTGGTATTACTAAGATTGAGGTATTCGAGTCTTTTGAGTCCGGCCGACCCGTGCAGCATGGGGAACTTCCGGACACAAAGCTCATGGCTGACCAGATCGCGCTTCTTGTTATACTGATTCTTATTATATTGTCTTCTATGTTTGGTGCATTTTGCTATTGTATGAGAAGACGGAACGGCCTTTACAAAGAAAAGTATATCCAGATGAAGTAGTGATAGCTTTTTGTAGCAAAAACGCTGTCAAGAGATTGATATAAATTGCATGTGCCTAAAATCCACTGTTATTCAACTAAATTAGAATTATATTATGAATAAGAATAAGTGCACATGCAATTTTTTAAGACAGAATAAGTAAATATTATGTGTTTTCATTTATTCCTTCATGAAATAACGAAACAAAATGAAATATTTAATGATTTCAAGTTTGCATTTGATACATGTACTTTGATACTTAAGATGTGTGATTATATTGATACAATAGCTTGATTAATAAGATTTTGTAAACAAATAAGTACTTATAATATGATTGGTAGTGATCCTGATATTAGAAGCATATCGAGTTGTAAAGGCTGTAAAACATGATATAGTTTAAAAGGATATGTTGTATAGAGGAAAAAATATCATAATCAGTATTGTGATTTAAGAAAGTATATAAAATTTAAATGCATAAACGTGAGTCGTGCATTTTATTTCTCCATTATGTTTCGTATGGGGTCCCTTCCGTCGAAGAAAAAATGGTATGAAGAAACCTTAAAATAAAAAGTCTATGCTAACAACAAATTAAATGTTCAAAATATGTTTGGATATATTTTTCTCATATACCATTTTGAACAGACCAGAAAGGAATGTTTGAATTTTAGTTGTACATGCAATATATTTATGTTTATTGAGACACACAAGAGTTCGTTTCCTTGGTCAAATCAGTACTTGTTGTCTTTGCAGATTATATTATCAGAGATGAGATAACAGTATAAAAAAAACTCACGCTCGTATCTTTTTTAAGATCGAGCGACATTTTTTACAGCTAATCAAATAAACTGATAGTTTTAATTTGTCATGATGAAGATCTAGACATGTTTTAACATGGAAGTGGACACCAGACCATAATACTACACCCTAAAAGATGCTTTATTATCAGTCATTCAGATAAAATTCAACTATTTACTGTGTTAATATAAAGCAAAATGCTTTTGTCCTTGAATGACACCATACGCAAAGTAAAGACTTAATGAGACGCATTGCGTACTGAGAGTATTTCAAATTAGAACGAACATGAATTCTTTGATTTTAAGATTATGAGTCGTGTTCTGAGAAAACTGGGCAAAATGAATGTGCGTAAAGTGTCGTCCCAGATTAGCCTGTGCAGTCCGCACAGGCTTATCAGGGACGACACTTTCCGCCTTAATTGGATTTTTGCTAAAAAAGACTTCATTTAAACGAAAAATGTCATAAAAGCGGAAAGTGTCAACCCTGATTAGCCCGTACGGACTGCACAGGCTAATCTGGGACGACACTTTACGCACAAGCATTATGCCCTGTTTTCTCAGAACACGACTCATTTACTCAAGCTCTATTATATTCGTACGTCTAGTACCGAACTCAACAAATTGACTGCATGATAAGATTCGTACGGTTAGTACTGAACCCAACGAATGGACAGCACGATATGGAGTCAATGGGACTTATTCACAGTGTGGTAAAATGACGATTTTAACAATTATTCTCATCAATTCAAAACAGACTGTTTGGAAGTGTAAAGTTTAAAGGGGCCTTTTTACATATTTTGGCATGTATTGAAGCTGTAATTAAATGCTTTATATTGATAAATGTAAACATTGAATCTAAAAAGCTCCATTAAAAAATAAAGAAAGAAAAAAAGTAACTCTCAACTGGGCTCGAACCACTGACCCTTGGAGCAAAAGTCTTTCGCTTAGACCACTTGCCCATACAAGGATGTATACCATATATAAGCAATCCTCGTTGTGTCACAAAATATAACGGCAACAGCAGAAATTATTCAATCGTTTCGCGTTGCAACGCTTTATAATTTTAAGGTTTTTAATCGTCAAAAGATGCTTATAATGGATATTTTAGAGCATCGTAAATGAACAGTATTACTGTTTCCTCACAAATACCATAACTACCACGAAAATTTGCGAATCTGAAACATTTTTTTTATTTTGTCAATTTACCAAAACGTGAAAAGTTCCCGTTTAAAAAGAGAAATAACACTTTTGGAAAACAACAATGTTTCAACTATTGGATCATTAACGGATCATTCGAAATCGGTAAATTAGTAATTTTTGTAACGACTTTTCTCGATGAATTGTTAAAATGTTGGTTGTGCGGCTCAGTAGTAGCGCATTCCCTTTTGCTTCCAGAGGTCCCTGTGTCGAATCCCGCGCAGTGCATTTTTTATTAGACGTTTTATCTTGCAATAATTATTAGTTAAGACTACTTAAAGCATTACATATTTGTTAGTGAAGAAAAATGCTTTTCTTCATGAAAGGCGAAAATCTTTGAAAAGTCTCTTCACGCATACAAACAACAACGTTTCAATTCAGATTGCAATGTTTCGCACTTGTCATTCTTACAAAAAAATAATTCACTCGTTGTTATTCTGAATTTATTTCGTGTACACCTTTTAGTGCACGTAATAGATGGACAATTTTATTTAATATGATTATGCACTGTCATATACGTTAGTTGACTATCCTTACATTGACGCGTGATACATTTACATTGATAGAGTGGAAACACATGTGAACCAAAGAGCACTATTGTTTATAGAGAACAGGGATACAAGTATTAATTTTAAGATGTTATGGTGGGTCAATATACCGTGTGCTAACGCCAATACGTCGACAGGAATTCCACATATGGAGAGGATTACACGTCCTTAAACTATTCCTTCAATTAATTATGCACTAGTGAGCAAACAATAATATAACATTCTGACTAATAGGTGATACTAGTGAGCAAACAAGAATATAACATTCTGACTAATAGGTGATACTAGTGAGCAAACCATTATATAACATTCTGACTAATAGGTGATCTTGATAGTAACGTATCGTGTTAGTCTAAGTTAATTGAAAAACATGTATATTATGTATATTTTTATTTTATATGTTTATACCAAAAAGGATATTTGCTGATGTTGTTGTCCACGATACTGATGCAGCTATATGTATATATATATATATATATATATAGCTGCATCAGTATCGTGGACAACAATATATATATAGCTGCATCAGTATCGTGCACAGCAATATATATATATAGCTGCATCAGTATCGTGGACAACAATATATATATAGCTGCATCAGTATCGTGGACAACAATATATATATAGCTGCATCAGTATCGTGGACAACAATATATATATATAGCTGCATCAGTATCGTGGACAACAATATATATATAGCTGCATCAGTATCGTGGACAACAATATATATATATAGCTGCATCAGTATCGTGGACAACAATATATATATAGCTGCATCAGTATCGTGGACAACAACATCAGCAAATATCCTTTTTGGTATAATCATATCCATAGCACAATATGGCTGAGCGTTATGATTATGTATGCTAATATAGCAACTAGAACACCACTAGCTTTACTAAAAGTCATGAGTAAATTTATTATTCTCTATTCTCAAAACACTATAAAATCCTTCTCATCATTATCAACAACAAATTTACAACGTATTTCCTTATAAATAATATCACAAAGCCAAACTAGGAGTGGGTGTTTGTATTTGACAGAGCTTTTCTACGCATACATGCACAAACAATTATTCTGAAGAACGTCTGTCTTCAATGTGCAACAGAGATCAACCTCAATGGTATCGCCTAGTTGAAGGGTCTCGACAAGTCCTTAAACGTTACGCTTCCTATTTATGTAAAGAACTGAAACGATACTAACTAAATTTTGTAAGGAACGTCGTTATACGTTTTATAAAAAATCATGCGTGTCATAGTGCAATATTATTAATAGGCATCAGACGGTAAGCTCAAGTTAAAAACACACAAATGCACAATTTAGCTACACCAATCAAACGTACAAGCCTATTGCCGCCACGGCCCGAACAATCTGCGCGCCCCGCCGATGCCCAAAGCGCACACAGGACGCACCCAACGCCCATCCACTACGCCAATTTGCGAAAAGTTTACACAGTGAAGCATTTGTTTGTTTGAAGCAACTGCGATAATTGCTATATTTATCCATCACCACCAATAAAGAGAAGTGCACATGACTTCACGTACACCCGAAACAATACTCAGTAGTAATGAACGATTTAATATATTAACAAATATATATAAACAATAATTACGTTAAAAAATAATCATTCAGTACATAACATAACACAAATGACAACACTTGAGCAATTTAAATGTGTCGGACATGTAAACATATTAAACTTTAAATAAATATGGACAAAGAATTATCTCAAGCAAAAGCGATTCTTAAAAATCGCATTAAAAACACAATATGAGGCTAAGGATGGAACAAAATAATCAAGAAAATTAAGCTGACTTAAATCTAAATTCATCAATTGACCTACACAGTAAAGGAATCGGTCCATGTGAGAATCCCTATTGAAATGAACTAAGATCTGGACTAAAAATCAACTAAATATCGACTTGTATCATCGCAATAGTACAGGTATAAATAACTTAATCAATTATGTTAACACATATATCCATTAAGGGGCGGGCGGGCGGGTTTATCATCCTTTCTTGCTCCGTTTCCATCACTTATGCCCGTCAAATACGCACCTCGAATAGCAAATCAATAGATATGTAACTCATATATAACCAAAAACGAGAAACCCATGATTGTTTTCGCTCTAAAGCCTTTACAAGAAACCCGTGCATTTTCGCGCCACAACATCACCGTACATTACCGTACTTCCTCTTCTCAATGACACACTGTACAATACCAATTCGATACCGTATATATCAAACCGAGAATAATTTCGTATATACCAACCACTTACCGGGGTAAGCTATCGTTCAGCTACGTTTTACAGTTAATTCAGATTGATTTTATCATCATTAGATAAATGAACACCTTTCAAGCTCACCAAAACCAGACCGATGATGTATGTCATAATAAAAAATATGGATGTGGTGGCGTCATGCCGATGATAATTATGATACTCGTGGTGCTCATGTTGCTGCTGCTGTGGCTTCCGCTGCTGCTGATGATTATTAAGATGAGGATGGGATAGTGATAATGTTGAAGTTGATGTTGCTGATAATGGTTGAGAAGTAGAGGAGGATAATGATGATGCAAATAAAGAAAATGTTTATAATGATACGAAGATGATGGTTATTAAGGTTCATGGGGGGATAAAATTTATTAAAACTTCGCTTTGGTTTATCTTCATTCAATGTGGTACAATATGGTCAAACTATATATCATTTTAAAACTTAAGACGGATAGAATAACATAAACACATTTTTGACATTCAATATGTGTGTGCTTTATTCATATTTTGGTTTAAAACCAATACATTTTTACACTAATTGACTTATACTATTTTACTTGTTTGAACATTACAAAATGATCCTTGTTTATGCATAGACATATGTAATATATATTCGTCCGGTAAAGCTTAGACAGTTCTTTGATGGTTAATTTTCGAGAACACCGAATCTTTGTAATTTTACTACTGACGTTTGCTTCTTAAATGGAAATTTGCGCCGAAGTGTTCTCGAAAACCAGAGCAACACACAAAACGCGTGGTATACCGATCGAAAGCTATATGCATGCCATATTGCGTGCACTAGGTCGTATGAAAGTCAGAGGATGATCAGCAAAGATATTGGAAAAAAACCTACCTTGCGCGGCTGTTTGTTGTCATAAAATGACTACTGACGTTGACTTTTGTGGTCACGTGACAGTTTTTGTTCATTCACAGTGCTCCTGATACTTCTAAATTACTCACTGCTCTACTTCTGCTTCTCTTCTTCTTCTTCCATGTGATGTACAAATCTCACTCCGAAGCATAGTCGTGCATTTTATTTTTACAAGGTGTTCGTGGGAGTGCAGTTTTAAAAAATAAAACCTTTAATATGTATAATGTTTGAATTGGAGGCCGGCCAGTCCATCCCTGAACGACTATGTGGTATGTAGAACTGTGAGGTGCTTTGGTAGCTGGTTCCACAATCGAGCTCAAGAGATGAGACAGAGAGAGACAGAGATAGAGACAGTTTATTTCAATCCAATAAGGCATTTAAGCCCACGAGGACATATATACAATACAAGTGTTGAAGAACAGTGTAGACTAGAATACAAAATTTTAACAAAAGTTGTACCGGGTAGTTGTATATTTCCAACATTTGGAGAAGATTACTTTGGGAACAATATTTAAAAACAATACAAAAAAAACATACATGCAAGATAATTCTAGAACGTTTTCTAAGCATTTAACCAATCTATTTTAAACAATCTTTCAAATATCATCATATAAGCATGATAGTATGTTGTTTAAAAGAAGCCTTTTAGGGCTGTATTCTAAACATATACATCGATTTAACAAACAATGACAAAAAGAGTAGTTATATATACACATTTACATAAGAATGCCATATTACACCACTTTATCCTGCATTGAATGGTTTCTCTACATCGGCCTCTTCGGATATGTTTATAAATTTAGTTCAATTTTACTATTACGAAAAACAAGTACAATAACCAATCGCAAAGAAACCTTCAACTACAAAAATATAATATAGGTTAATCATTTAACTTGTTTGAATTATATATCTATCACAGATGGTATTTTAACATCTATGGGATAAACATTAAGAGTGCCATATATATATGCTTTACCGAAACGAAAATGTAAGACTTATATCATGGCAACTGCTATGACTAACATCTGTACTTAAGTTAACAATTTATATCCACTTTAATATATTTGTCTTACCGAAAGAAACATGTAAGACAAATATTGTGGAAACTAGACTTATAATGACACGTTATAATACATTAATTGTAAGATCTTGAACTACATTATGATTTAACGAGTAAGACAGACATTATAGATGTTTTTGTCATATCAATTCATACGATAGCACGCTTATATGGTGTGATGTTAACATAAACAGCAGAATTAATTTTGCTTTAACAATTTCAGATTAGTTCACTACAATACTTTAAAGTTGTACAGAGCAACGATATTATAGCCTGGTAAATATAATAATACAAATGGTAATAAGGCAACATGTCTTATCTATTAATCGTAATAGAAAAATGCATGTAAATGTTATAATGTAATCGTATTTCACTACAATACATTACAGTTGTAAATAGCAACGCTATCATAGTCAGGTATACTTAACAATTAAAACGGCATAAAGGCCTCATATCATATTTATTATCCGTATTACAATATGTATGTTACAGTAACCAACAAACATGTTAACATAGTTTGCGTATGGTTTCTGTAATATACCAAGGAACATACATAGTACATCAGACATATTAACAGTTTCAGCAGGAACACACAGCAAATATGAAATATATACAATTCACGTACAAAGAAACACATAGAAAGCATGTATGTACAGTATCACAAGAAAAACATTGTGCATCAATTTTTACCATGTCAATTTCTATACATTACCTCATTTCTAATAATAAATGCTTTATGAATATAGGTTCCTAAGTTTCTAAGTATATTCTCATCTGACTGAATAAGATCTACGAATTTAGCCATGCTAGGTCTAAACCAATATTTTCTGCCAATATATGTTTTCCTAATGTCAGTATACATTACACATTCCATAACAAAATGATATTCATCCTCAATTTTATTGCATCTTGAACATTTTCTATCACTTATTGGGGTACTCAAAGGTCTGGTCCGTCGACCAGCCTCAATATGCAATCTATGCGACGAGACTCGAAAACGAGAAAACGATTGACAAAACTTACTAATATTAAAGCATTCAAGATATGGTTGAAATCTAAAAGATGAAATTGTGTTGTAGAATAAAGCTCAACTAGACTGAGTTAATCTGGCGTACCAGTTCTGTATAAATTGGTCATTTAATCTCTGCTTAACAATATATAGAAACATGTTAATATTACCTACACCTTGAAAAGTCCAGGCATCAACAAAACCAAGCGAGCACAATAAGTTCTTCAATAAGGAGCACCAGTTTGTTTTATTGGGATACAATTGGGATACAATTCTAAATCACTGTCAACTGGGTCATGCGTGTTGTGTATCGTGTTATTTCTTAAAAGTTGACCCAGCATTTGTAAAAATATTGCAAGACATATACATTTCCAGAAAGGAAATTCATTTCTGCGTTGAATAAGACCGAGATCGTGAAAATCGCTTCACAATTGATGAAGATATGGCTGTTCAAAGCGATGCCCCCCGTTTTGGGCTGATTTTGAGTTGCATACCTTGTTATATATATATATTTGATAGTGAAATATTTTTTTTCAGAAAAGTTAATTTTTCGTTATAATATGATTATTTATCATTCAAAATGATGTTTTCACTAATTAATATCATAGCCACACGCTAACCACCTGTGGTCACACCTAAATACTTTCCTATCTTGGCTAAGGCTAGCCTGTGCCCGTGGATGCTGTATAGTCTGCTTGTTACACTGTATAAAGTAGTATTTACCAATTATAAACAATATACTGTAGCCTGTGGTAACACGTGTTTACTGCTACTGAACTACTTATTTGTTTAAGATTACTGGTTTGTAGCCTATAACTTGATAAAGTTGTAAGCAACCAACTACCTCACATCCGCTTCCGGAGCATTTCTTATATGCCGCCAAGTCAACCTAAGATACTGAATTTTACACAATAAATTCGTAATGATTTGATTTTGGAAGCCTCGATGCTTTCCATGTTGACACCATATGATAAATTTAGTGGCAGTTGCAACATCATTGAAATCGTAAGTACATTTATTTCGTAAAAAAGAGTAATGTGCTAAACTAAGAGCACGTGCACTTCGTGCGAGGTTTTTTTAATTAGGTAATGAATGAACACATGTCAAATGGGCTTGATCATCTTATTCAATATTAATCTTTCACTATCCAACAGACATGTAAAATAAAACTTCTGTATAATGGTTTTGTTTTTGCTTTTTAATATACAGCCTGTGCCTTTTGAGAAAATTAGCACCATAAACAATTAAATTGGGAAAACAAAACATTAATATGCTTATAAATAACAATATTTGATCGTTTATAAGTGCATTCTTAACTGCATTTTTTATATTTACGTTATAAAGTGCCAGGAATTGTACAGTTTTTTTTAAATACTAAACTCGATAAACCAAGCATCAAGTTTATTGGAAAAGTATGTTTTAGTAAATGTGTGTCAGTTTTGGGGGGAAAATGTTTTGTGCCATTAGGAAACAGCCTGTAAAAGGCTGTAATTTTTGGCAAAAACCCCCACTGTGTTCAATGGTTTTAGTTGGCAAAATTACTTAATGCCCCCAGTATCCAAATTTTGCACAAAGACATGCTCCAAATACCAATTCATGTAATCTGTACAAACTATTTTCTGAAACTCGGCAAAAAAACAAAAGACAATTTATTTGATTAATCAACCTGTTTTTGTCATAGGTGCTCGATGGCAATGTTTTATTTATTTGTTTTTTTTAGCTCATCAGTGCCCCAGATAAGCTGCGTATCTGCGTCTTTCACCCTATTTAATTGCTTAAAAACGCAAAGAAACACAATATCATACTTATACGCAAATTCGTCAAATTTGATGCGTACAATAGCTTCGATCGAAAATGCTTTGCTCATTTTCGGTATTTTCTCATTGGAATTATTTTCGTAATGCGACGACGCTTTCATTCAGCATGCGCCTGGATGACGGAGCAGGAAAAGTCAAAGTTATCCAAACGCTCTGCGGTCTAGATTTCATTGTTGAATAATGCGTCTGACCAAATTATTGACGACGACATACATGCGTTTTAAATCTGACTTAATCCGTCGTTCATTGTGCATGTCTTTGTAAAGCATCTGTACTTTCAGCTTCTATTACGATGCAAAATAAAATGTCTAAGAGAGGTCGAAAGATGTCCGCGATTGTTGCGCCAAAATATCAGTCGATCGCAAACGTTTTCGAACCAAGAAAGCAAAAGCCCATAAGTGCCGATTCATTCATGTTATCATTTTTTTTAGTTTAAAGTTTATATTATCAGTGATTTTTTTTGCTATAATTTGTTACAGCCTGTGCCTTTTGAATTGGGAAAATTAGCGCGATAAACCGTGAAATTGGGAAAAATAGCGCGATAAACCATGAAATTGGGAAAAATTAAGCATTATAAATAGGATTATAAGTAACAGAAGTGATATTGTTTTTAAGTGCATGTTCAGGGAGTTTTCTAGAAAAGGAGTCTGGTCAAATTGTTTTTTTTTTAATCAATAAAAGTGGCAAGTTTGGGAATGATTTATGGACAAAAATGACTAAATTCAAGTTATATATTTTGTAAGATGTTTAAAAATAAAGTTGAGACCTAGATTTAAGAAATCATAATTAAGTTATATGAGACTTCTTTCTAAAAAATAAAAAAAATGAAAAAAGAAAAAAAAAAAATAATTTTTTTTATTTTTTTTTTAAAGTTGGGCTTTTTTTGGGAAATTTTGGTCAGAATTTTGGGAAAAACCGTGTATTTTTGCGATTGGGAAGCAGCCGAAATTCGGCTGTAAATTTGAGCAAAAAAAATCACTGATTATGCACAGTTTCAAGGATTAAAGATGTTATGAAACATCAGTTTATTAAAGTAAATGATGAAAGTTTACAGTTTATTGAATAAATACAAGTGTGCAGCTTCAACAGAAGTAAAGCGGCACTGGTTTTATGGTATACATTTTTATATCTCATATCACCCTATTTCAAGAATGAAATCACCCTATTTATCAAAATCAATGGGTGAAAACCCTAATTCCCAAATAATTATCTGGGGCACTGGCTCATCTATTGTTTGAAAAAAAAGGAGCTATTGTCATCACCTTGGCGTCGGTGTCCGCGTCCGGTTAAGTTTTGTGTTTAGGTCCACTTTTCTCAGAAAGTATCAATGCTATTGCATTCAAACTTGGTACACTTACTTACTATCATGAGGGGACTGGGCAGGCAAAGTTAGATCACTCTGACGTGCATTTTGACAGAATTATGTGCCCTTTTTATACTTAGAAAATTGATAATTTGGTTATGTTTTGTGTTAAGGTCCATTTTATTCCTTAAGTATCAAAGCTATTGCTTTCATACTTGTAACACTTACTTACTATCATAAGGAAACTGTGCAGGCAAAGTTATGTAACTCTGGTCGGCATTTTGACAGAATTATGTGCCCTTTTTATACTTAGAAAATTGAAAATTTGGTTAAGTTTTGTGTTTAGGTCCACTTTATTCCTGAAGAATCAAAGCTATTGCTTTCATACTTGCAACACTTACTAACTATCTTAAGGGGACTGTGCAGGCAAAGTTATGTAACTCTGACTGGCACTTAGACAGAATTATGGGCCCTTTATACTTAGAAAATTGAAAATTTGATTAAGTTTTGATCAACTTTACTCCTAAAGTATCATAGATATTGCTTTCATACTTGGAACACCCGCAAACTATCATAAGGGGACTGTACAGGACAAGTTGCATAACTCTGGTTGTCATTGTGACGGAATGATGGCCCTTTTTTGACTTGGTAACTTTGAATATATGGTTACAGTGATTTTTTTTGCCAGAAATTACAGCCGATATTTGGCTGCTTGCAATTGCAAAAAATGACGTTTTTTCCCAAAAATTTGATTAAAATTTCCCAAAAAAAGACAAAATTTTCCCAATTAAGCCAATAAGATTACAATGTAATTTAGCAATAATTTCGAACGAGTGCCGATCAAGTTGCTGAGTCGTCGCCGAACAACAACTGACTTACGTATTTTTCGCGAATGAGTCGAATATGATTTTACGTTGCTATCCACACTCTCTATATTGCGGAGGATACCGACGATAGTCGATGTATCCCGATTGTAAACGCCTGTTTTTACACACGCCCAAGATGGCGGCAAGCAGACGAGAAATTTGCGATGCGCGGCGAAAATGATAAATAGCATTCAAATTAACAACGGATATCATATGGTTATTACGGAATAATTTAATGCGTGTGTCAATTAACGCAAAATATAACGTTTGAGATAAAAACAACAAATATTTATTACAAATATTCACAGTGAATGTGCATCATGGAAATCAGTGTTGGGAAATTGGAGTTAGTCTACCTTTACTCACAAAGTTAATGCATTTACGATGAGTATCGTTCAAAACGGAAAGAGACAAACATGATATGATTTATATGTT
Source organism: Dreissena polymorpha (assembly GCF_020536995.1). NCBI lineage: Eukaryota > Metazoa > Mollusca > Bivalvia > Myida > Dreissenidae > Dreissena > Dreissena polymorpha. The sequence goes on from NC_068363.1 coordinate 34,848,696, forward strand.
AGTGGATCTGTGTAAAATCAGATTCATATGCATATTCTGCTTTATTATGTTTGTCACGCTTTACAGTTTACTGAAATAGCATTGAAGTGCAAGATGTTGAAAGGTAAAGGAATGAAATAAATTATTTTAACTCCATATAATACATCATTAACATAGCAAGACCACTAAAGCGTTTTTTTTTTATAAATATGTGTTAATGTTTTCACCATATGATATTTTATTTAAAAGAATACTGAATTAAATTCTTACTGTTAAAGAGGTTATGATTAAATGGTATATTTAAGAATCTATATAGATTATTGCAAGTTCAATATGAATGTGGAAGGATATTAACTTAACATTGTCTTCATTGTAAGAACACATTAAATTATTACTTTATAATATAAAAATGCTGTCCAACATACTTTAATAATTTTAATTCTGTTCTTATAATCATATTTATAATGTTTTCCAATTTCATGGTTTATCGCGCAATTTTTCCCAATTTCATGGTTTATCGCGCTAATTTTCCCAATCCAAAAGGCACAGGCTGTAAGAAAAAAAAGCAAAAAAAATCACTGGGTTAACTTTTGTGATTAGATCCACTTTACTTCTAAAGTATCAAAGCTATTGCTTTCAAACTTCAAAGACTTAAATGCTATCATCAGGGTTCTGTACCTGGCAAGTTGAATTTTACCTTGGCCTTTGAATGACCTTGACTATCAAGGTCAAATTATTAAATTTTGCTAAAATTGCCATAACTTCTTTATTTATGATTAGATTTGATTGATACTTTAACATAACAACTCTTACCTGACATGCAACAATAGACTCCACCCAAACAATCCCCCACGATACATGTACATAAATTTTATTCCATTTCTTAAGTATTAATTTTATTGTGACATATGATAAAGAGACGTTTTTCACATAAGAAAATCAAACATTCAATAAAATACAAATGAAATGAAGTATTATACGGCCAAAACTACAAATATTTATGTTTCTGTTTCCCCTTCCCTACCTTCCCAACAAAAAATGAGTGTATATCATTATCATCATTATCATCAGCAACTCTCAATCAAGTTCTGTTGTTAAAACTACTTTTACATGGTACATGTAGGGAGGAAAAACTGGCCAGGGGGAAAAAACTGGACGAACAGTGAAGAATATATGTAAAACAGAAGTAAAATTAAAGAGAAGGGGATAGAGGTAGTTTCAGCGGGGTATGGACATTAGCCCTCTGGGACATTATGGTGATGTGTTGTTGCAGACCCTTTGTTTTTTTTGTTTTTTATTCCATTTCTGAAGTATTAATTTTATTGTGACATATTATGATAAAGAGACGTTTTTCCCATAAGAAAATCAAACACTTAATAAAACACAAATGTAATGAAGTATTATACGGCCAAAACTACAAATATTTATGTTTCTGTTTCCCCTTCCCTACCTTCCCAACAAAAAATGAGTGTATATCATTATCATCATTATCATCAGCAACTCTCAATCAAGTTCTGTTGTTTAAACTACTTTTACATGTTAGGGGGGAAAAACTCGCCAGGGGGGAAAAACTAAACGAAAAGTGAAAAATATATGTAAAAAAGAAGTAAAATAAAAAAGAAGGGGATAGAGGTAGTTTTAGTGGAGTATGGACATTAGCCCTCTAGGACATTAGCCCCTAGGACAAAAGCCCCTTCAAAAAAGTGCACGCTAGGACATTAGCCCCCAGGTGTTTTTCATGTAAAACATTCAATTTTTTTTTTATTTAAAGTAAGCATTTTTAACCAGGTTTTTAACCAGGTTTTCCGAAGGAAAAAACTGGTTATTAGATTGGCGAATGCGGGCGGGCTGGCTGGCAGGCTGGCGGGCGGGCGGAACAAGCTTGTCCGGGCCATAACTATGTCGTTCATTGTCAGATTTTAAAATCATTAGGCACATTTGTTCACCATCATTGGACGGTGTGTCGCGCGAAATAATTACGTCGATATCTCCAAGGTCAAGGTCACACTTTGAGTTCAAAGGTCAAAAATGGCCATAAATGAGCTTGTCCTGGCCATAACTATGTCATTCATTGTGAGATTTTAAAATCATTTGGCACATTTGTTCACCATCATGGGACGGTGTGTCGCACGAAAGAATCACGTCAATATCTCCAATGTCAAGGTTGCCACGACTAAAAATAGATTTTTTAAAAAACAAACTTACAAAGGGGGTTAATTTTGTTTGTTCATTTCAAAAGTTCAGTTTGAGTTTTCTCCCTTTATCAGATTTTTTTTTCACAATGAAAACCTGGTTTTGTGACAATTTTGTCCCTTGTTATTCCATATTTTAATTTCATATGTAAATACAAACAATATATAGCTTGTACCACACCCGTACATTTTTAACCAGGTTTTCCGAAGGAAAAAACTGGTTATTAGATTGGCGAATGCGGGCGGGCTGGCTGGCGGGCTGGCTGGCGGGCTGGCCGAATAAGCTTGTCCGGGCCATAACTATGTCGTTCATTGTCAGATTTTAAAATCATTTGGCACGTTTGTTCACCATCATTGGACGGTGTGTCTCGCGAAATAATTACGTCGATATCTCCAAGGTCAAGGTCACACTTTGAGTTCAAAGGTCAAAAATGGCCATAAATGAGCTTGTCCGAGCCATAACTATGTCGTTCATCATCAGATTTTAAAATCATTTGGCACATTTGTTCACCATCATTGGACGGTGTGTCGCGCGAAATAATTACGTCGATATCTCCAAGGTCAAGGTCACACTTTGAGTTCAAAGGTCAAAAATGGCCATAAATGAGCTTGTCCTGGCCATAACTATGTCATTCATTGTGAGATTTTAAAATCATTTGGCACATTTGTTCACCATCATGGGACGGTGTGTCCCACGAAAGAATCACGTCAATATCTCCAATGTCAAGGTCGCCACGACTAAAAATAGATTTTAAAAAAAAAAAAAAACTTACAAAGGGGGTTAATTTTTTTTGGTCATTTCAAAAGTTCAGTTTGAGTTTTCTCCCTTTATCAGATTTTTTTTTCACAATGAAAACCTGGTTTTGTGACAATTTTGTCCCTTGTAGTTTTTTTTTTTACAATTTCTTTACTATTTTTTTCAGTTTTAGCAACTCTCAATCTAATTATGTTATTAAAACTACTTTTACATGGTAGAGGGGAAAAACTGCATGGGCAGGGGGAAAACTGACAGAAAAGTGAAGAATAAATGTAAAAGATAAGTGATAAAAAAGATAAGAGTGTGGAGGCAGTTTAATCCACTATCAATCAAATTCTGTTGTAAAAGCTACTTTTACAAGGTAGGGGGAAAAATTGCCAGGTGAAAAAAATGGCCGAAAATTAAAGAATAAATGTAAAAGAGAAGTAAAATAAAAGATAAGGGGATAGAGGTAGTTTAAGCAACTCTCTTTCAAATTCTGTTGTTAAAAATACTTGTACAAGTTGGGAGGGGGGGGGACTTGCCAGGGGGAAAAACTGACCAAAAGGTGAATAATAAATATAAAAGATAATTAAAATATAATATAAGGGGGTGGAGGCAGTTTTAGCAACTCTCAATCAAATTCTGTTGTTAAAACTACTTTTACATGGTAGAGGGTAAAAACTGGCAAGGGGGGAAATACTGGCCAAAAAGCGAAGAATAAATGTAAAAGATAAGTAAAATAAAAGATAAGAGTTTGTAGGCAGTTTTTGCAACTCTCAATCAAATTGTATTGTTAATACTACTTTTACAAGGTAGGGGGGGGGGGGGGACTGGCCAGGGGGGAAAAACTGGCCAAAATGTGTAGACAGAAAGATATATTAAATGAAAAATCAGGGGGGGAAGAATTTTACTAGGGGGGGGGGAAGAATTGGCGTAGGCAACTTTTTCCCTGGGAAGCTGGTTTTTTAAATGATGTGTATGACGCAATAAAACATTTCTTCGTACATGTATCGTATTGCATTCAATCTAAATTTAAATTCGCTCGTCCAATGAAAGCTCTGCCCCATAATGCACTGTACTCTTAAAACTTCTGAAAATTGGCATATGCTTATGGTTGTGCTTATGAAATTCTTAAACTTATTTATTGTCATAAACATTATTTGTTTGTAAGTGATGTTGTAATTTTATTGGATTAACGTATAAATTTGCACATTAGAAAAGCGGTATGTATGCTGTTTTTGATACAATTTGGTTTAAATGCATGTATTGACGAATGACAACACAGCATGGCAATGAACAGGACCTATATATGTAGGCTATACTATGCCTGTTTAATAGCTGCCCGCAATAAATGAGTTCAAATCTTATAACGCTGTCCGTTTATAACGCTGTTCTTTGGCTTTGACCCTGTCATCCGTATTAAATTAATTGGACTTACAGAGTAGTGGTTATGGAAATTACCAATCGAACAGATGTATTGACAGACATATGAGAATCAAAGTAATTTATTTATAATCCAGTAATAGTCAGTAACACCAACTTTTATGGACACAACCATTGTGTTTTATGGAAACAACAACATTTTGTATTTCGGAAAGCGACGATCGGTAATTTCAGTTACCACTAGGAAAATTTCAGCAGACAAGTTTTACTAAATATTCTTATGTTTTCCTCGAATATTCCACCAGAAAATTGTTGTATACCATTATACACCAATGATTTAAAAGTAATATTTCTTTGATTTTTGTGAGGAACACTGTCTATAAAATAAAATACTTATAAATATGACTCAAGGCTCGACTTGAGTTTGTATGATATTGAAAAAAACAAATCGTATTTCAGTTTATCCTTCTATCTGATGGTTTCATCAATTCCCATATAGCTTTGCTATTCACTTATTTTGGAAATAATGACATATATGTGATAAAACTTACTTTATTACTTATTTTTATGCCCCTGGTAGGGTGGCATATAGCAGTTGAACTGTCAGTACGTCTGTCTGTCAGTCCGTGATTCCGTCTGAAAACATTAACATTGGCCATAACTTTTGCAATATTGAAGATAGCAACTTGATATTTGGCATGCATGTGTATCTCATCAGGGCCCTTAATCCATTTTAGGGGAAGTGGGTCGCTACCCTCATGAGGGGGAATTTTCGCCAAGTTTCCCTTTTTAGGGGATTTTTTTACTTTCTCATTATTTCATTTGTACATGTTTGCACTATATTCATTTCTTTTTTCAATTAAGTATGTTTGACAAGATTAAATTGAAATAGAATTGTAATATAATAGTCATGAGACACATCTTTAAAATATTTTTTTTTTATTTTTTTTTTTAATTGGGGGAATTTTTTCCCCAAAAGGGGAAAAAGTATACTTTTCAGATGGGGGACTGCGGCCAAATTTCGACAGATTGAGGGCCTTGCTTATGGAGCTGCACATTTTCAGTGCATAAAGGTCAAGATCATTCTTCAAGGTCAAAGGTCAAAAATACAAATCCAAGGGAAATAATAAGCTTTAAAGGGAGATAATTATCTGTACTTGCATGCCGAATGATAATATAAATTACATAAATCAAAGCGCAGTAGGGCGCAGTAGGGGCCATTGAGTCACTAACAAACACATCTCTAAATAATTGTTATTTTGAAACTTCAATCACATAAATGTGTTAGTTTTTGCCTAGAATGGTCATGTTAGTATTATATGGAAGTACTTTATATCTAAATTTATAAGCCTTTATGTGTTGTTAAGTTTTTACATAGTACAGTTTTTGGTGAAAAGACCAATAACATTTTTAGGCCTGAAGAGCTTATGTCATGGGGTGGTTTCCATCGTGCGTGGGTGTGTTAGACTTTTTTAGCTCCACTGGCCAGAGGCCAGCGGGGCTTATGTCATGGTCCTGTGTCCGTCGTGCGTGCGTGCGTCCGTGCGTGCGTGCATTAATTCCTTAAAACATCTTCTTCTCCTAAACTACCGGTCCAATTCTGATGAAATTTCACAGGAATGTTCCTGGGGTAAACTTCTTTCAAATTTGTTCAAATTATGCCCCTGGGGTCAAATTTGACCCTGCCCCTGGGGTCACAAAAATGAAAATTGGCTTATATAAGGCCTATTTTGTGAAAACTTTCAAAATCTTCTCGTCCATAATCATTGGGCCTAGGGCTATCAATTTTGGTATGTAGAGACATCTAATAGTCCTCTACCATATTTTTCAAATTATGGCTCTGGGGTCAATTTGACCCTGCCCCGGGGGTCACAAAATTGAACATATGCTTATATAAGGCCTATTTTGTGAAAACTTTCAAAATCTTCTCGTCCATTACCATTGGGCCTAGGTCTATCAAATTTGGTATGTTGAGACATCTTATAGTCCTCTAACAAATTTCTTCAAATTATGCCCCTGGGGTCAAATTTGACCCTGCCCCGGGGGTCACAAAATTGAACATATGCTTATATAAGGCCTATTTTGTGAAAACTTTCAAAATCTTCTCGTCCATTACCATTGGGCCTAGGTCTATCAAATTTGGTATGTTGAGACATCTTATAGTCCTCTACCAAATTTCTTTAAATTATGCCCCTGGGGTCAAATTTGAACCTGCCCCGGGGGTCACAAAATTGAACATATGCTTATATAAGGCCTATTTTGTGAAAACTTTCAAAATATTCTCGTCCATAACCATATGGCCTAGGGATATCAAATTTGGTATGTAGAGGCATCTAATAGTCCTCTACCAAATTTCTTCAAATTATGCCCCTGGGGTCAAATTTGACCCTGCCCAGGGGGTCACAAAATTGAACATATGCTTATATAAGGCCTATTCAGTGAAAACTTTCAAAATCTACTCGTCCATAACCATTGGGCCTAGGGCTAATAAATTTAGTATGTTGAGACATCTTATAGTCTTCTAAACAGTCTATTATGTAAAGTTGGAATACAACATTATTTATAGAATGGACTGTTTCATCACCGTATGGGCAAGCCCCCTTTGCTCATACACTACATGGGCAAAACCCCTTTGCTCATCCACAGTATTTTTATGAGCAAAGGGAGTTTGCCCATACGGTGCATGAGCAAAGGGGGTTTGCCCATATGGTGCATGATCAAAGGGAGTTTGCCCATACGGTGCATGAGCAAAGGGGGTTTACCCATGCGGTGCATGAGTAAAGGTCCATCTATTTTTAATTGATAACTATAATTTATGGTTTTAATCGTTGTTTTTATGACCACTGACGTCTGCATGGTAATAACCAAGCAAATGAAGCTGAAACAGTCCATTCTAGAATTAATGTTGTATTCCAACTTTACATAATAGAATGTTACAGGTACATTGATCATGACTCGTAGATGACCCCTATTGATTTTCAGGTCACTAGGTCAAAGGTCAAGGTCACGTTGACCCGAAATAGTAAAATGGTTTCCAGATGATAACTCAAAAGCGCTTATGCCTAGGATCATGAAACTTCATAGGTACAATGATCATGACTCGAAGATGATTCCTATTGATTTCAGGTCACTAGGTCAAAGGTCAAGGACGGGGTGAAATAGTAAAATGGTTTCCCGATGATAATTCAAGAACGCTTATGCCTTAGGATCACGAAACTTCATAGGTATATTGATCATGACTCGCAGATGACCCCTATTGATTATCAGGTCAATGGGTCAAAGGTCAAGGTCACAGTGCCAAATAACGTATTCACACAATGGCTGTCAAGGTTACGGTGACTCAACTTAGAAAAATGGTTTCTGGATGATAACTCAAGAATGCCTAGGATCATGAAATTTCATAGGTATATTGATCATGACTCGTAGATGAAATAATGATGAAACTTGACCAGGATGTTTGTCTGGACAATATCTAGGTCAAGTTTGACATTTGGTAAAGATTGAATGAACCGACTTCTCTCAGGTGAGCGAACTAGGGCCATCTTGGCCCTCTTGTTTTAATTCCGCTGACTTTCTAACCATATTAGCAAGAAAGTTACTGGCGTTTATTTCATAGTAATATTCGCTCTATAACTCAATGTTACTAGCTGCGAAATTTCTTAGCAGGATGACCTCATTAGGGCTCCACTAAGAAAATGTGCAGGAAGTAAAGTCGAGATAAAAAGCGAATTTAAATATGAAATAAATGCTTATCACCTTTTTTACTGGTATGGCTGAAACGTGAGCTTCATTTAAAAAATAAACAAAAGTAATGAAGGGTATAAAACGGCGAGAAATAACTGTCTTGGCATGGACGTTGCAATCTTGCTTATTACGTGATTACCTCCTCTGTATAAATGCATTATTCCTCTGTATGATGTGTGCTATGAATACCAGGTGTACACCATGTTGTGTTCTGTATGATGTGTGCTATGAATACCAGGTGTACACCATGTTGTGTTTTTCAGTTCATCAACATGGGTGTGAAGTGTTTCTCCAGTGGACCGTCTCCCTTGGTAACAGAGTGTGACTACAGACTCTCTAAGGAGGTAACACTCAGTGTTTGTGCTGAAGTGCTTGTGTGCATTTGTGTCAATGTGTGTATGTGGGACTTAAATATATATTGTTCACATACAATATGTTTGACTTAATTTTACATTTTAATTATTTTGCATTATGTATACTTCACACAATTACATATTGTTTATTTAAAATATTGAAATTAAATTAGATTATGTCCACATATATTTTTATGCCCCCTTTCAAAGAAAAGGGGGCATATAGTGATCGTGAAACTACGTCAGTCCGTCTGTCTGTCCGTCCGTCTTTCCATCACACTTTACGTTTAGGTTTCGAAAAATGCTCATTACTTCTATGTCCCTTGAGATATAACCTTCATATTTGGTATGCATGTGTATATGGACAAGGCCTTTCCATATGCACACAAATTTTGACCCCTGTGACCTTGACCTTGAAGTTAGGGTCCGCGTTTATGTTTCGAAATCTTCGTTTAGGTTCTGAAAAATGCTCATAACTTCTATGTCCCTTGAGATATAACCTACATATTTGGTATGCATGTGTATACGGACAAGGCCTTTCCATACGCACACAAATTTTGACCCCTGTGACCTTGACCTTTAACTTAGGGTCTGCGTTTAGGTTTCGAAATCTGCGTTTAGGTTTCGAAAAAGCTCATAACTTCTATCAAGCGTTTATAGGGGGGGGCATAAGTCATCCTATGGTGACAGCTCTTGTTTTAATTGATATGCACAAAAAATACAACCAGAAGAACTTATAATGTTATTATCCCCAGCCATAGGCGGAGGGATATTGTTTTGGCGTTGTCCGTCCGTCCGTCCGTCTGACCGGCACTTTTGTGTCCGTAGCCATATCTTGGAAGTGCTTTGCCGGATTTCATTGAAATTTGGTATGAGTATATATATGGATAAGAGGATGATGCACGCCAAATGGCATTGAACACTATCGGATAATAACGGAGTAATGGCCCTTTGTATCTTGAAAAAATGCTTTTTGTGTGTGTCCAGAGCCATATCTTGAAAGTGCTTTGACGGATTTTATTGAAACTTGGAATGAGTTTATATATGGATAAGAGGATGATGCACCTTATATGGCATTGTACACCATCGGATAATAACGGAGTTATGGCCCTTTGTATCTTGAAAACATACTTTGTTTGTGTGTCCGAAGACATATATTGGAAGTTCTTTGACAGATTTCATTGAAACTTGGTATGAGTATACATATGGATAAGAGGATGATGCACATTGGCCTTGTTTATCCGTCCAGAATACTTATATGTCCAGAAGTATAATGGCTGGGGATATCAATTCAACGAATTTGCTTGTTACACTTATATTTGTCACTGTCAGTATTAGTTCCAGATGTAGCTTATATAATATTTATTATGCAACCCTTCGAGGAAGAGGGGGTATATTGTTTTGCACATGTCGGTCAATCAGTCGGTCGGTCCGTCCACCAAATGGTTTCCAAATGATAACTCAAGAACACTTAGGCCTGGGATCAGGAATGTTCATAGATACATTGATCATGACTGGCAGATGACCCCTATCGATTTTCAGGTCACGAGGTCAAAGGTCAAGATGTCAGTGAATTGAAACAGTAAAATGGTTTCCGGATGATAACTCAAGACTGCTTAAGCCTGGGATCAGGAAAGTTCATGGGAACATTTTGGTCATGACCGCCAGATGACCCCTATTGATTTTCAGGTCACTAGGTCAAAGGTCAAGGTCACATTGACTCAAAACAATAAAATATTTTCCAGATGATAACTCAAGAACACTTAGGCCTGGTATCAGGAAAGTTCATAGGGACATTGGTCATGACCGGCAGATGACTACTATTGACTTTCAGTTCACTAAAATTAACCATTGGCTGCGAAATGACATTTCCAATGAAAAAAATTGTTCTAGTTACGCATTCACTCAATTTCTTTACCAACTTACAAATTGAATCGATTAGTTTTTATGCCTAATTCTTGTGTGCCCGCGGACCCATATACGGAATACGGGTGGGGACAAATCTCTTTTTTTGCGCCAATGATGCAAGGGCGCATCCACGGCAGAACACTGCAATTGGTTTCAGAACACTGCAATCGGTTTCGAATATACTTATGTAGTTACACATACAATCAAACAAATACCATATAATAAATAAATATATATCAATAAAAAATCGGTTCTTCGAGAAGAGTTCTAGCCAAACGGTAGTTCTAGCCATCAGGTTTCCACTGTATTCATCATGCTTCAAAATCAACAATACAAACAATTTAATTCATCTTCAATACATGTTTATGTATGTTAAAGAAATTCTAGCCTATATATGTACATATATATATAGTGAGAGAGAATAACAGGTAACTGTCTGATCTTTTTGTAATATATGAGGCAAGGCTTAGAATAATATAACGGCGAGGCTTATTATACCCCACAAACAAAGTTAGGGGGGTATATTGGAATGAACTTGTCGGTTGGTCTGTCTCTCGGTCCGTATTAAGTATCCACTCTCTAATTCAAGTAGTTTTCATCCGATCTTCACCAAACTTGGTCAGAAGTTGTATCTACGTGATGTCTAGGCCAAGTTCGAACATGGGCCTTGCCGGGTCAAAAACTAGGTCACGGGGTCACTGAGTGCATTTTAAACATTCAGCATGTTGTCCGCTCTCTAATTCAAGTAGTTTTGATCAGATCTTCACCAAACTTGGTCAGAAGTTGTATCTAGATGATCTTAAGGCCATGTTTGAACATGGGCCTTGCCGGGTCAAAAACTAGGTCACGGGGTCACTTAGTGCGTTTTTTAACATTCAGCATGGTGTCCTCTCTCTTATTCAAGTAGTTTTCATCCGATCTTCACCAAACTTGGTCAGAAGTTTTATCTAGATGATCTGAAGGCCAAGTTCGAACATGGGCCATGCCAGATCAAAAACTAGGTCACAGGGTCACTTAGTATGTTTTACACATTGAGCATGGTGTCCGCTCTCTATTTTAAGTAGTTTAAATCCGATCTTCACCACACTTGGTCAGAAGTTGTAACTAGTTCGAACATGGGCCATGCCGGGTCAAAAACTAGGTCACGGGGTCACTTAGTGTGTTTTAAACCTCACCATGTTGTCTGCTCTCTAATTCAAGTAGTTTTTATCCAATCTTCACCAAAATTGGTCAGAAGTTGTATCTTGATAATGTCTAGGGCAAGTTTGAATATGGGTCATGCCGGGTCCAAAACAAGGTCCCGTGGTCACTTAGTGCGTTTTAAACATCACGATGTTGTCCGCTGTCTAATTCAAGTAGTTTTCATCCAATCTTCACCAAACTTGGTCAGAAATTGTATCTAGATGATGTCTAGGTCAAGTTTGAATATGGGTCATGCCGGGTCAAAAACTAGGTCACGGGGTATCTTAGTAATTTTTAAACGTCATCATGTTGTCCGCTCTCTAATTCAAGTAGTTTTTATCCAATCCTCACAAAACTTGGTCACACATTTTATCTAAATGATCTCTAGGACAAGTTTGAACATGGGCCATTCCGGGCTTCAAACTAGGTCACGTGGTCTCTTAGTGCGTTTTTTAACATTCAGCATGGTGTCCGTTCTCTAATTCAAGTCGTTTACATCCGATCTTTAACAAACTTGGTCAGAAGTTTTATTGAGATGATCTTAAGGCCAAGTTAGAACATGGGCCTTTCTGGGTCAAGAACCAGGTCAAGGGGTCACTTAGTGCGTTTTAAAAATTGAGCATGGTGTCCGCTGTTTTTTGTGAAGACGACATGCAAAATATTATATGTCAATGCGGCATGTGGGGGTATTCGGCATGTCTGTGACAAAGCTCTAGTTTTATTTCAGCCGATCCTGATATATAACAAAAACATCAGGCAGTAACCTGTTTTTCTGTTTATCATACCTCTACGTCCGGAGTATAGAGAAATAATGAAAAAATCGCTAAAAAGCTGCATTTTAAGCGGGAAAGAATATGATTTTTGTTGTTTGACATGTTAATAATGACGTCATGAGCTCTTGCGCTTAATATTTGTAAAATATGTTTTTGCTGTTTGTGTAGCATTTTTGTGTTAAAAATATAGCACATTTTGGTATCAAATTGTTTGTTTTGTTGAATCTGAATCAATTTTACTAAAAAATATTACTTTGTAGTTGATTCCGAGTAATATGACCTATCTCCTATCATCGACTGATATAAGAAAATTCCTGTTGAACTGATATAAAAAATATATCATGCAGTTTTATATCAGTCAGATTATAATGCAGCGGTATGATAAATATAGTTACAGTGTCATGTTGATGTTATGTAAAAATGACAGACATTATATTCTGATCTAAAACTGTTCCTGTATTTTCACCAGCAGTTTATGTTGACTTGTATAGTCAATGAGAAAAACAAAAACAATTGTTATAGATGTAACACTATACCAGTAATACACCCTATATCAATTCTAATGTTCACAGAAATATCTTTGAACTTATGACATTATTTGTTTACAAAATAAATGCACCTGCAAAAACACTAAAAAGTCTTTATTATCCTAACAAAATGTTCTTACACACAACAACACAATCACATGGCAATTTAAATCCTCTGAATCATCAATCAAGATACATGTTAAATTACACTATCCCACTTTGAACACGATGATACTACTCTTCTTGTATAATCCCACAATGATGGAGGCAGTGTGTCTGTTGTAGCAGACTGATATTGGTTCCACCACTCCATCCTCCTTTGTACCAAGAGTAGCCAGCTTTCTCTTGCCCTCACTATCTACTTGTAGGATAGTGTTGGACCCGTTAGCACTGACTAGCACTTGGCCTGCAGGTGTCACATGAAGACCATTTAGCAATTGTAGTGCATGGTCAGTGAATGTGGCCAGGACTGAACCATCCCTGGCCAGAGTCAGGAGCTTTTGCTGGGGGCAATTAATGATGTACAACTTGTCCCCTGTGGGGCTCACAGCACACCCGAATACTGTAAAACAGAGTACCATCAACATATTGAATAACATGTATAGTAGTTAATAATAAATCTTATTGAAACTGTATAAATAATGTGTTGTTAAAAATACCAGAGACAACAAATTATTAAGATATGTATAAAATCCACTAATAATAAATATTTATGTTTGGCAGGAAGTTCTGTTCCAGTGTTCTAAATGTTTGTTAGTGACTGGTGTTAGAATAATTAAAGTCTTCACAAACAACGTAGAAAGAAATAATTACGCTTTAATATGAACAGGAATATGTCAGGTGGTATAACTCATTAACATTACCCATACATACAAACTTGGTTATAATGGTATTGACACAAAATGGAATATTTTATGATCATCATTCAAAAGAATAACTATATGGTTGATATTGGATCCATATTCTTCATCAGTTATGAAAGTCAGTTGCTGAACTTATTAAGTCATGCTCATTTACTAAATATTAAAAAACAAAACAAAAAAAAGCAGGTTACAAACAGTTATTGAACCACACAATCAAATGTTCAACAACATTTTAGGTCAAATTCTTATATCAGATATTATAAAAAGCAACAAACAATTAAAAGATCTACTAAATATGCCCGATTTTACCAATCCATTAAATTTTATGTAAACAAAATTTAATTATTTCACAATATTTTTAGACATGGCATTCTGGGAACGATACGAAACATTAATTATTTTCTAAACTTCGGTTGAAATAATACACTGACGGAACATTTTAAATGTATTTATTGAACAAATCACATATAATGATTCATTAACAATGATTCTTACCTGTATAACTGTCTGATGTATCCTCATACATCTTGCTGACAAGTTTCCCATTCAGTGTATACTTGTACAGTGCAGTACAAGTAGTAATATACATGTCTCCCTGGTGGAAAGCAATACCAACACATGCATGTTTAAACTGAAGCTTTCTTCCTATTACCAGCTGTCTGTTGTTGACTGTGATGAACTGGACCTGATGTATGTTCTTAGCAGGGTCATTCACAGTAACAGCCACTTCACTGGGTGTGATATCACACAGGGTCGATGGATAGCCAGTCACACTACAGTGACTCACCACCTCGTACTGCTGGTCAAGAAGCTTGACTTTCTTATTCTCGTTGTCTGCAACCAGGATCTGTTTGGCTGGGAGAACAAGGATTGCTATGATACCACATTCCTCTGAATCACTTGATATTTTCACATTGTGTTCAGACTTGCCCTGCACAGTGATAACCTTGTTTGGATTATCTTGTACCATCATTCGTTCAATCTTCCCAAGACCTAACAGTGTTGACAAGTACTGTACAATTTCACTGTTAGGCTGGAATGATATATAAAATTTATCCTGAAGAGTGCTATTCAAAAAAGTTTTAGATTGTTTTATTATTTCCTCGCATTTTCTGGTGGCAATAAACGATAACTCCTGCTTGCTTTTATCACTTATGTCCTGTGTGGCGTCTCGAAGTCGTTTCAATTCATCCCTAAGCCTGATGCAATTATCAGCTTCACTTTTGGTAGAGGCCTGCAGTTTGGTTAGAGTATCTAACATTTCCTTTCGTGTCTTCTGTTCAATAGTGTCTAGGGCTGCGTTTATTTCTCTGCGAGTGTTCTGTATCTTGTGTAACTGTTCATCATATGAACTTTGCACATACTGAATGCTAGCCTCTTGGTTGTCTTGAAGTTTCTTCAACTCTTTTAGAATAGTTTGGATAGAAACTGAAAGTTGTTGAAGGTCTGTTGACTGGCTTTTTACGATGTCGGATATAAGAGTTATCTTTTGGCAGTGTCTGAAAGAAAATTGAAAAAAAAAATTACACCTGTATACAATACTTAATAGTTTTAAAAGATTGTGTAATGGGAATCTAAAGTACTTTGGTAAAATCAGAATGAAATAGTTCACATACTAGAATTTAGCTTTAGGTCAACATGCTATTTACATAAGTATTTATTTATTTTAATCTAAAACCTACATATTAATTTCAACAGATATTTTATTGGATGTGAAATCAGTGACCAAATTACAAAGATAGCTTAAAACTGCTGTCTTTTTTAGCTCATCTATTTTTTGAAAAAAAATTATGAGCTATTGTCATCACTTTGGCGTCGGCGTCGGCGTCTGCGTCGGCGTTGGCGTCCGGTTAAGTTTTGCGTTTAGGTCCACTTTTCTCAGAAAGTATCAATGCTATTGCATTCAAACTTGGTACACTTACTTACTATCATGAGGGGACTGGGCAGGCAAAGTTAGATAACTCTGGCGTGCATTTTGACAGAATTATGTGCCCTTTTTATACTTAGAAAATTGATAATTTTGGTTAAGTTTTGCGTTTAGGTCCTATTTTCTCAGTAAGTATCAATGCTATTGCATTCAAACTTGGTACACTTACTAACTATCATGAGGGGACTGGGCAGGCAAAGTTAGATAACTCTGGCATGCATTTTGACAGAATTATGTGCCCTTTTTATACTTAGAAAATTGATAATTTTGGTTAAGTTTTGCGTTTAGGTCCATTTTATTCCTTAAGCATAAAAGCTCTTGCTTTCATTCTTGCAACACTTACTATCATAAGGGGACTGTGGAGGCAAAGTAATGTAACTCTGACTGGCATTTTGACAGAATTATGTGCCCTTTTTATACTTAGAAAATTGAAAATTTGATTAAGTTTTGTGTTTAGGTCCACTTTATTCCTACAGTATCAAAGCTATTGCTTTCATACTTGCAACACTTATGAACTATCATAAGGGGACCGTGCAGGCAAAGTTATGTAACTCTGACTGGCATTTGGACGAAATAATGGGCCCTTTATACTTAGAAAATTGAAAATTTGGTTAAGATTTATGTTTTGGTCCACTCTACCCCTAAAGTATCATAGATATTGCTTTCATACTTGGAACACTCACAAACTATCATAAGGGTACAGTAAAAGGACAAGTTGCATAACTCTGGTTGTCATTGTTACGGAATTATGGCCCTTTTTTGACTTAGTAACTTTTAATATATGGTTAAATTTTGTGTTTCGATCCACTTTACTTCTTAAGTATCAATGCTATTGCTTTCAAACTTCAAATACTTTCATGCTATCATGAGGTTACTGTACCTGGCAAGTTGAATTTTACCTTGACCTTTGAATGACCTTGACTCTCAAGGTCAAATTATTAAATTTTGCTAAAATTGCCATAACTTCTATTTATGATTAGATTTGATTGATACTTTGACGAAACTACTCTTACCTGACATACCACAATAGACTCCACCCAATCCATCCCCCGTGCCCTCCCCCCCCTCCCCTCCGCCCTCCCCCCCCCCTAAATTTTTTTTTCTTTTTTTAAGATCATCTCACAAAGGACCACCACACCCTCACACTATACCCCCACCCCCCCCACCCCACCCCCCCAATTTTTTTTTTGATTTTTTTTTTTTTTTTTTTAAAGATCATCTCACAAATTACCACCACACCCTCACACTATACCCCCCCCCCCCCATTTTTTTTTTGAAACGGTTATGTTTGAAATACCGTCCAACCATCGCACCCAAAAAATACCCCCCCCCCCATCGCCCCCCCCCACCCCCCCCCCCCCCACCCCCCCGATTTTTTTTTTTTTTTTTTTCGCTTTTTTGGAAGATAATGTAATAAATGTCCACAACCCCACACTATACACCCCTCTTCACTCCACCCCTCCCTCCTTTGTGATTGAAAATGAGAGTCCCTTCACCTTTGAAAAGAAAATAGATGAGCGGTCTGCACCTGCAAGGCGGTGCTCTTGTTTAATATTTTTATGCCCCCAGAGTATAGGTTTGGAGGACATATTAAAATCGCACCGTCCGTTAGTTGGTTAGTTAGTTAGTCTTTCCGTCCGGATTAGTTTCCGCTCAATAAGTCAAGCAATGAAAATGTGTAAAGCAATAACATCTAGGTTAAGTGCGATTATCGTCCAAATTGACCCAGACACTCTTGAGTTACGGCCCTTGAATCATCGTAAATTTTTATTTTTTTCTCATTTCCGCTCAATAACTCTATCAAATTTCATAGGATCTTCACCAAACTTCATGAAAATGTGTAAGTCAATAATATCTAGGTCAGGTTTGATAATCGGCCGAATTCACCCTGACACTCTTGAGTTACAGCCCTTGAATCATCGTAAAATTGGGTTTGTTCGCGTTTCCGCTCAATAATACTAGCAATTATCATCAGATCATCATCAAACTTCATGGAAATGTGTAAGGCAATAACTACTATGTCAAGTGCGATAATCAGCCAAATCGACCCAGACACTGCTGAGTTACAGCCCTTGAATCATCGTAATGTTGTGTGTTTTTTCTCGTTTCCGCTCAATAATTTTAGCAAATTTTGTAGGATCTTCATCAAACTGCATGAAAATGTGTAAGGCAATAATATCTAGGTCAAGTTCAATAATCGGCCAAATTGACCCAGACACTTCTGAGTTACGGCCCTAGAATCATAAAAAATAGCGTTTTTTCTCATTTCTGCTCAATAACTCGAGCAAATGTCATAGGATCTTTGCCATACTTCATGAAAAGTGTGTAAGGTCATGAGATTTAGGTCAAGTTCAATAATCAGCAAAATTGACCAAGACACTCCTGAGTTAGGGCCCTTGAATCATGGAAAAATTGAGTTTGTTTCTTGTTTCCGCTCAATAACTCAAGCAATTGTCATCGGATCTTCACCAAACTTCATAAAACTGTGTAAGATAATAAAATCTAGGTTAAGTTTGATAATCAGAAAAATTTACACAGGCACTTCTGAGTTACGGCCCTTGAATCATAAAAAAAAAGTGTTTCCGCTCGAAAAATGCTCAAAACTTCTTTGTTGCTTCAGCTGTAACCTGCATATTTGGTACATGCATGCATGTGTATATGGACAAGGCCTTTCCATACGTACACAAATTTCGACCCCTTTGACCTTGACCTTGAACTTTGGGTCGGCGTTAAGGTTTCGAAATCTGCGTATAGCTTTCGAACAAGCGTTTTTTTGGGGGCATATGTCTTCCGATGGAGACAGCTGGTGTTTGAATTAATGTACATGAACACATTAATTTTTTATTGAAATAAAAAATATTTTGTTGATATAATGAAATTTATTTTATATTTCCGTAATTATTTGACTTCCTAGAAAAGAAGTTTGAAAACCCTACATTTGTTTCTTAACCTGTTCTTAATTTAAGTATTGTTAAAATTTACCTGTGATTAACAATTGCACAGTTTGTGCAGCACAGCTCAATGTGATTATCACAAAACAATTCAAGGTTTTTATCTTTATGGACATCGCATTTCAATAGAAAATCTTCCACCTGCTTTGCCACTGGCCATTTCTTTAAATCTCCCCTTCCATAGGGGGCATGTTTTATAAACAACTGGCTGTGCATGCCAATACATTTTCCGCAGTAAAATTTAACACAAGTTTCACAGTAGAAATCAGCCATTTTATCCAGTTTCTTGTCTTCACATGTCGAACATAAGAAATCTTGGAGAATGTCAGATCCCTTGTCAATGGTGGATTGTAAAAAGGTTGCCATTTTACTGAAAGCGTTTTGTAAACAAAGCAGCTTTAAATCTCTTAAAGTTTAATTTAATTAATATTGTTTAGTATCCCTTACTGCCGGTAGGCTATATTAAAGAGATGAAGAAATAACGCCCATCTAGCTCCGGTCCATAGTCCAATAAAAAGCAGCGCCTAACTGTACCACTATCAAAGATAAAACTCAATTTTATTTAAAGGTTATAAGTAGGCAAAGTCATATGAAATGTATTGCAAGATAAAACCATTTGAATACACCTGAGTTTGCGGTTAGTTTATTGGGACATATTTTTAATCAATAAAGCAAAGATAATAGTCGGTTTAAGTTAACTAGATAGCATGGGTATACAAGGAGTATTTTAAACTGTAGAATGCCAAGTAAGCATTCCAATCCAGCTTTAAATAATGAACTTGTCATGAAAAATAAAGCATTAGCATATCAACTTATTAATTGAATAAGATCTTAAAATTGATACAACTATCCTTGTCATGCTTGAAATATTCTCCCTAATTGTGCTGCTTTATATATGGCTTGTTTGGTTAACTATTTAATATAATTAATATCACTTAAAATTTAAGATTGGTCCAGGACAAAGTTTAAATATAGCAAATGGCAATAACTTTAATCTGTTGATCAAAAGTCCCTTGGTCAATCACCCGAGATCAGAAGCTGAGCAGCTTTTGTGCTGTTTCCTTAGCTATCTTTGAATTTAGGAAATTAGCCATTCAGTCATAAGAGCATATGTTCTAAGCAAGTTTAATGACGATTGGGTAAAAAATGTGACTTCTTGTTCACAATATTTCACTACAGCCATGTTTTTCAACAGGAACAATTTTTAACTTGATCAAGATATCATCGCTACAACTGTTCTAAGCAAGTTTACTGATGATCATGCGAAAAATGTGGCTTCTAAAGTGTTCATATTTTATTATTATGCAAGGCTTTTGTGACCGGTCTTTGTCCGTCATCCGTCCGTCTGTCCACATTTGTTCGTAAACACACTAGAGGCCACATTTATTGTCCGATCTTCATGAAACTTGGTCAGAAGATTTGTCCCAATGATATCTCGATTGAGTTCGAAACTGGGTCAAAAACTAGGTCACTATGTCGAACAAAAATAAAAACCTTGTAAACACTGTAGAAGTCACATTTCATGCCCAATTTTCATGTAACTGTGTCAAAACATTGGTTTTATTGATATCTCGGACAAGTTCGAAAATGGTCCTGATCGTTGAAAAAACATTGCCACAAGGGAGCGGGGCAGTTTTCTCTATATGTATATAGTGAAAACAATTGAACACTCTAGAAGTCACATTTTTGGTCCAATCTTCATGAAATATGGTCAGAACTTTTGTTACCTAGATACATGAGTTAAGTTCGAAAATGGTTCCGGTCCCTTGAAAAACATGGTTGCCAGGGGGATGGGGCAGTTTTTCTTATATTTATATAGTAAAAAAGGCTTGTAAACAATCATGAATTAAAAACAATAAATAAAAAACATTGCCGCCAGTGGGCGGGCATTTTTCTCTATATGTATATAGTGAAAACATGTGAACACTCTAGAAGTCACATTTTTGGCCCAATATTCATGAAATTTGGTCAGAACATTTGTTGCCTTGATATGAGAGTTGAGTTCAAAAATGGTTCAGGTCAGTTGAAAACATGGCTGCCAGGGGGGGGGGGGGTAGTTTTCCTTCTTTGGCTATAGAGAAACCTTGTAAACAGTCTAGAAGTCACAATTTTTGCCCAATTATCATGAACATTGGTCAAAACATTGGTTTTATTGATATCTCGGACGAGTTTGAAAATTGTCCAGATTGGTGAAAAAACATGGCCGCCAGTGGGCGGGGCATTTTTCTCTATATGTATACTTTGAAAACATGTGAACACTCTAGAAGTCACATTTTTGACCCAATTTTCATGAAATTTGGTCAGAACATTCGTTTCCTTGATATGAGAGTTGAGTTCGAAAATGGTTCCGGTCAGTTGAATAACATGGCTGCCGGGGGTGGCGGAGTTTTCCTTATTTGGCTATATAGAAACCTTGTAAACACTCTGGAAGTCACAGTTTTTTGCCCAATCATCATGAAAGTTATTCAAAACATTGGTTTTATTGATATCTCGGACGAGTTCGAAAATGGTCCAGATTGGTGAAAAAACATGGCCTCCAGTGGGCGGGGCATTTTTCTCTATATGTATATTGTGAAAACATATGAACACTCTAAAGTCCCATTTTTGGCCCAATTTTCATGAAATTTGGTCAGAACATTTGTTTCCTTGATATGAGAGTTGAGTTCGAAAATGGTTCCGGTCAGTTGAATAACAGGGCTGCCGAGGGGGGGGGGGTAGTTTTCTTGTATTAAGATAGTATAAAAAGCTTGTGAACACTCAAGAAATCACATTTTTTGCCCAATCATCATGAAACTTGGTATGAAGATTGGTTTTTTATATATCACATAATTAATGCCATAATTATTGCCCTTAGACTGTCCAAATTTTCATTATATTATACAAAATCCTTGTTAACACTCTAGAGGTCACAATTTTGTTTCAGATTTTATGAATCTTGGTCATAATATTTATTTTTGTAAGCAAAGTTTGATGTTTGGTAAGGGGGGGGGTCAACTCAAAATATAGGTCACCAGGTCAAATCTTACAAAAACAAAAACACTCCATATGTCAGAGTTTTGGTTCAATAATGATAAAACTTGACCAGGATGTTTGTCTGGACAATATCTAGGTCAAGTTTGACGTTTGGTAAAGATTGAATGAACCGACTCCTCTCAGGTGAGCAAACTAGGGCCATCTTGGCCCTCTTGTTTGTTGTTTTAGGTAGTACTTATTGTTTAAGTTTTAGATTTTATTGTTTCATTAATTGTCTTATAGCTATTCACATAGGGTAGTTTGTTAGTGTCTTGTTGATCTTTCTAATATAGGATTACAAAGGTGACTACGAAAGTATAAGGGCTGATCTTTCTTCTGTGGACTGGGAATTATTATTTACTAACAGTGATACAAACAGTGCATGGACATTATTTAAAACTACTATGGAAGAGGTAACATCTAAACATATTCCACTTAAGTCAACACGTAAATTTGAAAATGATCGTTGTGCACAGACACCATTGTGGTTGGATAAAGATGCTAGATTAGCAATACAGAAGAAAAATAAGTATTGGAAAAAGTATAAATACTCCAGATCACCTATAGCTTATCAGAATTATGCAAGCAGCAGACAAGAGTGTGCAAAGGCAATAAAACATAGTAAAAAATCTTACGAGAAGAAAGTAGCTTCAGAAGTTAAAAATAATAATAAGTCCTTCTGGAGGTATGTGAACTCCAAAAGAAAAACTAACGACACTATTGGTGCATTGACCAAGCCTGATCATTCGGAGGCAGAAACGAATGAAGATAAAGCTGATGTACTTAAAACTTTTTTTAGCAGTGTATTTGTAGAAACAGAGATTGAAACAAATGAACATGTTGAGATCACAGATGAAATTGAAATATTAAATCACATAATTTTTAGTGAAATTGAAGTTTTAAAAGTGTTGAAGTTAATAAACCCAGAAAAGTCACCAGGACCGGACTGTATTCATCCTAAGGTACTAAGTGAAGCTTCAAATGAGTTGGTTAAACCATTAACATTGCTTTTCAATAAATCATTGAATGAAGGAGTTATTCCAGATGATTGGAGAAAGGCCATTGTGTCGCCTATATTCAAAAAAGGTAATAAAAAAGACCCATCGAACTATAGACCTGTTAGTTTAACATCAGTTGTATGCAAACTTTGTGAAAAATTGATTAGGGAAAGATTAACAGTTCATATGATTTCCAATAAACTTTTTGCAGATGCTCAATATGGTTTCATGTCAGGACGTTCTTGTGTAATTCAGCTTCTAGAAATTTTTGATGAATGGGCAAATATGCAAGACTCTGGAGTACCAATAGATATTATTTATCTTGATTTTGCCAAAGCGTTTGACCGTGTATCTCATGATTTGCTGCTGTTTAAGCTGAAAAAATTGGGAATTGTTGGTCAACTTTTCAACTGGGTGAAAGACTTTTTACATAATAGGACACAGCAGAGCTCCAGATAAAAATTTGGTCAAATTCTTATTTACTCCCTACTTTAAAAACTAATTCTTATTTTACCCCCTATTTATAAAATTAATTCTTAACAATATATTACCAAATAGTTTTGAGTGCTTTAGATTCGCAGTTAGTTACGTAAGAGCTAATAAGCTCATCAAATATTGACGAAACCATGCATGCTTTGGGTATTTGAATCTAATTGAAAAAATGCATGCAGCGAGGACTTTTGACACTGAAAATGGCTTTTTTTGCCTTCCACGCTTCAATACACCGCTTCAGTCGGCCATTTAGATTTTTTCTGTAAAACGGTCACTCACACTTCGGCTTTATATATGCTATGTTCTCGTACATTCGTGCCCCTTAACTATGTATTTCGCGCATGCGCATACAATGACAAGTATTTTTTAGCATTGTATAAGATTTATATCCTCAATAAAATACTATTTCAGTATTAAACCATCTGAAAATCGTCTTTGTATACATAGTTACTATTTTTTTCAACTCGTGAAAGTGAAGGCCAATGATCTGCATCATCCAGAAGATTATTCTCATTGGATTCGTGCTCCTCGCTTGACCGCGTTCTAAATGGGGCTCCCAGTGGGGAAGTTATTTTTTACGTAACGGATTGCAATGCGGATTGCAATGTCCTTTTTCTAAGACACAATTGAATGTGTATTTAATGATGGAAGCGATTTATTTTCAAATATAAAATTCCAAATATGAGCAGGGATGTAAATATTTTTAACCATGGTTACTTTCAACCAAACAATGCAAATGTGTTAATTGAAATATAATTGTCTCGCGCGTCTTGCATATTGAGTTACAATACTCTGGCTCTAGGAGAAGTGCCCCCCCGGAGAACTGCCCCCCCAAAGATTTTTCACTGGGCGGAGAACTGCCCCCTCACTGTTTTTGTATAGGGCGGAGAACTGCCCCCCTGCTGATTAATAAGGGGCGGAGAACTGCCCCCCTGTCAGAATTGATGACCCGGAGAAGTGCCCCCTAATTAAAGAAATAGCGGTGATATATAAAGCGAGTATTATAATGACAATAACGCCAGTAACTTTCTTGCTATTATGTATGGAAATTGAGTGAAATTTCAAAAGTAATATAAAGTTGTACAAGTAATAAAAGTTATAAAACGGCATAAAATACCTACCTCGGCATGGACGTCGTCACGTCGCCAACTTTATAATCACGTGATTTTCGTCAATGTGAACAAAGAAAAACAAATAACTTTTTTGCTAATAAAAAGTTTTCGCGGCTGAATTATTTGATATTTTCCCCGTAATAAAAACAAACAATTAGCATGCAATTTAATCCATCCTTATGGCAGCTGAAAACAATAATTTATTTGTTTGTTTTCGCCAATTACGGATTTGGTGTTCCGTGTCAGTGTTCCGAATTAAATAGAGCGTGGCCTTCCTTAGAAATGCTTCTGCCACTTGCACAGAATTTCTAAACTTTTTTTTTTAAGTGCTGGCGATTTTTAATGCAATAATACTCTGCAATGGTATTTTTTACCACAATTTAAGCAATATCTATGTACATGTATGTGTGGAACATTTCTTGTTTAAAACTCATTTTCTCTGCAAAATAGTCAGCAGTTGTAAACGCTCGATCTAATTGAATAGATTCCTGACACGCGAAGTATTTGGCGAGAGCGAAAATGACGTATTAAATTGAGCTCGAATCCAATGAGAAGACACGAAAGTATGAGAACGAGGCATACCCTTCTCAAAATAAAATACACTTTTTAACAAAATACGCTTTATAAAGTGTATTTTTTCTGCATTTTTACTGAAAAGTGTATTTTTTCTGCATTTTTTTCATAATTAAGTGCACTAAAGTGCATTTTTTCTGTATTTTCATTATCTTTAAGTGTATTTTACTGTTCTTTAAGTGTATCTTCTGTAGACAAAGTGCATCTTTTTATGCAATAAGTGCATTTTTTTTTAATGAAGTGCATTTTTTGTGCATATTAGTGTATCTTCTGATTTGCAAAAAAAAAATTCTTTCTGTACAAGTGTAGTTTTAGAGCATCTTCATAAAAAAGAGCAACACTATAGCAAATAACTGAAGTTAAAGGACAGAGATATAGTGTTTAATAGGAGGATTGTACTGAATTCTTTTTATCTTCACATAATGTTTATGGTCTTATTATTGCAATTTGTCTGCTCATAAAATATGTGAATCAGTAGAGCAGCTTTTAAAGGGAAAAGTACAACTAAATCAGGCTGTGGGTAAATAATTAAAAAAATTGAAAGTGTCAAAAAAATTATGTGGGCTTGCCAGAATCAATTATATCTCTACAACATAAAAAACAAGTATCTGAACTTTCTTACACTGATATTTAACCCCAATTCAATTAATGTCTACCACATTGACTATTAACATACATTTTAAAAGACAATTTAAATAATATTTATAATATTATATTTATTTCCTAACACCATTCAGTATGTTATATTGAAATATTCACAATTAAATATAATATGCTAAGTGTGCTGTGTATTATTCAATAAATATCAGATAAGATCAGGATCAGATAAGAGATCAATTAGCATCATAAACACTAATCCCTATCAGTGCTCCATCTAGCCAAAACAAAGGGGTGTTTATAGAATTTTGATTGGTTCTGGGACCATCTATTTGAAAACAAACCACTTTTGATTGGCTGGAGCACAGCAAGTTATTTTGAGGACAGGAAGTTATATTTTTGTAAACAATTTGGTTTCAGCAACTTAAATTGAGCTAAATTTTTAGGTATAATTCAGCAACATTAATTCTAGTGTCAAATGTCTTGAAATTCTTTCAGCACATGAACTATTGTGTGATGAAAACAATGTGTATTTACTACAATGTGTAAATCAACAATAAGTTTGTTGCAAAGAAGATTCATAGTGGGTGGTTAAAGTGATCAACAACTGCCGTTTTTGTTTTTTTGGAATGCTGAGGAACAGCTGTAACAGGTTTGTATTTTCATTTCTGCATCTCTTTTTAATTAAATTAATTATGATCATTATCATATTTATGTATTGTCACTGGGAAATGTAACTGGATGAGTAAATGTAATGCAATTTTAAGGAAAAAAACACCATTTGAATTATTATGGCTGTATTTTATGGTTATTGTCATCTTAAAATTTATTTATACCTATTTCTTGTCATTAATGAACAGATTTCTTTCCCCCATATTTAATCAGAACTTTAATATTTTATATTTGAAGGTTAAAACCCAAGGTGAAATTTACATTGATCGGAAGATCCATTGGACAGAATGTGCATCATCGCCTGCCAAAAAAGGGAGCAAAAAGGGGACTACCTGATGTATGGACATGTATACCAGGTTTTACCCTGCACGAGCGGGCCAACTTGAGGGGAACAGGAGTGGGAAACCGTGCCCTGTAGCTCCTTGACCAAGAAAAGATGGATTTGTTGAGAGGTAAAACTATATAATAAAGGTTATTGCAATTCAAAGACGTCACACTTCCGACCAGTCCACACAGCCAAAGGAGACCACATATATTAGTACATTAATTAACAGTATTTTCTATCAAACGTAATTTCTTTAAATTATTTATGAAAAGCGTAAAGTCACATGTGATCACGAGATTAAAAAATAAACAAACAAAAACAACAAGCCAACAAACTTGTTTTGATTTAAATTTATGATATTTATAGCAACTGTTGAACAAGATTACCATTACAGCAATATTTAACACTTACATTATAAAATATCTTTCAGGACCTGATCTCAAATGAGATCATGCACGAGAAGCGCCTCACAGACCATGACAGTAGTATTCAGACCTGATCAGCTGGTGAAGTGCTCTATTAAGGGTTGTTTATGAATGCATTCTTTGTAAGGAACAGTGTATAACAACAAATATAGTGACAGGGGCTAAGCTGCTAAATATTGTCAGCATGTATGCAGTGATTTTCTTTGGAAATTCAAAACAACCTGTACGTACTGGCTCTCAGAAGGGCATGTTTTAGCGCAATAATGAACAAAAAAAGAAAATCTTAAAAATAAGGTATAGATTTATATAAATTTCATGAATACTGTTCATTTATCATATATTAGGATCCAGAATATGATTGAATTAAATGTGCTGCTTTTGTCCATATCAAAAAGGGATTTGGAATTAATGTAATATATAAAAATATAGTAAATGATAGGAAAAACATTTCAGCTTAAGGAGGGGAAAACTTAAATATTTTTGAAGTGGAAACCATCTGTATTTGGCTGTTAATCAGTTACCGGTAATCAGAGGGGAGAAAAATCACTGGTATGAGCTTGATATTTAACCAGGTTTTCCGAAGGAAAAAACTGGTTATTAGATTGGCGAATGCGGGCGGGCTGGCTGGCTGGCGGGCTGGCGGAATAAGCTTGTCCGGGCCATAACTATGTCGTTCATTGTCAGATTTTAAAATCATTTGGCACATTTGTTCACCATCATTGGACGGTGTGTCGCGCGAAATAATTTCGTCGATATCTCCAAGGTCAAGGTCACACTTTGAGTTCAAAGGTCAAAAATGGCCATAAATGAGCTTGTCCGAGCCATAACTATGTCGTTCATCGTCAGATTTTAAAATCATTTGGCACATTTGTTCACCATCATTGGACGGTGTGTCGCGCGAAATAATTACGTCGATATCTCCAAGGTCAAGGTCACACTTTGAGTTCAAAGGTCAAAAATGGCCATAAATGAGCTTGTCCTGGCCATATCTATGTCATTCATTGTGAGATTTTAAAATCATTTGGCACATTTGTTCACCATCATGGGACGGTGTGTCCCACGAAAGAATCACGTCAATATCTCCAATGTCAAGGTCGCCACGACTAAAAATAGATTTAAAAAAAAAAAAAAAACTTACAAAGGGGGTTAATTTTTTTTGGTCATTTCAAAAGTTCAGTTTGAGTTTTCTCCCTTTATCAGATTTTTTTTTCACAATGAAAACCTGGTTTTGTGACAATTTTGTCCCTTGTTTCAATTGTTAATTCCAGATAGGCAATAGCCCGTTTGAATCCTCTCTTTTATGTAGATATGTAACATTTGTTTTTGTTTTTTAAGGTTTAACATTCTAATAAAAGTGTGTATTTATCTATTGAATTGTACTTTTTGTTTTTTATGTATGTGTTTACACTAACCTTTCATTTAAAGAATGAATGCTGACTTCAAAATGCTGGGATTTTTTTAAAATTTGGTTAATTTTTAAGCATATTAATTTGAAGTGATGAAAAGTACACTTGAGCGTATAATGCGCTTAAAAAATTCACTTCCAACACTTCAAAAAGTGTATCATTTGTATGACTGAAAATGCACTCAAGTGTATTAATGCGCTTAAAAATTCACTTTTAATATTGTAAGGTGTATTATTTGTATGACCGGGAATGCACTCAAGTGTATTAATGCGCTTAAAAAAATTCACTTTCAATTTTGTAAGGTGTATTATTTGTATCAGTGGAAATGCACTCAAGTGTATTAATGCGCTTACAAAAATTCACTTTGAATACTCAATGAAGTGTTTTATTTGTAAGTCTGGAAATGCACTCAAGTGTATTAATGCGCTTAAAAAATTCACTTTGAATACTCCATGAAGTGTATTATTTGTATGACTGGAAATGCACTCAAGTGTATTAATGCGCTTAAATAATTTGCTTTTAATTCTGTAATGTGTATTATTTGAATGACTGGAAATGCACTCAAGTGTATTAATGCGCTTTAAAAAATTTACTTTGACCATGAAGTGTATTATTTGTATTTCTTAAAATACACTCAAGTGTATAAATGCACTTAAAAATAAACTTAAGCGCACTTATTATCATAATAAACGCACTTAAGTGTATTTTTCATGGAAAAAAAATACACTTAAATGTATAAACACACTAGTAAAAAGTTTTTTTTTTTAACAGATTAAAATGCACTTGTTAAGCAAAAAATACGGTGCCAATAACATGCGCATTAAATGCACATTTAATGTGCATTTAATGCGCATTAAATGCGCATTTAGTGCACTTTTTCGAGAAGGGTAGGTCATAATGACCTTTAGGTCGCCTTTAAAGTCATATCAAAAACTATATTTAACATTTACTTTTAATGGAATTTTGAATAGGTATACAGTATATTACTTGTGTAAAAAAATAACGTTAAGTGTAATTAAAAAGGTACAATAAACAGTAATGACTCGCCTACAAATCTAGGAGAACAGAATCGAGACCGTTTGGCCTTTCGACCGTTCTTAGGTGTTGCTCTTCCACACAGCAAACACTTGAGTGACGTTAATTTAAAGTTGTAGTTTTAATTGAGCGCCTAGAGGAGCCAGAACCGGGATGAAATGTTTACCATACATAATTTGCTACTGGAAGTTTTACGCACGTTCGAAATTTTCTATTTCGTGTTTTATTTTTTCAATGCGTAACTTTACGCAAAGATTTTAAATCTAAATCGTTATTTTAGAAATTTAATTCGTTTTTACGCCTTTACGCATGTTATCTGGAGCACTGACACAGTGCGTACGGGTTGGTTCATCTGTCTCATCATGGGCTAATGTAGTAAGCGGAGTACCCCAAGGAAGCGTACTAGGACCAATTTTATTTCTCTGCTTTATCAATGACTTGCCCGATGTTGTCACTGGAATAGTGAAAATCTTTGCTGATGATACTAAATTATATTCACAAGTTCCCAACATTGAGGAGTGTGAAAAGCTTCAAACTAATCTTGACAAACTTTGTGATTGGAGTGAAAAGTGGAAATTGTCCTTTAATGCCGATAAATGTAAGGTCATGCACATAGGAAGTAATGAAGAAGTGTTCAGATACTCTATGAGAGTGAAGGATGGAAATTGTGTATATGTAGAATCTGTGTCAAATGAAAAAGATCTGGGAATAACTTTTGATAACAAGCTCAATTTTGATCAACACATTTCTAACATCACATGTAAAGCACAAAGAATTCTGGGATTGATACACCGAACATTTGAATATCTTGACAAGGACATGTTTAATTATTTATATAAATCGCTTGTGCGACCCACATTGGAATATGGATCAAGTGTATGGTCTCCACATTTAAAAAAACATATTAAGAAAATTGAAGATATTCAGCGCAGAGCTACCAAACTTGTGCCAAACTTGTATCACCTTCCTTACACTAAGAGATTGAAGGAACTTGGTCTTGTCACCTTGGAGTATAGACGTGACAGAGCTGATATGATCCAATTGTTTAAATCCATGCACAATATTGACAGTCTGAAATGGGATAAACTTTTCTCTCTTTCTCAAAGTGATCTGCGTGGACATTCCTTGAAACTCCAAACACATAAGTGCAAGAAGAACTATTTCTTTTTGGAACAGTCTGAGTGAAGAAACTATTTCTGCAAATAATGTGAACCTTTTTAAAACCCGACTGAACAAGGAAAATTGGAACGTCAAAAAATTTGCACCATCATGTTATGCGCACAATGAAATTAATTAGTAAAATACTAATTTGTGAGAAAATTTACAAGAAGACCTTTACAAGACGGGCCAAGATAGCTTCAAAGCTAAAATTTATGGCCCTACTATCCAGGTATCCAGGTATGTAGAACTTAAAGTATAATAGAGTAGTTTTATAGTATAATTGAGTAGTTTTGATCGATTTCTTTTGAAAAAGTGTTGCAAAATGTATTCGTATCCGTGATACGTCAAATGTTCTTATGTAAAGCGCCTTTGAACGTGCACTCTTGCATGAAAAGGGCGCTATTTAAATCTGGTATAATAATAATAATAATAATATGCATATGAAACAGGTCTAAATGTATGCGCGCAATTTAAAAGTGTAGTCCATAAGCCTGTGCATTAAACCACATTTTTGCTGAGCAATGTTCATATTTTTATGCCCCAGAAGGAGGGCATATAGTGATCGGACTGTCCCTCTGTCTGTCCGTCACTCTTTGTGTTTAGGTTTCAAAAAATGCTCATAACTTCTATGTCACTTCAGATAGCAATTTCATATTTGGCATGCATGTGTATATGGACAAGTCTTTCCATAAGCACACAAATTTTGACCCCTTTGACCTTGAACTTAGGGTCCGCGTTTAGGTTTCGAAATCTGCATTAAAGTTTCGAAAAAAGCTCATAACTTATACCAAGCGTTTATAGTGGGCATAAGTCATCCTATGGTGACAGCTCTTGTTTAATATGTAAATTATTTAAATTGCTTATGTCCCTATTTTGTAGAGAATTCTACGGCATTGGTGAGAGCATGTGCGTTGAGCAGATAATGTACAGGAACATGAAGCGCATGCTGTACTATGTGACAGAGCAGGTTAGAGACCTGGTGGTAGCCAACAATGAAAGAGTCAAGGTAGGTGTCAACGGCCTTGCATCACTTACATACTTCCTAAGTTATTATTCTGACTCCACTTTGTTTCTCAGTTTTTAAGATGAGTTTGACCATCATGTTCAATTTTGTGTTTACAGAAATGTTTTTTGTTTGTTTTGATTCTGACTCAAGCTCCTGAGTTTGAGCAGGAATATTTGCATTTTCTTACAGCCAAGATTTGAGATTGTTCCTGAACTGACAGATATTCTCAATACTTGGCCGAGTCGATACTAAGTTTGACCTGAAAAATGGAGCATGTTTATTATACTGGGCCAATTTCATTGCATTAACAATCGTCATAATGTTTCAGATTTTTGTTTTTATGTAATGATACAAATACTTACCAAAGGCATGAACACCCAAACAAAAAGAAAAATTTTCACAAAATGAATGAGATTATCATTAAAATTGAGTGTTATTTATACGTAATTGCAAAAATATTTGTGTTCTCAAACATTATTAATCTTGTATATTTTAAATCAAAGTTTAGGAAATTTAAAATTGTTATTTAATATAACAAAGGGGGTAATCACGTGATTATCAAGATGGGGATGTCTATGCCGAGGCAGGTATTTTTCGCCATTTTATACCCTTTATACCCTTTTATTACTTGTATTAATTTTTATCTCACCTGATTTCTCAGGTGAGCTTTTCTGACCGGTCTTTGTCTGTCGTTTGTCCGTCCTTCCATCCGTCCGTCCGTAAACATTTTCTCGTTAACACTCTAGAGGCCACATTTCTCGTCCTATCTTCATGAAACTTAGTCAAAAGCTTTGCCCCAATAAAATCTCGGCCGAGTTCGAAACTGGGTTGTGCCGGGTCAAAAACTAGGTCACTAGGTAAAAAAAACAACAAAACTTGTAAACACTGTAGAAGTCACCTTTGATGTTCAATCTTCATGTAACTTTGTCAAAATGTTTGTCTAAGTGATATCTTGATTGAGTTCAAAAGTGTTTCCTGTGTGTTGATAAACATGGCCGCCAGTGGGCGGGGCAGTTTTCCTTATTTGGCTATAGAGAAACCTTGTAACCACTCTAGAAGTCACATTTTTGCCCAATCATCATGAAAGTTGGTCAAAAGATTGTTTTTATTGATTTCTTGAACGAGTTCGAAAATGGTCCAGATCGGTGAAAAAACATGGCCGCAAGAGGGCGGATGGGAACACTCTATAAGTCACATTTTTCGTCCAATGTTCATGAAATTTGGTCAGAACATTTGTTTTTTGGATATGACAATTGAGTTTGAAAATGGTTCGGATCGGTAAAAAAGCGTGGCCGCTGGGAGGGGGTCATTTTCCTTATATTTATATAGTAATAACAGCTTTTGAACACTATATAGTTTATCATGTCAAGGGAAGTAACTGCAAATGAAAAATTATGTTGAATTGACAGAGTTGTCTCCCTTTTTAAAATATTTGTTTTAAGCACAAGAAGATTAAGTGGAATTAATAATAAATGATAGTTTTACATTCTGGAAGATAGCAAACCTTTGAATATGTTTTTTATTGTTTGATGATTCTGTACAATATGGCATTCTTTTGTCAAACAATTAAAGCGAGACTAGATGATTTTTATATGTGTTAAACTGTAATATATTGATAAATACATGTTACAATAACACAAAATAGGCAAGATATTGAAGACGAATTTCATAAAATGCAGCAAAGACAAATTAGCGCCCCAAGCTGACGGTGACAAGATATTTCTTACATATTTCCCTACAATAACCGAAGAATTCGTCTTTTTATTAGGATCGGAGTCAGTGTTCGTGTGTCGAATGAATAGACATCGCTGCAGGAATTTAAAAACAACCATTAAACTAAATTAAGATTCACATCGTACATGCATGATATACATCCTGACAAATTCTACTGTACAGACATTTTCGATTTCAGAATTAAATATCTCGCTTATTTCGCATTTTTTGACACATGTTCTTCTAAAGTTATATTTTTAATTATATTGAAATGTATAACCTTGTTAACACTCTAGAGGTCACATTTATTTTCCAATCATCATGAAACTTGGTCTGAAGATTTGTCCCAATGATTTTTTGTTGCTTTAAAAACATGGCCACATGGGGCGGGGAATTTTTCCTTATATGGCTATATATGGCTTTAGTAAAACTTTGTTAACACTCTAGAGGCCACATTTATTGTCCAATCTTCATGAAATTTGGTCAGAAGATTGGTCTCAATGATATCTTGGATGAGTTCGAAAATAATTATGTTTGCTTGAAAATCATGGTATCCAATGGGGCGGGGCATTTTTCCTTATATGGCTATAGTAAAATCTTGTTAACACTCTAGTTTTATTTAATTCAGTTGCCCAATCTTCAAAAAATTTGGTCAGAACATTTGTGTCCTGTGTAGTATAGTTTGGTTTTATTATGTCAGTATTATGTACCATTAACTGTTTTATTTAATTTTTCATTACACAGAATTTTCATAATTAACACTGTTTTAGTCATTATTACTTATGGTAAGCCTATCAACTAAAAGAAAGCTGAAATGAAGACAACACGCAGTATCTATCTCCATTGTTTAACCTGCTGAGTCATATTTCCCAATCTATTTTTAGTTCTGCTCTAGAATTTGTTAGACCCCAGATATTGATAATTGCAGTGTGTAACTATTTACCACTCAGCTTACTGACCCTCTCACTTTGCTGTATGCCAGATGTTATATCAGTGGTCAGTAATAAAAGCTGGTTGAACTGTTTGATATATTTTTAGCTCACCTGATTGTGACCCGTCTTTGTCCATCGTATGTCCATCCGTCCGTTAACATTTGCTCGTAAACACTCTAGAGGCCACATTTCTTGTCTCATCTTCATGAGACTTGGTCAGAAGCTTTGTCTCAATGAAAATGGTCGGGATTGGTGAAAAAACATGGCTGCCAGTGGGCGGGGCATTTTTCTCTATATGTATATAGTGAAAACATGTGAACACAGTAGAAGTCACATTTTTGGCCCAATTTTCATGAAATTAGGTCAGAACATTTGTTTCCTTGATACAAGAGTTGTGTTCAAATATGGTTCCGGTCAGTTGAATAACATGGCTGCTGGGAGGGGGTCAGTTTTCTCATTATGCCCCCCCCCCTTTAGAAGAAAAGGGGGGATATTGTTTTGCTCATGTTGGTCCGTCCGTCCACCAGATGGTTTCCTGGTGATAACTCAAGGGCACTTATGCCAATGATCATGAAACTTCATATGTACATTGATCATGACTCTGGGATGACTCCTATTGATTTTAGGTCACTAGGTCAAAGGTCAAGGTCAAGATGACCCGAAATAGTAAAATGGTTTCTGGATAATAACTCAAGAACACTTATGCCTAGGATCATGAAACTTCATAGATACATTGATCATGACTCGCAGATAACCCCTATTAAGTTTCAGGTCACTAGGTAAAAGGTCAAGGTCACGGTGACCGAAAGCAGTAGAATGGTTTCCGGATGATAACTCAAGAACGCTTATGCCTAGGATCATGAAACTTCATAGCTACATTGATCATGACTCGCAGATAACCCCTATTGATTTTCAGGTCACTAGGTCAAAGGTCAAGGTCACGATGACCCGAAATAGTAAAATGGTTTCCGGATGATAACTCAAGAACGCATAGGCCTAGGATCATAAAACTTCATAGGTACATTGATCATAACTCGAAGATGACCCCTATTGATTTTCAGGTCACTAGGTCAAAGGTCAAGGTCACGATGACCCAAAATAGTGAAATGGTTTCCGGATGATAACTTGAGAACGCTTAGGCCTAGGATCATGAAACTTTATAGAACAGTCTATTATGTAAAGTTTGAATACGACATTAATTCTAGAATGGATTGTTTCAGCTTCATTTGCTTGGTTTTAACCATGCAAATGTCAGTGGTCATAAAAACAAAGAATAAAGCCATAAATTATAGAGTTATCAATTAAAATTAGATGGACCTTTGCTCATGCACCGCATGGGCAAACCCCATTTGCTCATACTCCGCATGGGCAAACCCTCTTTGCTCATGCACCGCATGGGCAAATACCCTTTGCTCATGCACCGCATGGGAAAACCCCCTTTGCTCATACACATCATGCGGTGCATGAGCAAAGGGGTTTGCCCATGCGGTGTATGATCAAAGGGGGCTTGCCCCTGGGGTCAAATTTGACCCTGCCCCGGGTCACAAAATTGAACATGTGCTTATATTGGGTCTATTTTGCGAAAACTTTTCAAATCTTTCGGTCTTAATAACCATTGGTCCTAGGGCTACCAAATTTGGTATGTAGTGACATCTTAAAGTCCTCTACCAAGCTTTTTAAAATTATGCCCCTGGGGTCAAGTTTGACCCTGCCCCGAGGGTCACAAAATTGAACATATGCTTTTATAAGGCCTATTTTGTAAAAACTTTAAAAATATTCTTGTCCAAAACTGTATGGCATAGAGCTACCAAATTTGGTATGTAGTGACATGTAATAGTTCTCTTCTTAGTTTGTTCAAATTATGCCCCTGGGGTCAAATTTGAAACTGCCATGGGGGTTACAAATTTGAATATATGCTTATTAAGGTCTAATTTTTTGAAAACTTTCAAAATCTTCTTGTCCATAAACATTGGGGGAAGGGCTACCAAATTTGGTATGTAGTGACATCTTATAGTCCTCTACCAAGTTTGTTCAAATTATGCCCCTGGTGTCAAGTTTGACCCTGCCCCGAGGGTCACAAAATTGAACATATGCTTATATAAGGCCTATTGTGGGAAATTGTTTAAAAATCTTCTTGTCCATAACCGTATGGCATAGGGCTACCAAATTTGGTATGTAGTGACATGTAATAGTTCTCTTCTTAGTTTGTTCAAATTATGCCCCTGGGGTCAAATTTGAAACTGCCCGGGGGTCACAGAATTGAATATATATTATAAAGGGCTTATTTTGTGAAAACTTTAAAAACTTTCTTGTCCATAACCATTAGGCCTAGGGCTACACAATTTGGTATGTAGTGACATTGTATAGTCCTCCACTTTGTTTGTTCAAATTGTGCCCCAGGAGTCAAATTTGACCCTGCCCTTGGGGCCACAAAATCGATTATATGCTTATATAGTGCCTATTTTGTGAAAACTTAAAAAATTCTCTTGTCCTTAACCATAAGGCATAGGGCTACCAAATTTGGTATGTAGTGACATCTAACAGTTCTCTACCAAGTTTGTTCAAATTATGCCCCTGGGGTCAAATTTGACCCTGCCCGGGGGGTCACAAAACTGAACATACGCTTATATGGGGCATATTTTATGAAAACTTTAAAAATCTTCTTGTCGATAACCATTGGGCCTAGGGCTACCAAATTTGGTATGGAGTGACATCTAATAAATCTCTACCAAATTTGTTCAAATAATGCCTCTGGGGTCAACTTTGACCTGCCCTGGGGGGTCACAAAATTGAATAAACGCTTATAAAGCGCCTATTTTGTGAAATCTTTAAAAATCTTCTTGTTGAAAACCATTCAGACTATGGCTACCAAATTTGGTATGCAGTAACATCTTATAGTCCTCTACCAAGTTTGTTCAAATTATGCCCTTTGGGTCAAATTTGACCCTGACCCTGTGGGTCACAAAATTGAACATTAGATACGCTTATATCTTCCTTATTTTGTGAAAACTTTAAAAATATTCTTGTCCTTAACTCTAGGACCTAGGGCTACCATATTTTGTATGTACATGTAGTGAGATATAGTAGTCCTCTACAAAGTTTGCTCAAATTATGCCCCTGGGGTTAAATTTGACCAAGCCCAGGGGGTCACAAAAGTGTACATGTGCTTATATAGGGCCTATATTTAAGTATTTGCACATGCAGAGAATATTTGAATAGCCTTTTTTCAGCAGTGGAGCGATACGCTTAATAAACTTATGTAAGAAATGTTAACCATTTATTTTATTTTTTCAAATTTTACAAAGCATTAATACATACACTGTTTGAACATTACAGCGCATCATGAAAATGCATTAAAATCAATTTTCATATAAATGGATCACACTTTTACTTTAGTATAACCAATATTTATTGTAAACGGATAAAGTATAGAATAACAAATCCCGCTCTCCGTTACATAAATCATGCATGTCATGTACTTTCATCAAAATTTCAAATGACTTTCCTACGATTAAATGCATGTCCATTTTAAAAGTGCATTGTAAAAACACTTACCCTTCTGTATAAATCTATTGTTTCTTAATTGTAATCCCGAATTGCAATTAATGGGGATTATTTTAATTGTAATCCCGAATTGCAATTAATGGGGATTATTTTATGTATTTTAAATATTTTCAACATAGAAGCGCGAGTTTTGCGACGCCATTTTGTTTGTTTAATGGTGAGGTTGATCAGCAGCTAATACATCAGTTGCACCGGTTTCAAAATGGTTATCTATTCACGTTTGTAATGGATTAAAACAAGCGACGACAGTTAAACGATTAGTAAACAAAATTTGCGAATTTGGAATGAAAAACGGTGAAATGAAAGGTATTTATAGATTGTGAAATGGCCGTTTTTGACAATTTTGAGCACAAAATGTCAGTTTTTAGCTCACCTGTCACGAAATGACATGGTGAGCTTATGTGACCGTGTGATGTCCCGGGTCCGTTGTGGGTGCGTGTGTGCGTGCGTGTGTCCGTCAACAATTTGTTTGTGTAGACAGTAGAGGTCACAGTTTTCATCCAATCTTTATGAAATTTGGTCAGAATGTTTATCTTGATGAAATCTGGGTTGGGATTGTATTTGGGTCATCTGGAGTAAAAAACTAGGTCACTAGGTCAAATAATAGAAAAACCTGATGTAGACAATAGAGGTCACAGTTTTCATCCAATCTTTATGAAATTTGGTCAGAATGTTTATCTTGATGAAATCTGGGTTGGGATTGTATTTGGGTCATCTGGGGTCAAAAACTAGGTCACTAGGTCAAATAATAGAAAAACCTTGTGTAGACAATAGAGGTCGCAGATTTCATCCAATCATTATGAAATTTGTTCAGAATGTATATCTTGATGAAATCTGGATTGGGATTGTATTTGGGTCATCTGGGGTCAAAAACTAGGTCACTAGGTCAAATAAAAGAAAAACCTTGTGTAGACAATAGAGGTCACAGTTTTCATCCAATCTTTATGAAATTTGGTCAGAATGTTTATCTTGATGAAATCTGGGTTGGGATTGTATTTGGGTCGTCTGGGGTCAAAAACTAGGTCACTAGGTCAAATAATAGAAAAACCCTGTGTAGACAATAGAGGTTACAGTTTTCATACACTCTTTATGAAATTTGGTCAGAATGTTTATCTTGATGAAATCTGGGTTGGGATTGTATTTGGGTCATGAGGGGTCAAAAACTAGGTCACTAGCTCAAATATTAGAATAACCTTGTGTCGACAATAGAGGTCACAGTTTTCATCCAATCTTTATGAAATTTGGTCAGAATGTTAATCTTGATCAAATCTGGATTGGGATTGTATTTGGGTCATGTGGGGTAAAAAACTAGGTCACTAGGTCAAATAATAGAAAAACAATGTGAAGACAAGAGAGGTCACAGAGTTCATCCAATCTTTATGAAATTTGGTCAGAATGTGTATCTTGATAAAATCTGGATTGGGATTGTATTTGGGTCATCTGGGTTCAGAAACTAGGTCACTAGGTCAAATCATAGAAAAACCTTGTGTAGACAATAAAGGTCACAGTTTTCATCTGATCTTGATAAAATATGGTCAGAATGTTTGTCTTGTTAAAATCTGGGTTGGGATTGAATTTGGGTCATCTAGGGTCGAAAACTAGGTCACTAGGTCAAAGTTAAAAAAACATGTGTAGACAGTAGAGGTCACAGTTTTCATCCAAACATAATAAAATTCGGCAAGAATGTTAATCTTGATGAAATCTGGGTTGGGATTGTATTTGGGTCATCTGGGGTCAAAAACTAGGTCACTAGGTCAAATATTAGAAAAACCTTGTGTAGACAATAGAGGTCACAGTTTTCATCCATTCTTTATGAAATTCGGTTAGAATGTTTATCTTGATGATATCTGGATTGGGATTGTATTTGGGCATGTGGAATCAAAAACTAGGTCACTAGGTCAAATAAACGAAAAACCTTGTGTAGACAATAGAGGTTACAGAGTTCAACCAATCTTTATGAAATTTGGTCAGAATGTGTATCTTGATAAAATCTGGATTGGGATTGTATTTGGGTCATCTGGGGTAAGAAACTAGGTCATTAGGTCAAATCATAGAAAAACCTTGTGTAGAAAAATAAAGGTCACAGTTTTCATCTGATCTTAATGAAATATGGTCAGAATGTTTTGTCTTGTTAAAATCTGGGTTGGGATCGAATTTGGGTCATCTAGGGTCGAAAGCTAGGTCACTAGGTCAAATAATAGAAAAACCCTGTGTAGACAATAGAGGTTACAGTTTTCATCCAAACTTAATAGAATTCGGCCAGAATGTTAATCTTGATCAAATCTGGGTTGGGATTGTATTTGGGTCATCTGGGGTCAAAAACTTGGTCACTAGGTCAAATAATAGAAAAACGTGTAGACTCTGTGACCTCTATAGTCTACACAAGGTTTTTCTATTATTTGACCTATTTCTATTATTTGACCAAGTGACCTAGTTTTTGACCCCACATCATTTTCATCTGATCTTTATGAAATATGGTCAGAATG
Organism: Dreissena polymorpha; assembly: GCF_020536995.1. Lineage (NCBI taxonomy): Eukaryota > Metazoa > Mollusca > Bivalvia > Myida > Dreissenidae > Dreissena > Dreissena polymorpha. Next base: position 34,888,726 of record NC_068363.1, read on the forward strand.
TTTATCTTGATAATATCTGATTTTGGATTGTATATGGGTCATCTGGGGTCAAAAATTAGGTAACCGGGCCATTTCTAGTAAAACTTTGTGTAGATGAAAGAGGTCACAGTTTTCATCACGTCTTAATGAAATTTTGTCAGAATGTATGAATTGATGAAATCTGGCTTGGGATTGTACATGGGTCTGATAGAATTTAAGTTGATGTAGCAAGGTTAGTCAGGTGAGCGATTCAGGGCCATCATGGCCCTCTTGTTAGAGTTTAAAACAGCCATTTTTGTAAATGTTTGTGTGCATAAAATTTTGTATAAGCGCGTTTTTTGCTGCCATTCATGAGCGTAAAATGTGTGCTTTATGTGGGTTTAAATTGCGCTTTTAAGCTCGCTAAATGTTGGCTTTTTATAAGTCAGTACTGATAATAAGCACACATTAAACACACTTTAAGCGCAGTTTCAACGCACATAAAGCGCACATGTTGGTAAAATTTGTGCCTGTTATTCCCCCGGATCGAATGATCGGGGATATATTGTTTTTGGCCTGTCTGTCTGTCTGTCATTGTGTGTGCGTGTCCCAAACCTTTAGCCTGGTCATAACTTTTGCAATATTGATGATAGCAACTTGATATTTGGCATGCATGTGTATCTCATGGAGCTGCACATTTTGAGTGGTGAAAGGTCAAGGTAATCCTTCAAGGTCAAATGTCACATATATGGCTGCAAAGCGGGGCTGAAGGGGGCATTGTGTTTCACAAACACAGCTCTTGTTAGTGAGTTATAACTGCTCTTAGGTGAGTTAAATGTGCCTTTTTTGGTTTAGTCAGTTTGGTTTGTTTTAAAATGCAGATATGCAATAAAAATAAAATATAAATATACTAGTATATTTTAAATAATTATAAGATAATTTAATTTTACTCTTCAATGTATTACATTTGTTGACATACATGAACAATTTAATTTCAATGATGACAATTTGGTGAAAAATATTAAATTAGATTATAAAGAAAGAAAATGTTATATCATACTTATATAATGTAAGTATATTCACTGGAAAAATGTTGACTTATTTTGAACAAACAATATACAAAAATATTAATCGAAAAAATCAATATTATCCGTTCATTTGGTCTTTGAGGCAACGGAGTGAAGCTCTCATTTTCCTTTCTACCTCTGCCATAGGTTGTTCGAATTTCTTTGCAACTATCTCTGTAATAAAGTATTGAATGATATATGCTGATTTGTTTTCTTTTCGATTACTCTTTAACATATGTTTGATACTCAACATTCACAAATACCTCATTAATGGTTAAAGGTTATGTTTTTTATCACACGACCAGCATAATAGAAGTACATCAATCACACTTTGATAGCCATTAACATACCAATTATGGCCTGACTCTCATCCTTTGGGAGGACAGAGCAAGGAGTCTCATGGCGGCAGGTAGATGCTTCCATCATTGAGCAGTCTATAAGTTGTTGACCTTATGGCCCTCATAAGAGCTTTGGCCTCCCTGTTCTCATTTTGTATTGAGGCCTTTATTGATAGCCTCCTGAAATCCATCATTAAATCCAAGAAAAAATGTTATGTTCAACAATCAAACTTTACTCTTAATATCAAAGTATTTTAGCATTTATTGTAAGTACCTTCCTTAAAAAAACAAATTTGTCACAAAATACGCTCATATATGGGACATTGATCAAGTTAAGATACTATTTGAGTTAGACAATGGACATCATATTCCTATTTGCCAACAACCTAGTGCAAGACTAGTGTTCCCATAATACATGTACATTCGAGACGGATGACTACCTCAGAACTTTTTCCAAATATACGGAAAGTCAGTGCTCATACCACTTTAATTTTGTATGAGAACTCCTTTTGATCAATCATGTTTACAATATTCTCATAAAAACTATCTGCATTAGCCCATTGCAGTTCCGCAACACCTAATAAGTAAATGTGTGGCAATTAAAGGCATACCAAACTCATCGGTCTCAATTAATGTCTCACATAAGTGACTAAATTTTGTTTCACTGAATGTCAGTACTTTCATCAAGTATAACAGTGTACAGCTATTTTATTTTGCCTGTGAAGGAGGGCATATAGTGATCGGACTGTCTGTCCGTCTGTCTGTCTGTCCTTCAGTCACACTTTCACATTTTTATGTTCTATTGTGAAAAACATATTGTGGTAATAAAAATGACAATTCAAAGATATGGTCAGTTTTCAACTGGCCTTATTGGATATAAGGTGAATACTTAAGGTACAATGAACAATTTTAAATAATAGCCTTTGTTTGTAAATTACAATTATTTGTCTTGGGAGTAACAATGCAAAATTACCAAACCTTATTTGTCGCGAAATAACAATAATCATGTAACGATGCAGATTTTAGTTGTAACAATCCTAAATTAACAAAGAATGTAAAATATACAAATAAATTGTATTATTTTATTAATAATAATTGTATTATTTTATTAATAATAATATTTTAACTTATAACAATTTATATAATCATATTTTATGTGGGGTGCATAACACTTCCCCCTTCCCCGTTTAGTTTGGTCCCCAAAGTGTGAACGGTTACATCTGGAATAATACAAAAAATAACCAACACCCAAAACAAAAATTTACAAATATACAAGCGATCGCATGAAAATACAATAATATGGTTTGGTCTGAAATAAATCAGAACAAAATACATGTATATACATGATGTAGGAACTGCATATTCCTGTCCAGCTTGAAGCAAAATTTAATTTACCCAATTATGAAGTGGGATTAATAGCCCTTGATGTTTGAAATACAATTGTACTAGGAAGGGGTTTCTTAGAATTGCCTTTAATTTGGCAGCCTGAAACATTGAGACTGGAATACATTTTGGCACACACAAGATAGTTTCATCCAATTTGTTTTTGATAGAAAAATCTGACCATTCCACAGATAAAGTTGGTTTACAGAATTCACCAATAATGTCCAAATCTCTGATGTTATTGGGCGTTTGAATCTCCAAATTAGAGGGAGACAAGGGTAAAAAGACAACATCCAATAAAACACAGTTCATGCCAGATGCTACTTCCAGACACAATGTTGCTTTATGTCTATTTTTCATGTAGTAGTAGAAAATTGTAATTAAAGAGATTACAATAACACTCATGATTATAAAATTTGCATGTTCCCATGTCAAATCGATTGAGAATGACATTGTGTCATTTGGTATGCTTGACTTTGCATATACAAATGAGGGAACATCAGTCACAAATGCTTTACAAGCTTTAGTATTTTGTAACAAAACAACAGTTGTAGTCAACTTATTTAGTTTGTATATGGTTCCAATAAGCATGACTGTAAGAATTGTAGTAGCCCCTAGCAAACATAGTGTTATAACATCATTGGTTGATGGCCAGTTCGATTTTAAGGAGATTTCACCATCAAGTAAAGGTTCTAACAAGGACTGGAATACAAGCGAATCCTTTTTAGCAACTTCAGCTATTTTTGAGAGACTAAGACGTGATTCTGTATCATCTGCAATAATATTTGACATTTTGTGAGTAAAAAACTGAATATTGGGGACTGTAACATTTATGGCTTTATTAAAAGTTGTATCGGCAAAAATGGTATTAACAAAAGATTCACTGAAAAAATGTTGTAGCAGAGCCAGATTTACTGGATGTAAGATATTGACATTATTACGGTTGTTCAACAGGCATGAAGTTGTTATTCTTTTTACATAGTAAAAGTCACTTGTAGAAATTGAACAAAGACAAGGTATCCTAAACCTACAGAAATCCCAACCAGGTACCATTTTATGTTCCAAGGAACTATCCATGTACACCAATGGTGTGCGATACAGCAACAATGTATTTGAAGAAATTTCAAGTATCTTAGGTGTAATGGCATTTTTGACATACCTGAAGTTACAAGTTTTAATTGCTTGATTTTTGTCATTTGCAAAGATTGACAATATACTTGATGAAGAAGTAACTGCATGGTGATAATGCAAAATTCTTATTAAAATACTTGAGGCTGGACCCTACACATTCAGTTAATTCTAATGGGTCTAACAGAAGATAAAACTGTTTGTCATCAGTTAATAATAAGTAAGCAGGGAGATTTAATATTTGAGTTGCATCTACAGAAGTAGCATTTATAGGTACAGGAAAAGACTTAACCTGATATAAATGCAATGGGTCTTTTATGGATGAAATCGGAAGTTTTAGAGTAACAAACAAGCTTGATCCATTTCTTGCAAACAGAAAATCATTCATTGAATAAATGTCTTTTGTATTGAATATAGCCAAAAACAAACCTGGATACTTGTCATGAAGTAGAATTTGTATATCAGCAATAGTTTTATGTAAGACTGATTCTGTAATTAACAAAGGTGAAAGTTTTCCATTGATTTAATCTAGAACTCCTAATTTAAATTCTTCTAATTCATAATGGATGCTACTGGTGTCCTTTATTAGATCTATAAGAATGCTGGTAACATAATCAATGACTTAGTGCATGTTAGATGATGTTGCTTGCAATTCAGATTGAATAAATTTGATTGATAGCATGTTATTTTGAATACCTGACATAAGATTGTCCATTCTTTTATTGGCTGTGGATATGAATGAGCTTAAGTGATCCTCATGTTGAGATCAGGCTTTTGATAATCCAACACTCATTTTGGTAAGTTCATTCATGTGATCGGCAAGAATATTGACATCATCCATTGTTGCAGTGACAAAGAGTCCTTTTGAAAGTTTACCTATGAAAGGCAAAAGTGCACGTTTACTTCTAGATTGGGTTATGGTTGATTCAGGAATGAGACTTTCAATACTTGAAATTGTATTATTAAATTTTGCCGCCGTTCCTAGTCTGAGGCTGTTTATTTGGGTCATCATGTGAGATAACATGAGGCACCATTGATTGTTCACTTTACAAGCTGGAAGTGCAGGCACATCAAAGTTGTCTGGTATGACAATCTCAAAGGTGTGAAGCCAATAATTACGAGCAATAACTACTCGACTTGAATGTTGGAAAACCACACCATAGTTTAGACGATTTACCACCGAATCATCCTCAGCACAAGACACAGAAGAGAACACAAGCAAAGCCGCCATCAGTCGCAAGAACCAAGTGAATCCTCAAAGTCAGAAAGGGGACAAAATGTCAGTAGTAGCCTAGCTTTTTGAAAGAGAGAGCATTATTGAAACAACAAAGAGAGTTGAAGGATTACTACTGATATTCTGTATGTGATTAGGAAAGGAAGAGATTGGATTGATCCATTAGGATTCTTGGTCTCAATGACTACAATGTCTATTGCAATGCCTCTCCATAGTTCTAATGACAGAGATATCGGAGTTTTGTCTTCTTACGCACTGTGCCATTTTTAGTGCGTGTTTTTAAATATGACGTGATCAAATGTGGGGGAACAATGTCCTCTTTTACCCACACTGGTTTACCTGTAGAGGCATCAACTCTATACCATTGTATGTTTCCCTGGCGTTTAGCGTCTACAATTATTTTTATATCGTCCGATTTTATTTGGATTATTATATTCTCAGGTTTAGTTTTGTCATTGGGTTCCAGTGCAGATGATTAACCGTCATCACCAGGTGTTATACGTGGTTTAACAACATCTGTATCACTGTAGCCTGAACCTGTATCCTGAGATTGATGGATGTCTTGTTCATCCACTTGAGAAGGAATTTCATTCTTTTTGCTTGAGGGACCCTGAATTCTTTGTTTATATGGTTTTAATCTAGAAGCATTTACAAGTGATTTATGCTCCTTATTATTTGTTGTTAGCTGAATTTTATATGTATATGTGTTGTCAGGTCCAAAACCTATTATTTGATATGGCCCTGTCCATTTCTCAGTTAATTTTGAGGAATGTCCAATTTCAGTTTTCTCTTGATCGAGAAGAACTTGATCACCAATAGAATAACTTGGTGTTTTTGATTTGGCATTATGACGCTCTTTAGACTTTTGTTGGATAGCATTTTGGTTGAAAGTGGCATCATCTGTTACAAGTTTAAGTCTTGCATTGAGGTCATTAAGATAGCCTTGAGTTGATTGAGGCAAGGTGGTTTTTGGAACTAAAGCTGTGTCAATAGGAAGAGTCATTTCATGGCCAAATAGCATCTGAAAAGGACTATATCCAGTGCTTTCTGTACATGGCTTTGATCTTAAAGTCATTAAGGCACACGGAAGAAATTGAACCCAATTTTTTTTATCCTTGTCTACATAGCACCTGAGAATTTGGGACAAAGTACTGTTGGTTCTCTCAACAGTTGAGTTAGACTGTGGATGGTAGCTGCTTGTATGATGACGAGTAATGTTAAACATCTCACAAAGAGCACTGATGAGTTTTGACATAAAGTTTCTTCCTCTGTCAGAAACAAGCACTTTAGGAGCCCCATACCGACAAATGATTTCCTTAAAGAGTAGATCTGCTATTTCGCTAGCCTCCTGACTTTTTAAGGGAAATCCTTCAGTCCATTTACTGAAACTATCTACTACAAGAAGAATGTATTGAAAACCTTCCTCAGTTTTTGGTAAAGGACCCAAGATATCAATGTGAACCCTTTCAAAGGTACCAACGACTGGAATTGGAGTAAGAGGGACAGGCTTGCTTTTTCTATCCACCTTACATTTTTGGCAGACCTCACAGGTTCCTGATACATACGGGGCCAATAATATTTCAATCTCAAGGAAGCAAAAGTCCTTTTAATTCCAGAATGACCTCCGCCTTCCATGCAATCATGATAATTGCAAGATATCTTGACGTAAACATTGTGGAACTACCACTTGAAAAATCATTCGGTCCCCACCATCTGATTCTATTTTGGAAACATTTTTAAAGCGAGGAGTGAACAAGTGATATAAAATTCCATCTTTAACAACAAATTGATCTTTGAAAAAACTCAAATTTCTAGCTCTTTTATCATCATCTGGGTAGTTTGCATTTTCAAGAACATCAATAAGTTCCCTACAAAATTGATCAGCCTAATTTTTGTAGCTCAGCTACATCATAATCCTGATTGGCATTGACATTTGCTATAGATAAAGACGTTTCATACTCCAAATGTACCTCAATCCATTCATTTTCATCTATTGAAGTTTGTGTAGCTACCGTTATTGAGGATAAAGGTTCCTGAATTTTAGATTGATGTTTATCATTTGCTTGACTAATGATTATTGGCTTGATTTGATCTGTTTTGAACCTTGGTTCCTATTTTAGTGAGATTTACTGAGTTTTGCATAGTTTTTGTATTATCTATTGTGGAATTTGAGGGAGTCTAGAGTAATGTATTCTTGAAAGAGCATCAGCATTTGAATTAAGTGTTCCTTTTCTGTGAAACAAATTATAGTCATAATTTTGCAATTTTAAACACCAACGACCTAGTCGACCTTTAGGTTCCTTCTTGTTTTTCAGACATGTGAGAGCAGAATGGTCAGTGTACAAGTCAAAAGGCCTCATTGTCAAATAATGTTTAAAGGTTTCAATGCCCTCAACAACAGCTAAACATTCTAATTCACAGATATTCCAATTTTTTTCATCTGGGCACAGAGCACGTCCCTCCATAAGACACTACAAATTCATTACCAAAATCATCTTTTTGTCCTAAGACATAACTGAGAGCAGAACCACTTGCATCTGTTGAAAGAATAAAAGATTTGTTCATGTCCAGAAATCCTAGTACTGAAAGACTGGTTAATGCCTCTTTGAGTTGATCAAAAGCTTTCTGACAATCATTAGTCCAATCCAATTTTGAAAAGTTTCTGCCAATTTCTTTCTTTAAAAGACCATTTAAAGGAGCACATATTTTGGAAAAGTTTAGCACAAATCTACGGTAGTAATTACAAAGTCCAAGGAATCCTCTAAGCTCTTTCTGTGATTTAGGAACAGGAAAGTTTACAACTTTATAAGTTTTCTCTGGATCAACCTCAACGCCTTTGGCCGACAAAATGTGACCAAGAAACATATTTTTATCAACTGCAAATTTGCATTTTGAAGGTTTTAAAGTGAGTTTGGCCTCTCGCAGCTTTTCAAAAACTTTAAATGGTCCAAATGTGTATCAAAATCCCGACTGAAGACAAGAATATCATCAACATAACACAGAACAAATTTCCAGTTCAATCCCTTGAGAACAATCGACATGAGCATTTGAAAACTAATGGGAGAATTCCGTAACCCAAACGACATACGGGTCCATTCAAAAACACCTTCATGAGTAACAAAACTGGCTCTATGTCTAGTTTCAGGATCAAGGGCAATTTGGAAAAAGGCAGAGTTCAAATCAAGGGTGGAAAATATGGTTGCTTTAGAGTCGCCAAGAGCATCAAAAACATCTTCTATCCTTGGAAGTGGGTGTGACATTGGAACTGTTACTTTATTTAGTTGTCGGTAATCACAAGCAAAACTCCATGACTTGTCACGTTTCATTACTAAAACAACAGGAGAATGCCAAACAGATGTTGAACTCTGAATGAGACCGGCTTTTAATAATTCATTGGTTTGCCTTTCTGTTTCTGCCTTTTTTATTGGATCTTGCCTATAGAAATTTTGGTGAACTGGTTTAGCACCTGGCACGGTTTCAATTTTGTGTTTAAAAATGTCCGTTTGGCCTATGTCAGACAGAGACGTTGAAAAAACATCCTGATTTTTTGCTAAAAAATTTTGAAGCTGTTGTTTTTCAATTTCAGTTAAGTTACTATTGTTTATTTCAAAAGTTATATTTGGCTTAGGAGATTTTGATTCTTTAATGACATTTGCAGAAGCACATGAGACATTACAATGCTTTTTAGGATTTTCTTCAGATTCATCCTTAAGGGTAAAAACTTGCTTTTTATCTATTAGATTTACATTTGCCGAAGTTTTCTTGCTTTTTATTTGAATTTTCTCAGTGGTTGGATTTATTATTCTAAAAACTGCTTCACTTGGCTTTGTACTGACTAAACATTTTGCATCAATTAACATTTTGTTCTGTAAATATTCTGATGGCTCTAATAAAACAAAATCATCCTTTATATCACAGTTTAGAAGACACACAGGTAGTACAATTTCAGATTGAGGCTCAAGAGAGATGTTTTTTTTACATTTAGCATAGCCAAATTTACTGTCACATAGTAAGATTACAGAAACAGTATGATCACCTAAGCTTAGCACTTTATGATGGAAATCAATTTGAACATGATTTAGGGACATGAAGTCAAGTCCCAAAATTATTGAATGATGTAGACTTCCTACAACACTGAATTCCTGATTTACTATTAAATTTGAGATATTTACAGGTAGAGTTACTTTGCCTAACACCTTATGCCTTTCGCCACCTACACAAATAATATTTGAAATTTCAGTTAGAAGAAGCTGAACTGATTTTGAAATTTTAACTTAAGTTTCATGATCTATGCAGCTGACACTAGCACCAAAATCTACAAGTGCCCTAAATCTTTTCCCAGATATACTAATGAGGATGGTGTTTCTATTTAAGGAAGTAGCGACATTAATTTCAACATCAGAATTTGGAGACTTGGTAGATTTTATGCCTAAATTCTTTTTTTTTGTGATTTTAATTGTGCATCACACTTTGTGTGCCTATCCACACCTTCAGATGCGTGGACAGGTGCGAGTTCCTAGTGGTTTTTCTGAAAGCCCTTCCTAAATTCATTCCCACAAAGTTCTGAGAAATGGTTCTTCCCACCACACAGAAGGCAAGTCACCCCTACAGCTGGACAGGTATAATACATGCATTTCCTACCTCCACATCGATGACAGGCAATGGTGTTCCTCCTCTCATGCTGTGGGCCCAACTGTGTGTTGCCTCCTTGTGGTCTGCTTGGCCGCTGGGCATTCTGCTTCCGCTGGCTCCATGATTGATGATTGGCGGTGGGTTGAGGTGATTCCTGTTGTTGTACGGGTTCCCTTATCAGCTGGAACCGGGATGACAGAACCGCCACCACCTGTTCGGAAACTTTTGCAGAGAAGGTGTCCACATCCAGTGCTACCGCTCTGGCTTCCAACAAACTCGTCTCTATAGTCCTCTCAGCTAATATGGCCGCCTTACGGACCTGCTCCAGAGTGTGAAGATTCTGCGGCATGACCATGTCCCGCAGCTGGCGGCGGAGCCCTTTCATGACCAGGGAAGACAGTATGTCTTCTGTGAGCTGTTGGCCCGTTGTCAACTCGGTCACTCGAGTAAAGTAGTCGGCGACCGATTCTGCTTCTCTTTGCTGGAGAGAAAACAGGGCCATGATAACGGGTAACCCGTCTGAACCGTTGAATCTTTCACAAAAAGCGTCCTTCAGTTCATCTAGGGAGGCAATCCTGGCTCCAAAACCAGGCATGTGCATGGTCTCTCATGTGGAACGGGAATTGCATAAGCAGCACCTCACTAGCTATCTTTTGAGCCCTACCAAATTTCTGGTAGCGCTCAAACCAGTCTGCTGCTTTTTCCCCAGGCTTTCCACAAAAAGGAGAGATTTCAATTTTTGGCATTTGCTCGGTATCACTGACAGTTTCCAATGACGTTTCCTCGGTATCACTGACAGTTTCCAATGACGTTTCCTCGGTATCACTGACAGTTTCCAATGACGTTTCCTTGGTATCACTGACACCGCTCAGTCCAGGAGAAGAATTCAGTGAGGAAGCTGGATGGTCTTCAGAGTCCGAATCCGTATCCAAGTCGAGTTGTTCTGCTATTATCTGAGCCCATTGCACGCTCCTGGTGTTGTATGTAGAGTTGATAGGTGTCGACATCAGGGATCAAAACCACTTTGTTTCCCCACCAAGCTTTTATGCTGCAACGCGTATGCTGTATAAGGAGGTGCTGTGCGAGTGATACACTGGAGAGAAAACAATGGAATAAAGTCAGAGTTTTATTCAGCAATATATATGATTGCCTCTTGTACTTTGCGCTGCCTTTTATACCAAGTTTTCTCCCAGATGTCAAAATGACACTATGACATGAAGTGACAATTGTACCTTTTTAAGAACATAAATCTACACATAAATATTTGCCAAAGGAAATTTTTGCAGAAGATAATTTTTATGTTCTATTGTGAAAAACATATTGTGGTAATAAAAATGACAATTCAAAGATATGGTCAGTTTTCAACCGGCCTAAGGTGAATACTTAAGGTACAATGAACAATTTTAAATAATGGCCTTTGTTTGTAAATTACAATTATTTGTCTTGGGAGTAACAATGCAAAATTACCAAACCTTATTTGTCGCGAAATAACAATAATCAAGTAACAATGCAGATTTTAGTTGTAACAATCCTAAATTAACAAAGAATGTAAAATATGCAAATAAATTGTATTATTTTATAAATAATAATTGTATTATTTTATTAATAATAATATTTTAACTCTTATAACAATTTCATATAATCATATTTTATGTGGGGTGCATAACACAACCTCATCATTGGTTTTGACAATGTCGTCGGTAATACCAATAGACTCAACAATCCAGAAATCTTCTAAGTCTGGTTTGGTTTGTAATGGTGTATCTATGTTTGAGAATGCATACTGTCTAGTGACGTCTGACCTGTGTGTCATTACAAACATGCTGATTTGTTCAGACTCATTCTCACTCACATTAGTTCGACCTGTTAATATCCATCCCAATCTTGAATTCAGTAGATACACATCAGGCCCCAACTCTTTTCTCTGTAATAACAGTATGTCTAAATAGTAGTTGTTGCCTATCAGGAGATCAATGAATGAGCATTCTTTTGTAGATGGTACACAGTCTGCCAGAACAACACTGTTTAGAATTTGCTTCATCTGATTTGTCAAAACACCTTACATAGAATTCCTCTGAATTGATCCACTTATAGTAGGAACTACATTTGCTGAAATTGTAATGAAAGAATTGTCCTTCAATTTGACATCAACTTTCACTGTCTTGGTTTTAATAACTTGGGTATTTTCACTACCAAATGTTACAAGTTTAAGTTCTTGTTCGCTTTCTGCTTTTAAGCCTAACTTCTTGGACAAACACTCTGATATGTATGTTCTTTGTGAACCAGATCCAACAATATTCTTGCACTTTCACAAAAAACAATTTTATCACCTCGCACATCTGTCCGCAGTGTTTGCATCAACACCATCTCATCAGTAGCCACTAATGCACTATCCTGTTGCAAGACACTTTCACTGCTATGCTTTGAATAGTACACATGTGTCCTTTTTCCGAATTTCTTCGGACACAAACTCCTATAATGAGAGTCTAATTCACCGCAGTGTACACAATTCTTCTTTGATTTACACTCTAAAGACTTATGTCCTTCTTTCAAACACTTGTAGCATGATCCGTGTAGAATTTTCTTACGTTCTTCGGCAGTTTTGTATTTTAAACACTCATCACTCCAATGTCTATTGCTACAATATCTACACTTATCTTTATAGTTTTCACTTAGTTTACCTTTTGCATGCACTGTCAACGCTTCTGATAAGGATATTGAATGGGCATATGAAGAGGTTCCTTTGTATGTTGAAAATGGAGACTTCACCGACTGTTTCGTTTGAAATTTCTAAGTAAATTCATTTTTCTACTTATGCCATGACTTATCTTTACTTTCAGTGGTCTCTGCCTTTTCGCTCGCAAGCACATATTCTCGAATTTGTTCCAAAAGAGTTTGCACTGTCCATTTCGTTTTAGAACCATGGTTGAGTTCTAACTGCCATATTTTCTTCGCCGGGCAGTTTGGACTTAATCATTGAAATGAAAACATGCTGATTGACATTTTTTTTAAGCACTTCCAAACTGCGAATATGCTTCTCGATGGTGTCGAGAAAAGATCGCAAGCTTTCTACTTTATTTGTAGGAGCTTGTACGTTGATTAATTGTCTATAATGTAGATCAACTGCCTCTTGGGTATCGCCAAATCTTTCCCTGAGAATCGCCACTGCTACACAATAGTTATCATTTGACAGAGTAAAACCTTCTATTGCACGTTTTGCTTCACCGCTAACTTTTGTTTGTAGATAGTTGAATTTTTCAATTTGTGACAGTTTTTTATTTGTGTGTACAGTTGCTTCAAAAGCATCCCAAAATTGGGTCCATTTTAGTTTGTCGCCATTAAATACACACAAGTCTAACTGGGGCAATTTCACAGAACTTGCCTTTTCCTTTTCCTTTTCAATTTGACGAGACATAAGTTCCATGTGGTTATTCATTTGAGTACATATTAAAGACTGCATTTTCTCCTGTAACTCGAGGATTTGTGCATTTTCCAATTTACATGTAATATCTTTACTTGCATTTGACACATTTTCTTTTTCTTTTTTTGTTTTTAAATCGTGTGTGAATTGTTCTAATTCTACCAGACACTGTTCTGCTTCTACCAGACACTGTTCTGCTTCTTGCATAAGTTGGCAATCTTCATCAACTATATTTTCAACAAATGAAGAATCACTGTCTCCAACAGCGTCTGACACTTTATACATTTGCGATTCTACTTTTTCACTGTAGCATTCAATTATTTTAGACAACTTATTCGCAGAAGATAGACAATCAATGATGTCACTTACCTGGTAATCACCAGATAGTAAAGTTTTGGCAGCTCCAACTCGGGTTTTTCCTATATTGAGTCCGAACTCCTTTGACAGCTGCTATGTTTGCCATAATGCTTTTTATAACCACCTTTTAACGTAGGTCAAACACTTTCACTAATTTAGAACACACTCTTTTATCCTCTTTTTCTTTTTCTACTATAATCCGGTTCGCGGGACCAATCTATGTGACGGCCCTTCCCTCTGCCACACAGGATAATATTTTATACGACACACCAACAAACTTTTCAACTTATATTTTAACATCTTGTAATCCTGTGATTCCAATTTAATACAAGCGCAATCGATGAAGTACAAAACGCAGTATATATACGAAACAATGCAGTCATGTAATGCGCGACTCATATAATTCTCGTGCATCACATGAATACATATCACATCATAAACTATAGCTTTGCACCTCATATACACCGTTTTGCACCTCATTATGAATAATTTCAATTAATAAACAATTTCAGTAATACATAAATATTATCATCTATTAACGGATCAAAACATACATAAACAGTAACTATTTGTTTATTAACATACATATTATGGGAACATCTATTTGATCGCCATATAGTTAGAATGTCAATGATACATTTGACTAAGATCCACACTATTTAACACAATTAATCGCTTTTACGTGAAATTCACGACACTGCGTTCTTTTTGTATTGTTATAAAACCTCAAAATAAATACCTAGAACACATTTCTGTATCATCACAAATAGTAAAAAACATACCCTCTCTGCTACAGCAAAGAGTTGCATGGGCATTATGTTCTGATCTCTAACGAAGGTCCTGAAATAAAAACGAAAACATTCATGGAAATTATTGATATATATATATATATTATCAAACAATAACACATTTTTATTCACTGTCTTGAAAACTGCATACGCCTGGTTACCAACCTCTGATAAACCTCTGCATTACAAGACTTGCAATGCTCTGAATGATGTTTGTACCATCGCTGGGAGTTCTACTGGTACTGAAAATGCGTGGCATGCAGATCTGCTTTTAACTTTGGAAACGGAACAAAATACAAGTGTGCAAGGTCTGGTGAGGCAGGGGAATGGTACAGATGCTAAAATGCTTGAATTCAATTCAATTGATTGTCATCAATGTTTCTGTGCGAGGAATTATCTTGGTGTTAGATAAAGTCCTTTCTATATCTACATAGAAAAAAACAACATATCACCAACATTTTGACCGCCTCAGTATTTGTTATTTGCACCAATACTAATATGTTCTACCTCATGTTTGTACAAATGGGCGAGTAGCTGTATTATGAGCTGGGGCAATGCAGTTAATAGTAGAGCAAAAAAAACAACAACTTAACCTTGATTTTAAATGTTGCATAAGAAATTTTTATGTCCCCCACCACTATAATGGGGAACATATTGTTTTTGCCCTGTCTGTTGGTTTGTTGGTTTGTGTGTTTGCGTCAAACTTTAACATTTGCCATAACTTTTGCAATATTGAAGATAGCAACTTGATATTTGGCATGCATGTGTATCTCATGGAGCTGCACATTTTGTGTGGTGAAAGGTCAAGGTCATCCTTCAAGGTCAAAGGTCAAATATATGGGTCAAAATCGCTCATTTAATGTACATTTTTGCAATATTGAAGATAGCAACTTCATATTTGACATGCATGTGTATCTCATGGAGCTGCACATTTTGAGTGGTAAAAGGTCAAGGTCAAGGTCATCCTTCAAGGTCAAAGGTCAAAAAAACTAAATTTAAGCGGCGCAGAAGGGGACATAGTGTTTCTGACAAACACATTTCTTGTTTTTTTTTATGCATTTAAATATTGTAGTTTAATTATGTCCCAGAGTCTATAAACAGAAACTGTTTTTGTTATGCTTTTTAGTGAAAGAGTGTCAAATACTAGTGAAAGATAACCCGATATTTTCACTAGTAAAAAATGTAAGGTTGATATTTTCACTGTAGCTTAAAATAATGGATGTCATATGTATGATGTCAAAATACTGTACCGTAACACATACATAAACGTAGACAATAAACGTAGACAGAGTCCATTTCTGATTTCTATGTTTTTTATTTCTTCTTATTAACACAACACAACGTTTCCAAAATGTTTGTCAAATACAAGATACATGCAAGGCCCGCAACGGGCCCAGCCCGCGACAACAAGCAATAATACGTCTGCTATCCTCGACTGCCCAAGCATGACTGTACTTTTCCCTTGATTTACTAAACCCACCCCTTCGAATAACCCTTGTTGATTGGAAGGATCGCTCATGCATCTACCATATGTCACAGTTTGTGATGACCATGTGCAGATAATTTCATTAAGCATACTCGATTATATAACCAGATGTTCTCTATGGAAAAACCACATTGGTAATATGAAACCTAACACTTCTAAAATCAATTATGTAAACCCCGATACACATTCAATCCGAACTTGTATCTGTTATGTACCTTGGGAAATTGGAATTACACTTATATAGTCAATTATTTAAATTTCTTTATATACCATATCTGAATTTGGACTTGTTATGTCAGAACTAAGACAAATCAACAGATGTTCCCGATAATTGAACTACATTGGAGAAATGAAACCATACTTCCATAATCAATTTTTCAAACTTCATTACATACCCCATCCAAAGACATCTGTTATGTTAATTCCTAAATACCCGCAACATACAGCTACTTTACAAGATGAACTCTCAGATAGTTTGATCACTTTAAACTTTTAACTTCTGTTTACATATAAGATAGAAATATTGATGTAAATAACCTTTCAACATTTTCTTACATATCAGTAATTATAACAGTTACTAATTAATTACTCAAACATATTATTAAAATATTTCCCTATTATTAAATCTATCTGTACTTAAATTTCTATCATAAGAATAAACAATATTAATATACTGTTATGTCACAATACACAAACTGGTGACGTGCTCACCTTTCTCTTTCCTTTTTCTTTTTTAATTTCGTTCAGAAGTATGAAATAAAAAGAAAATTGGTGAATTCACTACAAGATTGTATTATATTTCATACATGGTAACAGAAACTGGATATTTTTGATATCGTTTCTGTGCTCTTGAAATATAATCAATCAAAAGTTACAATTAAGCCACCTCAACATGCTTTAGAAAAAATAACAATTGTATTTAATATCTTTATAATGAGATATCATTTTGTCACATTTACTTAGTTTCTGAACATATTTATTGTTGGTCTTAATAAATCCAGATGAAACACCATGTACAGAATACCGGTATGCATCTTGGTTGAACATAATCAATCCTATAAGACATTCCTCTTAATAAATCCTACCAAAGCTACCCAAACTAGCTACACCAAAATACTCACATTTGCCGCTGGTTATGCATCGCTCTTTCCTTTCGTAGCTGCAATCGCATTTCTGGGCAATTAGAACTCTCAAATTGTCGTTGCACAATTGCACACTTGGAGCACAGGACTTTAAAAAAAACAAAAAAACAATGGTACAATTACTATTATGCAGTGACCCCCTAAGAAGATTCATGTTGTTTCATGGAGCATTAGTTGACATAAAAAACACCAATATTATGGGCAAATAGTTTCAATTGAAGTTTGGAAGATTCCCAAAACTGTATTTACTAAAAGCCTCAATCTATAATTAACAATGCAATATTTATAAACAAGAACACCGAGAGTCAGATGTGTAGCCTGACAAAAGATTGGAATCAACATTAAAACTTTTGATAAGTGCTTTGTTTCATTTTATGCATTTATTTTACATAGTATTTAGAAAAAGCTTATAATTGTCATTGTTATTAAGGTGAAAGGGTAATAGCCTTTAAAAATGACCATATGCAAAAGCCTGCAATATATGTGTTTAAGTATGAAAATATGTTCAACATGTAAACATTTGAACAAGATTACTCAAAAAATGAAGGAGGTATACCCCTTACAAGCAAATTAATAAGGAGTTAACTCCAAAACTACCCAGTGCAGAGTTATACATGCAATCTAAGTTTAGTGTCGATTGAACTTATGATGAAAAAGTTCCGGACAAGCAAACTGCCAAAGGTAACCCTAAAGGTAACACAAAAAACACTGTAATAATGTACCTGTAGAAATAGCGTTCTCCCAGAATTCAACAAATATGACGGTACAAACAAATTTTACCATTATTACCTTTGTGTCAAACAAATATTCACATACTGACAATATTTAAAATAGAATGACAGTATATACATAACATAACCTCATGGCTTTAGTTTCTATTTTTACTTAAGTTAATTAAGCAGAAAACCAAGTTCCACTGATTTCTGTGTGACAACTATTTGATTTACACAGTCTTTCCTCTCTGCACCAGAGACAATGCTTCTAAACTGATAGGCTTTCCAGAGGTTGGACAAACAAGTAGCAACAATCCTCTTCCAACGCCATCCTGATACAGCCTCGCTGGGTTCGCCACAGGCTTTTCCTTCATGGAGTCAGCAGACGCACTGGACTGAGGGCTTTCAAGCAACTTGCCTGAATCGGAGCTAATATCCATGTTGTGATCGAACTTGGCTGCCAACAAGCTTTCCTCGTCTAGCACCTTGTCTCCCAAGTACCTCAGTGTAGGTACATCCTCACCGAAATCCTGTCTGTTACTGTTAGGATCATAACATGCCTGCTCCACTCTAGAAACCTTGGCCTGAGGCAAATTCCATACATTGTCCATTGTACACTTATCCACTGCCTGGAATAGGCCTGGTAAACATCCAGGCTTGACGCCAACTTCTTGAGCCAATTCTTGGTGGCGAGCTTCACACTTTGCGTTGAAGCTTTGTCCTCTACTTCCTGTTTGCCATGGCTTCCATCGCCATGAGAAGCTACTTCGCACGTTGACACTCCAATCCCACCAAAAATACTCTTTAAAACACTTTTAAAATTGTACCAATTATTTATTTATCATTTGTTTATTTTATAACTATTCTAGAATCCATAGTATCGCGAGGGATGAAGGGAAGACTGTCATAACTCATATTAAATAAAGAAGGAGATAGGACAGTTTTCCGCATCAGAATTTATCAGAATGTATTGATTTTTACCCTGATAACTGATATGCAGCCGTGTCATGTTGTCAACATCACTTCTTCATAATAATGTCATGCTATGCCAGGATTGTCAAGAAATACTTAGCCAATTCAAACCCTCAATATGTTTTTTTCACTTCAGAACAAACTATTTGTAATTATTGTATCTTTACAGAACACAATTTATTATCAGCATGGCACAAATATAGTCTAAAAATTGTGCATTAAATAAATGCCCTTATTTTGAACTGCAATTTGATGTTATGGTTAAAATGCCTGTCTCGGTTCAAATGCCCGCTCTTTTAAGCTCATAAAAATGCATGTAATGCAAACATTTCTTATCTTATATACACAATGTTTGTAAAAGTTTACCACCTTCAGTCTTTTAAGAAAGAGAAAACTAGAGCATAATATAACATTGTCAATCAATAGGCTAAGGCCCGATGGTTGGCAAACGTCTGCTCCTCCATCCCCCCTCCCCCCAGAAGAATAAAAGAAAAAATGTTATGCCATATGATCTGTCAAATGCATGGTGTGAATGCCAGGCATTTAGACAGACAGTTTGAGCTTGAAAGGGCTGTGTGCCCCACAATACCTATTTATTATGGTTCAAATTTGTTAATATATTTCTCATTTTTTGGAAAGTCACAGTTCTGTTTTTTTCAGACTATATACAATGTGATCTTCCATGTTTGTTTTTCTGTTTTCAATACAAATTATAACGTATTCCCGCAAGAAAACGAAAAGAGACTTACCGTTTGTTGCTGCGTGTCTTACAGCTTTGTATAAGGGCCGCATTCGCGTAAAAACACAAAATAATCTGTGTTATTCAACCTTGGTTTACGGAAAAAACAAACGCAAATTTTTATGGGTGAAATATTTTGATGATGGCAGAAATATATGACGTCATCAAAAATGAACTCAAATTGACTAGAACGCACCGCACTAGGCTGAATTAGATAAAAAATGTCAAAGCATGTTGAAATAACGGACATGTCAAAATTAGGAGACTTTGCTCTATTTTGATCTTTGTCTTAATTTGTTTTTTGTTATTGCCTGAGAATGAGTTTTTCCATTTTGCAGCAAATTTATTGATAATTGATCTGTATTCAGAATCCTTTTAAATAGATATAAAGATTTTCCAAAAAAAATATTTTGGTAAATAATTTTTTATTATGATTGTATCACACATTTGCTCAAAGTTAATTAATGCTGATCAAATTCATTATTGTAAAATTAACAGTGAATTAAATTGACAAAAATGCCATAGATTTAATTGATTTAGTTGTAAATATAATTTTTTCAATATATTTATTTACACGATAGTATCACCCAGCTAACCCTTGTGTTCCAAAAAATACAGCCATTACAAATATTGTTCACTATTAGTATTTGCACTGAATATGATAATATATTATTCTCAAAACTAAAACTAAATCACATCAGTTAACGACTTGTTTGATTTATCTTTCAACATGGTGTATTATAATCAATGATTAATATTGTTATAGAGTATGAGTGGGATAAGGTTAAAATTTAAGTGTAATTTTTGTAGTTTATCTATCAACCCTTTTACTTTCCTATCTAATTGTATGACTATTTTGGTCCTGAAAAATTCAATGAGTGAATAAATATTTGTGCTGTCTTTGGCATTACTTTTTACTTGGCACTAGCCTAGATTTGCTACCAGCCTATTTCATAATCCCAAAGTAGTTTAAAATAGCCCAAATAAAAGCAATCTGTATGACTATTTATGTATTGGTAAATTTTCTAGTATTGATATCTGAAAACAAAGTGAACACTTGATCTTATGACTTCTCCTCTATGTCAATGTCATGGGCCCTAAGGTCTGGTAGGATCTTCAAAGCGGTCTGGAAAAGATAATGCAATAGCATTCATGATTATCTTATAATATTACATGTACAATTGCGATTCTATCGCTTCACAGCATGATTCTGCAATTTTGTTAATGCGCCTCTAAAACAAAAACAAAGTGTGAACGTATTATGAATATAAGGAATATACGGTGTAAGTATTCACAGTGTTAGCTCAGACATGTTCATATCATTTCATAAATAAGATTCTCATGGGAAAAGGAACCATTTGCCTAAACTGCAGAAAGTCTAAGTTTTAAGTGTAATAATGGTAGATTATACTCTGTGAAAAATTGTTCTCAATTATGCAATAGTCTCTATTAATATAAAAAAAAATATTTGGTATGTTTTTTTCAAAGGTCCTATATTATCTGATAGTATTCTACACACATTTTAGTGGTTTCAGCTTTCTTAGAACTATTAGCATCCACAGCTAAGTTATTACATGCCTTATTTATTGATAATTATTATGGCCCCCTTCGATGAAGAGGGAGTATATTGTTTTGCTAGATGTTGAAGAGGGGGTATATTGTTTTGCTGGATGTTGAAGAGGGGGTATATTGTTTGGCTGGATGTCGGTCGGTCTGTCTGTCTGTCTGTCTTAATCTGTCTGTCTGTAGGTCTGTCGTTAGACCAGTTTGTTTCCAATCAATAACTCGTCAATTGATTGACCGATTAAATTGAAACTTCACATGTGCATTTGCCTTGAACAGTAGATGACCCCTATTGAAATAAGGGTCACTAGGTCAAAGGTCAAGGTCACTGTCACAATAAGTGTGAAAATCATTTCCGATCAATAACTAGTCAACAAATTGACCAATTAACTTGATACTTCACATGTGCATTGTTTTTGGACAGCAGATGGCCCCTATTGAAATTGGGGTCACTAGGTCAAAGGTCAAGGTCACTTGTCACAATAAGTGTGAAAATTGTTTCCAATCAAAAACTCTTCAACGAATTGACTGATTGACTTGGTACTTGATATGTGCATTGGCCTTGGACAGTAGATGACCCCTATTTAAGTTGGAGTCACTTTGTCAAAGGTCAAGGTCACTGTCTCAATAAGCGTGAAAATCCTTTCTGATCAATAGCTCGTCAACATATTGACCGATTGGCTTGATACTTCACATATGAATTGGCTTTGGACAGTAGATGACCCCTATGGAAATTGGGGTCACTAGCTCAAAGGTCAAGGTTACTGTCACAATAAGTGTCTAAATGTTTCCGATCAAAAACTCGTCAATGAATTGACTGATTTGCTCGATACTTCAAATGTGCATTTGCCTTGGACAGTAGATGACCTCTACATAAATTGGGGTCAGTAGGTCAAAGCCCTGTTGAGGGGGGGCATATGTCTCTGACCGCAGAATTCTTGTTATATTATGAAAGCACTCCTTTAGACAAACTCAGAACACTTTCATATATCTGCACGAAAATTGGTATACACATGTAAATAGGCATGCTCTTTTCATTTGTAAGTCCATTTTTGTCTATTTGCCCATGCAAACATTTTTTTCCCATTAAAAACCATGTTGGATGTCATTTTGTTGTTGTTTTTTACAGGTATGTCACATTACTTTTGATGTCATTCTCAAACTGCTTTCTTTTCTATTTAAAAGTGTACACCAAAGTTATCTTATTTAATATTTCAATATAAGATAAAACATTAAACAAACAAACATGTTGTTGAACAAAATACGTTTATAACATATACTCCAAAGTAGACAATATACATTGGGTATAATTTTTACAAAATTTTGCTTAACACATTTCTTGTACAGGATATTTCACTTCATATAAACATGCTAACGGTTTTTAACAGAATAAATCCACAAAAACATGTATATCCACATGTATAAATCTATATAACTATTATGTACAATTACTGAATAAAAAGTAGCTGTACATCCACAGTGATTCATTTTGAAATCTACATCAATGAGTCCCTGGGACTCGCATATTTTGAAACAATGGGTCCAAACTGAAAACAATGGGTCCCAGATTGTGTTGTTGTAAATTCGTTACAAATAATCTACTTAACATGATACACCTTAGCCAGGGTCTCTTTAATGCAATTTTACAGCTAAAAACAGAAATAGGTTTATGGCAAGTAAAATCTTTATTTGTTTTACTTTTAATAACAAAAAGTGAAACATATAACATCTTAAACAGAGAACTTTTTACATCTTTAACAGTTTGGACTGACGAGACTTTTAATAAATTGGATGACTAGAGTTTATAATTTTTTGGTCAAAATAAGCCCTTTCAAACAGTGTGACAAAATACAATTTCTCCTTGTAGACCTGGTTTGAAATGGTCACCGTGTTGGCTGACAGTTGCATAGCATCGCATCTTTGTTGACCGTACACTACACGTCCACAACGTAGACTTCTTGTTGGCTTTCTGCAAAAGACGAAAAAACTACAGTACATTTATAATGATGAATGTGGAAATATTTCGCACATCTTTTTATCATAAGAACTGAAAGTCTTTTAATATTAACTTTGTATATATAAGCTGTTGGTGTTTTAAAAGTATAATGATGTCTGCATGAAATTAACACCATGAATATCAGCCGATCAAGGGTAAGTTACCTTTACTCCATAAAAATAGCCATTGCTGGTCACCAGTAGTTTACTGCCTTGTTTATTATATGTAACTGCCCTTTCCAGCACTTTGTACGTCAATGCCTCCTTTTCCATAATATGGTTTGGAAGATCTGGTTCTGCATTGAGGGACCTAAAAATCCAATCAAAATTACAATTTCGTGAAATATGTCGTGAATTTTATTTAGTTATTGTAAAATGTTAGAAACACTAAATTTTATGTAAGAATTTGTGCATTTTATGTTTTGATAACAATATAGCAAATTGACAAATGCTTTACGCACTGCGTTAAGACCCGGTTTACCAAAGCACTACTCATTTTGTAAGCACATTTTCCAGTTTGCATTTAATTTATGAAGTTGTAGAAATATTTAATACATAAACAACTAGTAAATTTAAAAAGTAATCAATAAACAAATGCACAATAAAAAATAAAAGAAATATAACAGCAAACAAATATTTCTCTATCGGACTTAAATTATATGAAAACAAAGTATGTCAATTTGCATACTGAACGTGCGTTCTTAACTTTTTTTAGAAGGAAGGAAATTAATTGATAAAAAGCGCGGACGAGGCGATCATTCATTTACCGGTTATCATATTAAATAAACTTAATTGTTGCAACTCACGTGTCTTGTGGTTCTTCCGGGTCATCTGCCACTCTGTGATTTACGTCAAAACTCATGTCGAAGTGAGCGTTCACCTGCATTGGCTCTTCCTGGACTGGTTCTTCCGTGGGCTCAGGATATTCCCTCTGCTCTAGATGGACTGGTTTTTTCCGTGGGCTCAGTATCTTCCCTCTGCTCTAGATGGACTGGTTCTACTGTGGGCTCAGTATCTTCCATGTGCTCGGGATGGACGGTTTCTTCCATCGGCTCGGGTTCTTGCGTGGGCTCCATATTTCCGGTTTCTTCCAAAGGCTCTGGATCGATGGTCTGACGATGGAACGGTCTGCATATAAAATGCAGTTCGAGCTGTGATTTACGGGCCTGGTGATACTCCCTGGATGATATACCTAAACAGAAGACCCTGATATACACTATCATTCTCGTAATGATGGGGCAAATTATTTAAAAACCTAACGCTTATTACAGTAAATATCATTAACTGCAGACAACAATGTGAACACCTTTACGCTTTCAATGCAAGGAAATGTTCAGCACGGAATTACATGTTATATCGGAATATATGTCATTTTATTTGTACAAAATTATTCCAATCTATTTCCCTGATTACATTATATACGGCAGACATTAACAGAAATATTCATTTAAATATTGAAAGGGAAAATAATGACATGTGGACAGCAACGACAACATGCAGAATATAATAAAATGTATAAGCATCTCATACCTGTATCACATGTCCGATGTTGCCATCTGTCACATAAATCGCATGTGATGGCATGTTGGCGAGGTGTCACTATCAGATCACACGAAATACACAATTTGTCTGCCATAAGAACGTGTCAAAATATAAAATCACGAATGAGATGCCATAGCCAAGTTGCTTTTTATATACACTTTCGGCGAATATCTTGGGATCAAAAGATGCAAACTGGCTTAAAGTTTATAAAAACAATATAACGCCTTTATAATGTCTCCTTTTGATGTTTCTGTGCTAGTAATTAGTCAATCGTCTGATCACACGTCTTCCGATCTAAGTGTGTTTGATAATTGTTAAATTGGTCCCGAAATTATTTTAATTGGCAAATCAAAGCATCCTACCTCTGCCAAACTAATTAATCGTAATACTTTACGTTTGTAACACAATGAATCATAATGTTTCCGTTAATTAATTGCAATTAAAATTAAACGGATAATTGAGCAAACATCAAATTTGTAATAATTAAATAATCTTAATTTCCCATATATGATAAACAAGTACTAAATTAAAATTGCAATTAATAATCAAATTTGTATTAAAAATCTTAATTTTCCATATATGTTAAACAAATTCTATTCGGAGCGAAAGAATCATTTACAAAAGCCTAATATTACATAAGAATTAAATAAGGGCGAAACAACCCACTTGTAAGGGCGAAAGAACCTGGGGCGAAACCACCCTGGGTGACAGAGGGCGAACGGGATTAAGGGCGAAACGATCTGAGACCCTCACATCCTGCAGTATGAACAGCATCCCAAATAAGTGTGTAAAACTCGAGTTAAACACGGGTTTTATCCGTGTTAAACCAAGCGGTATTGGCAGTTGGTTTTAATAGTGGGTTTTGGTATGTTGGTTTTTGTGAGTTTTGGTAAGTTGGTTTTTTCTGTGTTTAAAGTGGGTATTTTTACCAACTTGGTTAAAACTGAGTTTAACACAGAAAAAACTCATTTGTTACACATATGTGGGTTTTGGTAAGTTGGTTTTTTGTGAGTTTTGGTATGTTGGTTTTTTGTTAGTTTCGGTATGTTGGTTTTTTGTGAGTTTTGGTAAGTTGGTTTTTTCTGTGTTTAAAGTGGGTATTTTTACCAACTTGGTTAAAACTGAGTTAAACACAGAAAAAACTCACTTGTTACACATATGTGGGTTTTGGTAAGTTGGTTTTTTGTGAGTTTTGGTAAGTTGTTTTTTTGTAAGTTTCGGTATGTTGGTTTTTTGTGTGTTACAAAGACTCACAAAAACCAACATACCAAAACTCACAAAAAACCAACATACCAAAACCCACAAAAAACCAACATACCAAAACTCACAAAAAACCAACTTAAACACACTTCTGTCTACAAAAGTGTGTTTAAGTTGGTTTTTGTGAGTCTTTTGTTCGCTTAAGGGATCATAAAATTTTGCTTGTCTGACCTGTAATCTTTGTAAAAAAAATATTTACACCTTTATGGTAAAAAGGGTATTTGAGATAAAATCACAACAGATCATTACAAGCCCCATGTGATTAAAAAGAAAAGACACACACAATTTGCAAAAAAACTATGTTTATATTAAAAAAAACAAATAATGTGAACATTTTTACAGTGCATTTTTAACAAAACCAGGAAAACATCTACCCCAAGATACATTATCACAATATGCGAGCACATTTAACATAATAAATTAAAATAAAAAACATTCTCCTCTTAGGGCTATCACAGGTTAAAATGGGAGGAAGGGTATGAACCATGATATATACAGTTTCAGTTAGTGAGGGGTGATACAGAGGATAAAATTAATAATAATTGTTTTTAACTGTGTTGGTGGTACCGGATTTATAAAATGATGCCATTAAGGAATCATCCATCCTATCTTTTCCTGGAATAGCCCTTTACACATATTTACACCTATGAACAAAGGAACATATTGCTCAGCACTACACAGTTTATATATTCTCCCCGCAGTACATGACACGAAGCCTCCTCAAGGCCCATCTCATTTTCTCTTCCACTGTTGATATGGGAAGGGCAAACTTGTTGGAGATGACATCTGAAATGTATATGAACAATCAATGCAGGATTTTACCGTACATTACATTATTAAAAAAACATGTAGAAGTTTATTCCACCCAAATCAAGTCTGATCTGAATGACTTGATTTTGGTGGAATAAACTTTTACATCAATATCATCAGTTCAGATATCGCATTTTAACATCTGATCTACATTAGAAGGATTTCAAAAGAGGTTTTTGAAATAAGGAGGCAAATTACTTTTGCTTGAATTTTTATATCGTTCAAAACGAAAGCTTGATCTTTAACTTTATACTGAGGTTATTTTTGTCTGCCTATGTGTTGAATTCTCTAAACTTTTTTATACACAAACGCAATTTTTTGTAACTCTTAATTTTAGCAGTATAGTATTAAATTAACGCAAGACAGATTATGTGCTGGAGTCAAATTTGAATTAATTGCATTATGTTTGTTTCAAAATGAATATGGAGGCAGTAGAACACCTACATATTTAAATCCCCTTTTTCCCTAAAAAAAAGAATCATACCAACTATGGCGCAGTGTTTGGCAATCAGGAGACCCTCTTGAATCCCCCCTTAGGGGAGGTTGAACAACACTTCATAGAGCAGTCACCAGCTGATCAGGTCTGAAAACTATACTGTCACGGCCTTTGCGAGGTGCGTCTCATGCATAATCTCATTTGAGATCAGGTCCTGAAAGATATTTTATAATGTAAGTGTTAAATATTGCTGTTATGGTATATCTTGTTACTATAAATATTATTAATTTAAATCAAAACAAGTTGTTATCCCCACGCTTTTTGAAAAAAAGGTGGGGATATTGTGGTGATCTCCGCCGTCCGTCCGTCCGTCTGTCCGTCCGTCTGTCCGTCCGTCCGTCCTGGCCACTATCTCCTCCTACACTAAAAGCACTAGAACCTTGAAATTTACACACATGGTAGCTATGAGCATATGTGCGACGGTGCACTATTTGGAATTTTGATCTGACCCCTGGGTCAAAAGTTATAGGGGTTGGGGTGGGGCCGCGTCAGAAATTATCACTCATTTTTTTAGGTTATTTTACATTTACTTCTTTATTTCTACACTGATTCACTTCAAATTGATACTGGACCTCACCTATGACAATACGGTCAATCTCAACCATGCATGGCCCCATTCCCAACCCTGGGGCGCCCCGCCCACATAGGCCACACCCACCAAAAATTTCCATTTACTATAATTTTTTCATTTCTACACGGATTCACTTCAAATTGATACTGAACTTTTGTTATGACATTAGGGTCAATCTCAACTATGCATGGCCCCAATCCCAACCCTGGGGCACCCGCCCACATAGGCCACACCCACCAAAAAAATCCATTTACTATAAAAAAAATTTAGGTTATTTTACATTAACTTCTTCATTTCTACACTGATTCACTTCAAATTGATACTGAACCTCTCTTATGACAAAACGGTCAAACTCAACTATGCATGGCCCCATGATCAACCCTGGGGCGCCCTTGGGTCAAACATGCGGCGTGGGGATACGCGTCGGCCTCTGCCGCGCCATTTCTAGTTTGCTTGTTGTTTTTGTTTGTTTATTTGTGCAATTTAAATCCTGTGATCACATGTGACTTAACGCTTGTCATAAATAATTAAAAGAAATTACGTGTGGTAGAAAATACTGTTTGAAAATGTACCAAGATACGTGGTCTCATTTGGCTGTATGGACTGGTCGGAAGTGTGACGCCTTTCAAATGCTAAAACCTGTATAGTTTTACCTCTCAACAAATCCAACTTTTCTTGGTCAAGGACAGGGCTCAGTTTTCCTACTCCTGATCTCCTCAAGTTGGCCTGCTCGTGCAGGGTGAAATCTGGTATCAAAGTCCATACATCAGTTAGTCCCCCTTTTGCTCTCTTATGGCAGGAATATTCTATCCAAAGAATCTTCCAATCAATGTAAATTTCACCTTGGGAGTTTAACCTTCAAATTTTAAATATAAAAGTTTTCATTGAATATGTGGGAAAGAAATCTGTTCATTAATGACCAGAAATAGGTATAAATAACATTTAAGATGACAATAATCATAAAATACAGCCATAATTATTCAAATGGTGTTGTTTTTCCTTATAATTGCATTACATTTATACTTATCCATTTACATTTCAACAATACATAAATATGATAATAATCATAATTAATTCAATATAAAACTAAATAAAAAAGTGATGCAAAAATGAAAATACCAACCTAAAACAA
Organism: Dreissena polymorpha; assembly: GCF_020536995.1. NCBI lineage: Eukaryota > Metazoa > Mollusca > Bivalvia > Myida > Dreissenidae > Dreissena > Dreissena polymorpha. Next base: position 34,917,453 of record NC_068363.1, read on the forward strand.
CTGTTCTTCAGTATTCCAAGATAACAGGCAGTTGATGAATTATGAGACCATATCACTTTAACCATCCACTTTGAATCTCCTTTGCAACAAACTTATTGTTGATTTACACATTGTATTAAATACACATTGTTTTCATCACACAAAACTTCATGCTGAAAGTATTTCAAGACATTTTACACTAGAATTATAAGTCTTAATGTTACTCAATTATACCTTAAAGCTCAAACTCAGTTGCTGAAAACCCCCTTTGTTTTTAAAACATAACTTCCTGTCTCCAGCCAATCAAAGTCGCTTGTTTTCAAATAGATGGTGGCTGAGCCAATCAAAAGTCTATCAACACCCCTTTGTTAGGCCTATAGATGGAGCACTGATAAGGATTAATGTTTATGAGTAGCGGAACAGTGGTCTAGTGGTAACACACTGGCTACACAATCCAGAGAACGCTGGTTCGATCCCCCGCTGCACCTAACCTACTAACTCGTCTTTCGCATGAGACGTTAAACCGAGGTGCAGTGCACGAGGTGCTATACACCGGGCACTAAAAGACCCAGGGTCACCTCTGGAACGGGGTGTCTCCTGTATCTTGCACTATCCCCCGTAACCAACTAACACGTCTTTCTGGGGGCGATGGCCATATGGGAGACAATCCCGGTGCACTCGATAAAAAATAATGAAGAAGAAAAGAAAAATTAATGTTTATGATTTAATGGGGGGGGGGGAGGGCTAATCTCTTATGTGTGTCAGCCAATTACTAAATCTGGGAAATATCCACTGATTTCAACACCAACATATATGTATTTATTGAATACCGTATTTTACCATGCATAGCGCGCAGTTTTTTACCTTCAAATTTCAAAATAAAAATTCATTGCGCGTAATACATTGACACAACGCTTTCCTGGTTGCTAAATTGCTAAAAATCCATTTCGTAATCGTAAATCTTCACAATTGCCGCCATTTTTGTTATTGCAAAGAAACTACACCCTATTATGTTATAGACTGAAGGGGCCGTTGTCGAAACAACAAATAGCGGGAAAGGTTAGGAATGACCGGGGTAGTAACAGTTTTGACAAAAATTAAAAGATGAAAAAAATGTCTTTGTTGGTGTTTTCACACTTCTTCATTGATTGTTCATTAAAAAAAATCGAGGTATATCGATCCCCGTGCGCCGCGGTATTGTTTGTTAAAGTTTTTGTTGTCATGAAAACTCGTTGATTTACAACGCAAAACGTCTTATTTGAACTGAGGCTAATTATTTCAATAATACTTCTCAACTTCGCTTTTGCTTTATTTTGATAATTTAATCCAAAGTTTAATGTTAGCAATTCCGAAAATGTGCACTCTATGTGAATTGACAGTTTGACGTCATCAAAGGAAAGCCGCTTCCTGTCTGAAGCAATAAAGCGACAAGTTTCTCGCCGACAAAATTGGCTTCCTTTGTCTAGCAATCAACATGCCGAACCAATCGTGTGTTTGTTCCTCAATGGCAATCGTCCAATTAAATAATAGCACATGCAAAGCTTCGCCGTCGAACCTTTTGCAGAGAACGGAGGTGGAGTTCAACGGTTAATTGAGCAAGTGTTTTACGTAAGTTGAGTTCCGATTTGCCGAAATTACTAGGCCCTAAGCATTGAAACGACGAATACATTTATCAATGATTTTCCGATCTCTGCATAAATATGCTACTTGGCGAGTATACTACGTAGGTTACAAACCAACAATAGAGATATAGACTCGTTTTATTTTCTTTCGATAGAGACAAACAAATGAAATTTGTCAAATGGCTTTACGCCGATAACGCCAACTGTATGAAATTGAGCGTTCGGGTGTATTCTTTGTCTTACTATAAATACTTATCAACTAGACGCAGTGCAGGCGCGAAATACCGGGTCAAACTGGATTTATTGGGAGCATCTCTTAAAGGAGAAATATTTAAGTCGATGAAAAATAAAATGGGATCCACGGACAATTTGTGTAAAATTGGAAATTGAGATGTTGCGGGTCTGCAGAAGATGTCATACGATGTTGTGAGCGGCAGGTAATGAAAATGTTACACTGTTCAAATGTGAGGAATAGGTAATAGTTGTTCGAATTTAACGCGCAGGGGTCTTGAAAAAACATGCGCAGTGCGCGGCAATAAGGACATAACGGTGTTCTTGAGAGAATAATCTTAAAAATTGTCAAAAATATAGTGCTATGCAACCCATGCTCCTGATCGTATAAATGCTCCCTACTTTTAAACAAAAAATTAAGCGCCCGAAAAACTCAGATTAAATGATTGCGCAATATAAGAATGGCGGCCATTTTCGGCCAAATTTTCAGGTTTTTGGTCTTGAATTCTTTTTTTTCTCAATTTTGGCTTTAAAAAATCGCATGCGCGTTATACATGGTAGCGCGCTATACATGGTAAAATATACACAGCACCCTTAGCATATTATATTTAATTGTGAATATTTCAATATAACATGCTGAATGGCGTTAGCAAATAATAATATTAAAAGTATTATTTATTTTTATTGCCTTTTAAATTGTATGTTAAAGGTCAATGTGGTAGACATTAATTGTATTGGGGTTAAATATCAGTATAAGAAAGTTAAAATAGTTATTGTTTTTATGTTGAGGAGATATAATTGATGCTGGCAAGCCCACATAAGTTTCCATATATTAATCAACACTTTCACACTGAAACTAGTTTTATTTATTATAGAAACAGTGTCACCCTCCCCCTCAAAAAAAAAGGATTAAAAAACACTGTAAGTCTATTGAATTCTCCAAAGAACATGAATTAAATGGAAGTATTCACATTTTTATAGATGTGTGATTGTTCTTATAATATATGTAATATTTATGTATTGATTCAAAGTGAAAGACAAACAATTTCATATTCAGGTATAAAACTATATCTGTGAACCTGTGATGTTCTGAAAGAGCAATTTTCATCTAATATTTCCTTAAAATTATGAGGAGCCCATAAATGTACAAAAGGTGCAATGGCAAACAAGCTGTAAAAAAGCCCCTTTACAATTCACCTTGATAATATATGGCTATAAACATGAAACAAAGACCTAGTTGAAGAATAATTGTTTTATTGTTGAGTTATGTTAATAAACAAAAGACCAACTTATTGAAAAGTGTGTTAAAGTGAGTCTTTTAGCCTTGTTGCGGCTCTCAAATTATTTATAAAAAGACCAACTTAAACTCGCTTAAACCCACTTCTGTTTATAAAAAGACCCACTTCTGTTGTAAAAGACTCGCTTATGAAACAAAAAGACACACTTAAACACACATAAACCAACTCATAAATAAAAAGACTCACTTTTGACACATACAAAACCAACTTCTTACAGCAAAAAAACTCGCTTTAACACACATCTACTTTAAAAAAAACAACAACTTTAAACTCAGTTAAGCACAGTTTAGCTCACATAAAACTCGCTTTTATTAGTAAAAACCAACTTCCGCTCAGAAAAACTTAGAAAAAACACAGTTTTATGTTGGTTTAAGTGTGTTTTGGAATGAAAGTGGGTTAATTTTTTGCAAGGGTGCAGATGCCTGTGTTGTTATATGTACTTCTGTGCAAGCATGTCCCGTGTTGCCCTTGCAGTATGGCACGTAGCATCCCGTCTGTAGATCTGCCGTGGAATCATATAGAATTCTATGGAAATCGTTAGATGGAATTCCGTGGAGTATTGGCACTAACTTTTCATCTGATTCCATGCAATCAATGGAAAAGTGAAAAAAAAACATAAGAGGGACTTGATATGGGGTGGAATTCCATAGAATTCCGTGGCATTCCATATAATGCCGTGGAATTCCATAGAATGCCGTGGAATTCCATAGAATGCCGTGGAATTCCATAGAATGCCGTGGAATTCCATAGAATGCCATGGAATTCCATAGAACGCCGTGGAATTCCATAGAACGCCGTGGAATTCCATAGAACGCCGTGGAATTCCATAGAATGCCGTGGAATTCCATAGCATTTTATGGAATCTGTGAAATGCTATGGAATTTAATAAAAAGCTGGAATAAAATAGAAAAAAACAGATTATAGATCAAAGGCATTTTACCGATTTTGAAAAAGCAAATGTGAATGTAACTAAAGGTTTCATCATAGAAGTTAAACAAGAACAAGATCTGGCATCAATCATTAACCACACACATGCAGTCACAGTACATATTCAAAAATGAGTGGTTTTACATTTTCATAAAGTACCAACTCTCTTAACCACAGGCATGCACACATTCAAAAACACATCCATAAACATGCCCACATATACAGGTGACAAAAGAAAAACTTATAAAAGGCACAATATAAAACATAGAAGTAGAATTTTACATTTCTCTTATGACAAGTATACTTCCTTTCTCACATATGTTCATAAACACACACAATTACATGCACACACACACACATCACGCACAATTGTTCTAGAGTTTTTTCTCATAAATTTTAACGTTCAACAACTGTTCCTTATTAATTCTAGAACACTTTCAGTATGATAACAGAAGTTCAGTTCTAGTTAATGTGTTCCAGTACAATTCTAGAAAAGTTCCGAAGGTTTAAAACTTCAAATATTTAAGTCTGAAACCAACTTTCTAGAAAACAAATTTCCATGCATATTCAAGTACTGAGCATAGTTAATAATAATACATAACAAATAAACAACTTGAACACAGACTTTATTCAATTATCCAAGTTTCAAATTCCTAAATTAAAAAAAAAACAAATACATTAAGACAAAAAAAAACACAAAATACAATTCACAAAATAAATAACTGGTCTTTTTATACAAGAAGTAACCAAAATTAAACATGTCACCAGCCACAGACTGTCAGTCTTAAAGGGGCCTTTTCACAGATTTTGGCATTTTTTAACTTATTCATTAAATGCTTTATATCGATAAATGTAAACATTGGATCGTAAAAGCTCCAGTAAAAAATCAAGAATAAAATTAAAAAAAGGAAAAGAACATTGCCCGGTCCAGGTTTCGAACCAGTGACCCCTGGAGTCCTGCCAGAGTCCTGAAGTAAAAACGCTTTAGCCTACTGAGCTATTCCGCCGAGTACACATGCTGAACGTATTTTATACCTTATATAAGCAATCTTCGTAGTTTCACAAAATTTAACAACAAAAACAGAACTCTCCAAATTATTCAATCGTTTCGCGTTGCAACGCTTTATAATTTTTAGGTTTTAAAATCGTCCAAAGATGCATATAATGGCTCTATTAGACCATGGTAAATGTTCAGTATTACTGTTTCCTCACAAATATCATAACTAAAACGAAAATTTGCGAATCTGTAACAACTTTTTTCAATTTTGTCAATTTACCAAAGCGTGAAAAGATCCCTTTAACACAGAAGCTAGTTTTTAGCATAGGTGCGTTTACGCACCTATGCTTATGGTATATACCACATTTCGAAAATCCACATCGATTGGTTGCCCATTATGAAGCCTTACCTGATCAAAAATCAGACGAAATATCTATTAAATTTAGTATATGGTCATTCTTACAAATTTTTTTTGGAAACGTCTTTCTAACGTTTTCTTCCAAGAATATTGCTGACACCGTTTTTAGTGAATTTTTCTAAGACCGTTTTATGTCAAAAAATCTTCTTATAACCTAAAACAAATTTCGTTCGTAAAACAATTCTATCTGCACTATAAATCTCAATCTCCTATGCAGTGGCCTCCCTTATACTAGAAGTTACTGACCGGGCGAAGCAAGGGAAGTAACTGCTGTGAGGAGTTTCTATAAAAATCTGCATTCAGAAATCTGTATTCAGAACTCAATCTGTTGTGCACGTCTGCATCTAACGCTTACCACAAGTTTAACGACAAATTCTTGACGCAGACGAATAGGGTAGCTTCTATTTTCATTTGTGAAAATAATAGTTCAATACAGATCTGTCCGTGCTTAAATTTTGAAAGGCTTGGGTAATTATTTTTCATAAGCGTTTCAAACACTGATGTAAATGGAAGATTATCTATTTAAATAGTCAGTAATTGTTTTGTAATTATTGATTTGAGAAATTCGCGGATGGCGATATCGAACTACATTATACCACGTGACGCCATTCTTCCCTGTATCTTGCACCTATGCTTTTAACGCCATCGGCGCTCTCGTTAAAAATGTTTGTCCAAATCTTCCACTGCCATTTTCCTTTCTTCTGAGAATATTGAACACCAGTCACTGCCTCCGGGTCCTTTTTGGTATGAGGTACATTGTATACTGCTCACATGTGCTCTACAGAATAAAAAATCATAAAAATGTCTAAAGCAAAGAGTTTTTTACATTCAAACTATAACAAGAGATTGCAAAGCAATATGGTTCCCTACCTGTTAAACTTCACTATTTTAAGTTTGTTAAATATATTTGTTGCCATAGCAACCAGAATTCTTGCATTATAAACATCATGAAATGACGTGCAAAATGTCCTTATTGTCATCTGTTCATGTTTCAAGTTTCATGAAAAAATACTTAGAACTTTTAAAGTTATCCCCGGATCCAGAAAAGTGTAACTGACTAAGACCATTATATTGAATTCCAAAAAGACAAAATACTTTCAGGTGGTTAACATTAAATAACTTATCTAGCCCAGGGCATGACAATATTTACCATGAATTTGTGGCACTATAAGTCCTCTAGGTAAATGCGCTTAAAGAGCCGCTTGGCTGTTGGATTACTTCCCTGCCAAACTCTGCAGTATCTTCCATCAACTAGTCAATGGTAATTAAAGCACATAATGAAAATGTATAGGGAACGTAATTCATGAATTGTTTTAAATATTAAGTTGTTAAATGGTCTTTAGAAAGAGAACTAAAAACGAAGTGAATACATCGCAAAGCACTAAGCATAACTTAATTTGTTGGTATGATTAGTACAAATTTAAAATTGCTATAATTAGAATGATGTGTAATTCTATTGGTATGAAAATGCACACTCAGATACCTAAAAACCAATTCCATTGGTTTAATTTTTTATTTACAAGCAAATACCTTGAATTGATATCCCTCGCCAATATGCTTCTGGACACATAAGTATTATATTTGACACTCAAACAAGCATTTTTTAAAGATACAAAGGGTCATAACCCCGTTTTTTAACAGATGGTGTAAAATTCCATTTGGCGTGCATCATCCTCTTATCCATATATATACTGGAACCAGGTTTCAATGAAATCCGCCAAAGCACTTCCAGGATATGGCTACGGACGGATGGAAAGACGGACAGACGGAAGGATGGAAGGACGGACAGACAACGCCAAAACAATATCCCTCCGCCTATGGCGGGGGAAATTAATAAACATTAACACCATTATTATGAGCATTGAGTGCTCACCATGCACAGTACAAAACTTCCTTAGCCTCAGTTCCATAACCTTGCATGATAAAATTCCGATACTATATTAAACGTTATTAATTTCTCCACATAGGTCTTATTACTTTCTTTTTCAACATGCAAACTCCACTAAGTGAAAATTTGGTGAAAATTTGGGTGACAGCTGCTTTTAAACTAATATTTGCCATACTAAAACCTCAAATATCACATAAAAAGGTCTACAATAATGTCATAAGAAGATTAAATTTAAAGGAATATTTAGAAATAATAAAAATCACAAACCTTCAGTTGTTGTTCTATTCCTAGACAAGACTGCTCAAACACTGTATGCATCACTCTTTAGCAATATTTCGTGTCACTTTCCAAATAATATAAATACATAGGTATTTTAAGAAAGTGTTTTTAATGGAAAAACTCATGAACTCTTCTGTTTGTTAAATTTCTTTAACTTTATTTTAACAAGTTAAACCAGTACATTGTCCACCATGTTTCATGTTTCAATCTAACAGGTAAACTTTCTGTATTTGAATTCAGCCAATTAGAAAAGTCTGTTATATCTTATAACCAATAGATTTGCAGCAAACATTCCCGTCTGTAGATCTGCCGTGGAATCATATGGAATTCTATGGAAATCGTAAGATGGAATTCCGTGGAGTATTGGCACTAACTTTCCATCCGATTCCATGCAATCAATGGAAAAGTGAAAAAAACCAGAAGGGGGACTTGATATGGGATGGAATTCCATAAAATGCCGTGGAATTCCATAGAATTCCGTGGCATTCCATATAATGCCGTGGAATTCCATAGAATGCCGTGGAATTCCATAGAATGCCGTGGAATTCCATAGAATGCCGTGGAATTCCATGGAACGCCGTGGAATTCCATGGAACGCCGTGGAATTCCATGGAATGCCGTGGAATTCCATAGAATGCCGTGGAATTCCATGAAAAGCTATGGAATTTAATATAAAGCTGGAATAAAATAGAAATAAAAACAGATTATAGATCAAAGGCATTTTATTGATTTTGAAAAACAAATGTGAATGTAACTAAAGGTTTCATCATAGAAGTTAAGCAAGAACAAGATCTGGCATCAATCATTTACCACACACATGCAGTCACAGTACATATTCAAAAATGAGTGGTTTTACATTTTCATAAAGTACCAACTCTCTTAACCACAGGCATGCATGCACACATTCAAAAACACATCCATAAACATGCACACATATACAGGTGAGAACAGAAAAACTTAAAAAAGGCACAATATAAAACATAGAAGTAGAATTTTACATTTCTCTTATGACAAGTATACTTCCTTTCTCACATATGTTCATAAACACACACAATTACATGCACACACACATCACACACAATTGTTCTAGAGTTTTTTCTCATAAATTTTAACGTTCAACAACTGTTCCTTATTAATTCTAGAACACTTTCAGTAAGATAACAGAAGTTCAGTTCTAGTTGATGTGTTCCAGTACAATTCTAGAAAAGTTCCGAAGGTTAACTTCAAATATTTAAGTCTGAAACCAACTTTCTAGAAAACAAATTCCCATGCAGACAGCCAGTATTCAAGTACTGAGCATAGTTAATAATAATACATAACAAATTAACAACTGTTGTAAATTTGTTATTTATTATACTATGCTCAGTACTGTTGAACACGGACTTAATTCAATTATCCAAGTTTCAAATTCCTAAATTAAAAAAAACAACAAATAAATTAAGACAAAAAACAAACACAAAATACAATTCACAAAATAAATAACTGGTCTTTTTTTACAAGAAGTAACCAAAATAAAACATGTCACCAGCCACAGACTGCCAGGCTTAACACAGAGGCTAAAAATGTTTGTCCAAGTCTTCCACTGCCATTTTCCTTTTCTTCTGAGAATATTGAACACCAGTCACTGCCTCCGGGTCCTTTTTGGTATGAGGTACATTGTATACTGCTCACATGTGCTCTACAGAATAAAAAATCATAAAAATGTCTAAAGCAAAGAGTTATTTACATTCAAACTATAACAAGAGATTGCAAAGCAATATGGTCCCCTACCTGTTAAACTTCACTATTTTAAGTTTGTTAAATATATTTGTTGCCATAGCAACCAGAATTCTTGCATTATAAACAACATGAAATGACGTGCAAAATGTCCTTATTGTCATCTGTTCATGTTTCAAGTTTCATGAAAAAATACTTAGAACTTTTAAAGTTATCCCAGGATCCAGAAAAGTGTAAATGACTTAGACTAATATATTGAATTCCAAAAAGACAAAATACTTTCAGGTGGTTAACATTAAATAACTTATCTAGCCCACGGCATGACAATATTTACCATGAATTTGTAGCCCTGTAAGTCCTCTAGGTAAATGCGCTTAAAGAGCCGCTTTGCTGTTGGATTATTTCCCTGCCAAACTCTGCAGTATCTTCCATCAACTGGTCAATGGTAATTAAAGCACATAATGAAAATGTATAGGGAACGTAATTCATGAATTGTTTTAAATATTAAGTTTTTAAATGGTCTTTAGAAAGAGAACTAAAACGAAGTGAATACATCGCAAAGCACTAAGCATAACTTAATTTGTTGGTATGATTAGTACAAATTTATTATTGCTATAATTAGAATGATGTGTAATTCTATTGGTATGAAAATGCTTACTCAGATACCTAAAAACCAATTCCATTGGTTTAATTTTTTATTTACAAGCAAAAACGTTGAATTGATATCCCCCGCCAATATGCTTCTGGACACATAAGTATTATATTTGACACTCAAACAAGCATTTTTTAAAGATACAAAGGGCCATAACCCCGTTTTTAACAGATGGTGTACAATGCCATTTTGCGTGCATTATCCTCTTATCCATATATATACTCGAACCAGGTTTCAATGGAATCCGCCAAAGCACTTCCAGGATATGGCCTTGGACACACAAAAAAGCATTTTTTCAAGGTACAAAGGGTCATAACTCTGTTATTAACTAATGGTGTACAATACCATTAGGCATGCATCATCCTCTTATCCATATACATACTCACACCAAGTTTCAGTGAAATCTGCCAAAGCACTTCCAAGATATGGCTACGGACGGATGGAAAGACGGACAGACGGAAGGATGGAAGGACGGACAGACAACGCCAAAACAATATCCCTCCGCCTATGGCGGGGGATAATAATAAACATTAACACCATTAATGAGCATTGAGTGCTCAACATGCACAGTACAAAACTTCCTTAGCCTCAGTTCTATAACCTTGCATGATAAAATTCCGATACTACATTCAACGTTATTAATTTCTCCACATAGGTCTTATTACTTCCTTTTTCAACCTGCAAACTCCACTAAGTGAAAATTTGGGTGACAGCTGCTTTTAAACTAATATTTGCCATACTAAAACCTCAAATATCACATAAAAAGGTCTACAATAATGTCATAAGAAGATTAAATTTAAAGGAATATTTAGAAATAATAAAAATCACAAACCTTCAGTTGTTGTTCTATTCCTAGACAGCCTGCTCAATCACTGTATGCATCACTCTTTAACAATATTTCATGTCACTTTCCAAATGATATAAATACATAAGTATTTGAAGAAAGTGTTTTTAATGGAAAAACTAATGAACTCTTCTGTTTGTTAAATTTCTTTAACTTAATATTTTAACAAGTTAAACCAGTACATTGTCCACCATGTTTCATGTTTCAATCTAACAGGTAAACTTTCTGTATTTGAATTCAGCCAATTAGAAAAGGCTGTTATATCTTATAACCAATAGATTTGCAGCAAACATACCCAACATCTGACTCACAGCACACGCGCTGGTCTTATCAGATAGATTGTTATTTGACAACCTGGACTGGCTGGGTTTGATATTGAGAAAAAACAGTGTATATACCACTTGGACAGGGTTAAGGAATTTAAACTTGTAGAAATTGCTTTCAAAGTAACAACTACTCCTACTTCTGCAGAACTACTACTTTAATTACTACAACATCAACAACACCACCACCAACAACAACAGCAACAATAACAGCAGCAACAACAACAGCAGCAACAACAGCAACAAAAACAGCAGCAGCAACAACTGCTTCTACTGCAACAACTGCTACTACTGCTACTTCTATTGCTACTACTATTGCTACAGAAACTGTTAATGCTACTACTTCTACTACTACTAGCTACCACCACAACCTCTACTGATATAAAAAACACTACTGCTACTACATCAATTACTACAACAACAACACCTACTACAACAACAACAACTACTACTACTTATACAGCTACTACAACTACTACTACTACTGCTGCTGCTGCTGTCGCTACTATGAAGTCTATTAGGCTATTTGTAAGTGTAAGGTGTTCTATATGTGTTCTTATTCCCCATTAGAACTTTTGTAGAACTTACTGGTTCTTAAAGCATTCTAGATGTGTTCTAGAACTACATTTTAAAACATTTTTAGAAATTTCTTGACCATTTTTTGTCCTTGAAATGTTCTAAAAAGGTTCTTGAAATTATTGGAACAGTTTCAGTCCTAAGCCATTTTCCAACAAGAGCACCGCCTTGCGGGTGCAGACCGCTCATCTATTTTCTTTTTAAAGGTGAAGGGACTCTCATTTTCAATCACAAAGGAGGGAGGAGTGGAGTGAAGAGGGGTGTATAGTGTGGGGTTGTGGACATTTATTACATTATCTTCCAAAAAAGCGAAAAAAAAAAAAAAAAAAAAAAAATCCGGGGGGGGGGGGGGGGGGGGGTGTTGGGGGGGCGATGGGGGGGGGGGGGGGGTTTGGGTGCGATGGTTGGACGGTATTTCAAACATAACCATTTTTAAAAAAAAATGGGGGGGGGTATAGTGTGAGGGTGTGGTGGTAATTTGTGAGATGATCTTTTAAAAAAAAAAAAAAAAAAAAAAAAAAAAAAAAATTAGGGGGGGGGGGGGTGGGGTGGGGGGGGGGGGGGTATAGTGTGAGGGTGTGGTGGTCATTTGTGAGATGATCTTAAAAAAAAAAAAAAAAAAAAAAAAAAAAATAGGGGGGGGGAGGGGGGGGAGGGGGAGGGTGGGGGGAGGGGAGGGCACGGGGGATGGTTTGGGTGGAGTCTATTGTGGTATGTCAGGTAAGAGTAGTTTCATCAAAGTATCAATCAAATCTAATCATAAATAAAGTAGTTATGGCAATTTTAGCAAAATTTAATAATTTGACCTTGAGAGTCAAGGTCATTCAAAGGTCAAAGTAAAATTAAAGTTGCCAGGTACAGTAACCTCATGATTGCATGTAAGTATTTGAAGTTTGAAAGCAATAGCCTTGATACTTAAGAAGTAAAGTGGATCGAAACACAAAATTTAACCATATATTAAAAGTTACTAAGTCAAAAAAGGGCCATAATTCCGTAACAATGACAACCAGAGTTATGCAACTTGTCCTTTTACTGTACCCTTATGATAGTTTGTGAGTGTTCCAAGTATGAAAGCAATATCTATGATACTTTAGGGGTAAAGTGGACCAAAACATAAATCTTAACCAAATTTTCAATTTTCTAAGTATAAAGGGCCCATAATTCCGTTCAAATGCCAGTCAGAGTTACATAACTTTGCCTGCACGGTCCCCTTATGATAGTTCATAAATCTTGCAAGTATGAAAGCAATAGCTTTGATACTGTAGGAATAAAGTGGACCTAAACACAAAACTTAATCAAATTTTCAATTTTCTAAGTATAAAAAGGGCACATAATTCTGTCAAAATGCCAGTCAGAGTTACATTACTTTGCCTGCACAGTCCCCTTATGATAGTTAGTAAGTGTTGCAAGTATGAAAGCAATAGCTTTAATGCTTAAGGAATAAAATGGACCTAAACACAAAACTTAACCAAAATTGTCAATTTTCTAAGTATAAAAAGGGCACATAATTCTGTCAAAATGCATGCCAGAGTTATCTAAATTTGCCTGCCCAGTCCCCTCATGATAGTAAGTAAGTGTACCAAGTTTGAATGCAATAGCATTGATACTTACTGAGAAAAGTGGAACTAAACGCAAAACTTAACCAAAATTTTCAATTTTTTAAGTATAAAAAGGGCACATAATTCTGTCAAAATGCACGCCAGAGTTATCTAACTTTGCCTGCCCAGTCCCCTCATGATAGTAAGTAAGTGTACCAAGTTTGAATGCAATAGCATTGATACTTTCTGAGAAAAGTGGACCTAAACGCAAAACTTAACCGGACGCCGACGCCAACGCCAACGCCAACGCCAACGCCAACGCCGACGCCAAGGTGATGACAATAGCTCATAATTTTTTTTCAAAAAATAGATGAGCTAAAAATGTTCTGGATTTATTCTAAAAAAACAGTTTTGGAACAATTCCAGAACATATGTTTTAGAACACAAATATGGAACAGTTCCAGAACTGTTCCAATTTCTAGAACAAATTTATAATTATCTTTATTGCATTTTCTTTTAAATACAAAATACATAATGCAAATAAATTCATACATGTATTAAACTACAAATACATTTCAGACAACCAGCAAAAAATTTCTAAGTTATTTTCCATTGATTTCCATCCAAGAAAATGTATAAGTTATTTTCCATAACGATTTCCGTTGAAAAAAATGGCTAAGTCCAACTTTCCATGGTGTTTTCCATACATTCCGTGGAAATGCATGGAATTTTAGTCGAGATTCCGTGGAATTCCATAACAGCTTCAGATGGAAAATTGGCAAGTGGATGGAATTCCATCAAATTCCATGGATTTCCATCGATTTCCGTAGAATTCCATAACATTTTCTATGGAATTCCATAGAAAAGTGCTAATGACTATGGAAGATCTACAGACGGGAATTACCCAACATCTGATGCAAAGCACACGCTGGGGTTATCAGATAGATTGTTATTTGACAACCTGGACTGGCTGAGTTTGATATTGAAAAAAAACAGTGTGTATACCACTTGGACAGGGTTAAGGAATTTAAACTTGTAGAAATTGCTTTGAAAGTAACAACTACTCCTACTTCTGCAGAACTACTACTTTAATTACTACAGCATCAACAACAACAACAACAACAGCAACAATAACAGCAGCAACAACAACAACAGCAGCAACAACAACAGCAGCAGCAACAGCAGCAACAAATGCTACTATTGCAACAACTGCTACTACTGCTACTTCTATTGCTACTACTATTGCTACAGAAACTGTTAATGCTACTACTTTTACTACTACTACCACCACCACAACCTCTACTGATATAAAAAACACTACTGCTACTACATCAATTACTACAACAACAACACCTACTACAACAACAACAACTACTACTACTAATACAGCTACTACATCTACAACAACAACTACTACTGCTGGTGCTGCTGTCGCTACTATGAGGTCTATTGGCTATTTGTAAGTGTAAGGTGTTCTATATGTGTTCTTATTCCCCATTAGAACTTATGTAGAACTTACTGGTTCTTAAAGCATTCTAGATGTGTTCTAGAACTACATTTTAAAACATTTTTAGAAATTTCTTGACCATATTTTGTCCTTGAAATGTTCTAAAAAGGTTCTTGAAATTATTGGAACAGTTTCAGTCCTAAGCCATTTTCCACAAATGTTCTGGATTTATTCTAAAAAAAAACTGTTTTGGAACAATTCCAGAACATACGTTTTAGAACACAAATATGGAACAGAACCAATTTCTAGAACAAATTTATAATTATCTTTATTGCATTTTCTTTTAAATACAAAATACATGATGCAAATAAATTCATACATGTATTAAGGTAGCGCACCTCTAATGATTTCCCGCGATTTCTTCGAAGGTTGAAGAGCTTACTATTAGGTGCCGTAGCCTAGTGGTTAGGGCGATAGACTAGAAATCTTTTGGGATATTCCCGCGCAGGTTCGAATCCTGCCGACGACGTATACTTTTTTGCGACGCGTTTTATTTATTTTCTAACGTAATTTGATTTAATATAACATATAAGCTATATTTATTGTTAAATATGTTGCAATTTTTATGCACATTCTTCAATTATTAAAATTAAAATAACGTTATGGCGAAATTGGGTGATTTACTGTTGAAAATACGAAACATGCATGTTGCATTTTTATTTTTATTTCAAAAAGTAAACGGTAAATCTGTCTGGTTCTTGGTATTTTTGCTGTATATAGTGTTTCTATAAAAACTAAGTTAAAAATATGACTTAAATGATACTATTTTTAATTTTATGACACTTTGTTTTTTACCGACCCAATTTTTACTTTGCTGAAATCACTTACATTTCATGGCGCTCTTCCATAGATAAAAATTTGTAAAAAATAAATGTCTGTAAAAGAATACTTATTTCATCTTGTTTAAACTTTAAACAACTTTACAGCATCTGTACACACCAACTGCATGCCCATATTTGGAAATTGGAATGAATTATGGAACTTTTATATATTACCCCAGGGGTGAAAATAAACTGGACAAAAGCCGAGCGTGCGGGTGGTTTTGAAAAAATCGGTATATTTTTTTAAAAAGCATGGAAAGCCTACCTACAAATTTGCATGTAGTTCAGTGAAATGATGCTGATTAAGAAAATAATTAATTAGATTATATTTGGATATGTGACCATTAGAGGTGCGCTACCTTAAACTACAAATACATTTCAGACAACCAGCGAAAATTTCCAAGTTATTTTCCATTGATTTCCATCCAAGAAAATGTATAAGTTATTTTCCTTAACTTTCCATGGTGTTTTCCATACATTCCGTGGAAATGCATGAAATTTTAGTCGAGATTCCGTGGAATTCCATAACAGCTTCAGATGGAAAATTGGCAAGTGGATGGAAGTCCATCAAATTCCATGGATTTCCATCGATTTCCGTTGAATTCCATAATATTTTCTATGGAATTTCCTAGAAAAGTGCTATTGACTATGGCAGATCTACAGACGGGATTATCATTTGCTAAAACCATCCCTCTATTTTAGGGCATTTAGACTACTATTAACCTGCACTATTGGGGTCTTTGTATGCAAAGAAATTCCAGCCCACAGCATTATGGAACCACCACCGAAACGATCCACCTCCAACAAACAATTATCGTGGTTTCTTTCTCCCCGGCAACGATATATCCGTATACGGCCATCAGCTCCACGTAGCTTAACTCTTACCTATTCAACAAAAAGGACATTTGCCCAATCGGCTCTTGAATACCTCAGATATCGCCTTGCCCAAACTAGATGAGCTCTTCGATGTCTAGGGGTGAGTATGGGGACCTTACGAGGGCGTCGAGAGCGTATTCCAGCGGCTCTGAGGCGATTCCTTACAGTCTGTGGAGAAACATGACGATTGTTCATTGCGTTGTTTTGCCTTGCAGTTTCTGTAGCAGGTATAAAATTGCAATCACTACGTAATTCAAACAAATTCTCATATACAATCCTCCTCATAATCACAATACCATTCATAACAAAAACTTGCGCAATTATAGAATAATAAAATAAACAATAACAGAGGTACTGGATGCATAATACATTTTTCCAAGCTTCTGAATTATGAATGAGATTGAAGTAATATTATTTGAAATGAAGCATGATGCAAAAGCTATGTAAAAAACCAAAACAAAGAGCAAAATCTTACCAAAAAGATAAAGCAAACAAAAATGCACAAAAATACAATTTTGTGCTGTTTTCAAGCCTTCATTTTTTTAAAGTCCATGTTTTTCATGCCAGAACTATCATGGCAGAAATCTGATAACATAATATAATGCCCCAATCTACTTTCAGAAACGCCATGATAAGTCTTGCATATGCAAGAACAAAGAACAGAACACTCATTATGCATCAAAATAAATAATGATATTCCACATTCATATTTACGCAGAATCTTGCACGTAACATTGAGTGCACACTACAATCACACTCTAAAACATGCCTTCAGAATCACATATAATTCATTCCCACGCACACATCCACTATCAAAATCACAAAAAAACATTCTTGCATTTTCAGATTCACAATGCCATACACACACAATCACAATACCATTCATAGCAAAACTTAATTATACATATATACATTTATATACAAAAAGATAAATATAATGACCAAAGTTTTATCAAGCTTGGGTCATGAATAATTACCATAGAGTGCTAAAAATTTTTAAAGGGCTGACACTGTGACCTAGTTTCTGGACATACATTACCAAGAATCAAACATAGGTGATATAAAGTTCAACATCCTGACCATGTTTCATCAAGACTGAGGTATAAATGTGGCTTCTACATTGGTAATAAAGTTTTCCTAAGATTAAACCTGGTGTTCTAGTTTGAATTCAGGTGAACCAAATTCACATATGGCCTAGTTATTGTCAAGTTAAAAATCCTGACCAAGGGTCTTCAAGATTGAGTCATAAATGTTAGGCCTTTATACCGTAAAACGCTGTGTATAACGCGCATTTGTGTACAACACGCATCAACTTTTTGAAGCAAAAAAATTGGGAAAAAAGTTTTTGATGCAAAAAATGTGGAAAAAATCCGTACCAAAGGCTACCAGTAACTGAAAATCGTTTTATTTACATTGCCCATCTCGCGCGTTATTTCGCGTTATTTCGAGCGTCTATGCGATATTTAGATGGTAAGGTTACATTACACAAATATGTGTGTTTGACAATTTGCAGAGTATTCTTTCCAGAATATGCGCGGTCCTAAAAAGGACCTTTGTTGTTGTTGATCATCTCATAAAGGTCGTCCGTCAATGTCCGAAACGTCAAATCCTTCGAATTCTTCATCATCATCGTCGCTGTCGAACAATCGTGCAATTTCATCATCGGTCATTCGGTGTGGTGTGTCGTCGCAGTAGAAGTTGTCTTGAAGATTGTCGTCGTCGGTTGTGGCGGTAGTGATGGTGGTGTCTTCTTCCCTCTGTTTGCTGCTGTCGTCCCATAATGCGTCGTCTTCTGATCCGTCGAGGTTGTTGCTTATGCTGCATTTCTTGAAGGCTCTAATGATGATGTCGGGGTCCAATTTGTTCCAGGCGTCCACAATCCATTGGCAAATTTCTTCTCGTTCAGGCTTCCGCATCCGTCCAGTCGCAGTGAATGTGTGGCTTCCCTCGCAGTACCAGGCGTTCCAACGTCTTTGGAGGAGCGATTTCATTGGCTTGTTGATCGATACATCCAGGGGTTGGAGCATACTTGTCATACCACCAGGGATGATCACCAACGTCGTCCGAAAGTCTTCTTTAAGAAGCTCTTTAAGTGCTGGGGAACGGTGGCACTGGAAGGCATCTAGCACTAACATGCTTCGTCTGGAAAAGCCTCCTGGACGCTTTCCCCAGACTTGCTTCACCCAGTCCTTCACTAGGTTGTCATCCATCCACCCTTTATCCTGGCAACGGACAATGATGCCAGATGGCCATTTTGCTCCCTTGGGCAAGGTCTTCCTCTTGAAGACTACATAGGGAGGATACCGCCATAAGCTGTGCATGATAGCATGACAGTGAAGCGGTTCTTCTCGTTCCCCGTGGTGTTGATTGAGACAGATTTGTTGCCCTTGGCGGTGATTGTCGTGCTATATGGCAGATGGAATGTGAGGGGTGTCTGGTCGGCGTTCCCAATCTGTGACAGATCGTAGTCCTATTGTAGGCGCTGCCGAATGACGAAACGCTGGAACTCGATCAGCTGTGTTTCAAAGTCGGATGGGAGCTTCTGGGCAATGTGAATATGTCTCCTAATGGAGAGCTGATGTCTTCGTAGGAATGCATACGCCCAGTCGGCAGAACCCTTAAGTTACCGTAACTGTGTAACTGACAGGGATAAAGTGTCTTGGCATGGCTGTAGTTGTGCATAACGTGCATCAAGTTTTTTAAATCAAATTTGGGGGTAAAAAAACTGCGCTTTATACACAACGTTTTACGGTAGTGGTAACAAGTCTAATCAAAGATTAGACCTCGTGGTCTAGTTATGAACAAGGTGACCCGAATTCAAACTCTGCCTAGATATTTTCCTCCTTTTTAACAGCATCATCCACTCAGACACTACCAAATTAGCCAGTTCAACCATAGCCTGACACTACACAATAACAGAGGTTTAGCGCAACACAAATAACAGCAATTAACATTATGGAACCCCACACAAACCACCTATATGCCTATTAACATTAAAATTAATATCAAACACAAAATCATACAAGAGCAGTCAAGTCTTGAGACAGTTTGTTTAGAAATACGGAATCTTCTTTATACATACTGTCTACAATTCTAAATTTATTAACACAGTTGAAGTAAGCAAATAATGAAATACTTGAAATGATATCATACAAATGTGACATAACGGTATATGCTTATTGTTTATTCTTATGATAATAATTTAAGTACAGGTAGATTTAATAATAGGGAAATATTTTAATAATATGTTTGAGTATGTAACATTGCTGTATGTTGCGGGTATTTAGGAATTAACATAACAGATGCCAGTTCGGATGGGACATGTAATGAAGTTTAAAAAATTGATTGAGGAAGTATGGTTTCATTTCTCCAATGTAGTTCATTTATCGGGAACACGTGTTGATTTGTCTTTAGTCCTTGATTAACAATTCGGCTCATACATAACAAGCCCCAATTCAGATATGGTATATAATGACATTTAAATAATTGAAATATCCAATTTCCTAATGTACATAACAAATGCAAGTTCGGATTGAGTGTGTATCTTATGGGTATCGGGGGTTACGTAATTGATTATAGGAGTGTTAGGTTTCACACTACTAATGTGGTTTGTCCATAAGAGAACACCTGGTTATATGATCAAATATGTTAATGAAATGAGGTCTCCTATTCACAAAGGTTATTATCCACACATGTTCATCACAAACATATTGGTCAAACGTGATAATTGTATATTGCACTTTTCTGCTGTGACATGTGGTACAGGCATGAGCGATCCATCCAATCAACAAGGGTTATTCGAAGGGGTGGGTTTAGAAAATCGGCCGAAGAGAAGAGTCAACCAACCAAGAATGGGATAAGAAATATCTAAATTTTATGTTTATGTACCTTGGAATAAAATGCTGGGTTATTGTGGTAAGAAAAAGATTCTGCGGTTAGATTTGGAAAAGAACTTTGAGAGTTGTCACGTCTTTTTGACGTGGTGGCCATGATGGCCGCCACGCTGTAAAATTGTATTTCACGAACAATAGTAAGCGTTGTGTTAGAATATATTCAATAGAAATAAATCACGATGAAAACGGAAATGAACTTTGTTTGTTAATGTATGTTTTCCACGAACGATACATAATTACGTGACACAAACACAATGTTTTCTATGTTCAAATATCAAAGAACAAACATGGTTAATAATTTATAGCAATAGTTTGAATAAAGTTAACTGTAAAATGTGTAATAAAAATGAACAAAAACACTGCTTAAAACAAGTAGAAAGAAAATTATTTATCACCAAGATATTGAAAAAATAAGCGCCATTTAATGCAATTATACCAACAAGCCAACACAATCAACCAAGAACATATGCAACCAACAGTAATAAAAATCAATATAAGAATAAACACGCAATCCACCAACAACAATTTTAAGCAACAACAATCAACGATAATAAAAATCACAAGAAAAAACAACAACAATCAGCTAACAACTATCCTAAATAAATACAATAACAAAATAAACCAACAACAATCAACCAATATCATCAACATTTAGGATAAATTCAAACAATCAATGCAAACACCAACAAGCAACTTTAAAAGTCAACATTTATTAATTGTGTTATGTAAATGTGTTAGTACAATGAACCTGTCCTGGCAATGAGTTGTAACTTTCCGGGGAGGACGGCGATGAATGTTAGCAACACTTCCAGTTCGTTGAAATTTTGCCCAAAGCACACTGATAGTCGAATTGCTACTGTTTAAGACTCCTGAAACCTGAAATCATAGGAAAAATACTAAACAAGATGCTTAAACCATAGAGTGTCTTAATTGATGAATTTTATTCAATATCCGTTGTTTAATTTAAACGAGCAATGTACATGTATTATGGATGTACCTCTCTGTAGCATTCCAATGGCTATGCCACGCTCCTTCATAGACATTCTAGCCATAGTGTTGCGTGTTTTGGAAACCGCTGACAACTTTAGTAGAGTTAGGATGTGGTGTGCAACAATTCATAAGTGCGCACGTGATTTTCGCACACAAAGTCAGATTCGAACCCTACTATCCGCACGACCATTCCGCACTAACGCAAAGACGTGACACAATAAGGTTGAACAAAGAGTTTTGAAGTTTGGTTATTTTTTATGAAACCGTTTTCAAAATAAATAATTTCAAAAAGTGGTCGGTTATAACTTTTGTTTAGTGTATTCCATTGTACTGTAATAACTCACTTGTTCCTTTAAAATTGTGTTGAATTTTAACATGAATAATGGAAACGCAGTTGTTATATAAACAAATACAAGTTATTATGGGCAGGAGGATCCAGCAGAATGCAATTAACAAGTAACTGTAATACAGTTTTGTAATCTAATATATTTTTGAAACCGTATATTCCCGTCAGGTATTTTTTTTGTAGATAATGTCCATGAATGAAGTCCAGGGCTGATGTTGGAGACCCTTATAACAAAATTTAACAATACCTTCAACATAAATAAACTAATTGTGAAGTGGCTGAGTGATGTGCTGGACTTTGTTAAGATTTGGTTCTAACCATTTTTTTACATCAAATATTTTGATTACTCTTTCAGCACTGTGCTAAATTTTTAATAAATCTTCAAACACTTTAGCATCCTTGGAACCTAAAGTCTTTGAAATCATACTAAATCTCGCATCTATATCTTCATGGGTGTGCCCAACAATTAAAAACGACATGTGAACCTGAAAAATATAAGTATATACTATAAAGTAAGAGACATTAGATATTTAGCCATGAATTCCAGAATGTGCATTGCCTACATGTTGCTTTTTTATCAGTTTAAGAAATGTCTCATTATAAGATCTTATGTCTTTCTATCAAAGCTGTATTTATTTTATCTGTTAACAATCACCAGACGATTACGTTTTGCAAAGAATTTTCTTCAAATTTTTTGGGCAGTCAGACTGGCAGACGGATGTTAAAGCTGACATGAATAACAGCGGATTTACTGATTTTTCACTCCTGTTGCCAGTAGGAGACCAATAAACTTGTAAAACAAAAGAATTTTAATGACCTGTTTGATTGAAAGTGAAAGACATAATTCACGTACCTCATTGAAAATCCTTTCAGTAACCAGCAATTGTAGAAATGAAAAAACATATTGGTTTTTGTTTTCTCTCCAACAGTTGTCTGCTTGTACGTACAGAATAAGCGGAAAAACATTGTTCTGAAAAACAACACCATTTGTCACAATTCGTTTTCAAATTGACAAATCTTTTTTAATATTATTGATGGAAAGAAAGCTTTGATCCTTTTATTTTGAAAATTGCTATAATCAATATTGTGACATTTGTATTGTCGTTAGTTCCTATTAGCAGAGGTGTGATTTTAGGACCATCTCAAGGAAGGAAAATGCCCTGCTCCCCTTACAAGGTTAAACTAAATTCTTCATTAATATATAGATCCAGCAACATTAATAATATTTGTTTTAATGAGTTTGACATCGAAAAAAAGGAAATCTGGTGAAAGGAGGAAAAATCACACTCTGGATTAGATAAATAATAAAATTCAATTACTCGAGGAATAAAAGAGTACATTCAATTTCTCTATTTGCTATCGTCTATTTGAACTCCGGTGACATTTGCTCAAAGATGGAATGGTGCTTGATTTAATATTTAAGAAAAAGATCTTTTGGCAGCAAATTCAGCATGGCCTTAATATTACAATGCCACGACATTATATACCATGGGACATTCTGAATTCCATTGATGTGAAGTTTTATATTTACAGAAAATATATTGATATAAATGATAAACCGGCAAGCTGCCGTTCATCCAAATTGCTGTCCTTCAGATATGATTGTTCTGAAACAAATTAATGATCGGATTGCATGCATTAACTCTTTCAGTGCTGGAACCGAATTTTGAAGGCCTTTGCAAACAGTTTGGATCCAGATGAGACGCCACAGAACGTGGCATCTCATCAGGATCCAACTTATTTGCTATCCTGATAGTATTCTTTGAAAAAAATCGAAGAAAATGCTAATTTAAAAAATTCAGCAGACAATTTAGCAGACGACAAATTTCCCAGCATGCAAAGGGTTAATGATATGTAAACACACACGCTCTACATCTGTGTCATGAAGCTAAAACAAACGTTATAATATAATCGTTATATTTTTATAGTTGTGAATATCAGGCAAAAAGCTATTATTGATTGCATATATCAAACTAATTCAATTCATATTCAGTAATAAGACTTCAAAAGTATTGCTTGTCATCAATACATAACATATGCATCTTCTTTTCAATATTTCACCATTATCAGGGTTGTCATTATGATTGTAAACAAAGGATTGTTTTGGAAAAGTAACCGATTTGGCCGAGGGTCAATGCTCTTGTAGGGGGATCAGGGGGGCAAAGCCCCCCCCCCCCCCCGACCGAAAACGAATTCTAGACATTTTAGGGACAAAATACTGCTATTCCTAGAGCATAAAAAGTTAAAATGAGGTCTAAAAAGAATAGAAAATTTTAAGATTTTCACATTTTTAATATACTGTACAATGTAAAAACATATTATATTGATAGATCTTTGCATGTTCCAATTCTATCCATTACCCGATAATCCAGTATTATTACGATTTCTTTTTTTTTTCAAAACCAAATTACGGCCAATATTGACGATGAATGTCGTCTGCCATTTAACGCACTTGCATATACAAATTGAATTGTGGGACTGGGGTATTTCCATTGAACATGCGTGAATCACGTGACGCGATTTGAGAGCATTGAGAACCGTTTATATTTAGTAATTACGACAATTCAACGACTCAATCTAAACTGTTACGTGTACCTCCTTTCAGAAAAGCTTGCGAAAGTAAAAGTTAATTTCTGAGAATAAAAACGCGTCTTTCTTTAAATTTTACCGAGTACTTTTCATTCCGGATCGTGATATAACTTGTCAGGTCATTCGTGCATGTAGACCTATATGTATGCATAGTTTGGCAATCTCAAAACACGCTATTAACCTACTTATTACATTATGTTTTATGACCATTTGTATAACAAAATGCATTATTTAATTGAAGTATTTTCAAATGCGTATAATTAAATGTGTTATCCGAAATCATTTACAGATTTCATTATTCACGGAAAATTAAGACAATTCAAGCAACAGAGACACATTTCTCGTGTTTTCATGTACTAATGAAAATCATGCCAAAATTAGACTTCATGTATAACATCACGTCATTCTTCCTCGGGGAAAGTGTGGACTGTTAAATTTAGATGCTGAATAACAACTTCGTAGCGCAGAGGTCGCTTATATCTTTTAGTTTGGTAGAAAATTGAAGAGCAAGTTTTAATATGTGGAAACCTTTTCTCTAAAGTCTCTACAGTGCTACATTCGTTGAGATACGGTCATTAATAATCTGTGAAATGTACAGCTATTTGATACAGTTTCACGTGGGGTGGGCATGTATTTGGGTGCCTGAGCGCTGATTGGTTGACGTGCTTACCAAGAAGAATTTGATTGACAGCTGGAAAAATCAATATTGGCCACTCCTGAGAAATTCATTGAAAACAGTAGCTCTTAGGCGGAGTAAATGGACTGACTGAATGACCGGGCGTCGCTCTACTATACCACGGTTATTCCTCGTCATTTTTTGTCGATTTGCGTGATCAAAACTTCCGATCGCAATTTTAAAGATTCGGGGAAAAACAACCGATTTTCTGGTGATTTTAACCGATGAATTCGATCGGCAATCTGTTAATAATGACAACCCTGCATTATGTTATCCGACAGCCAATGATAAATGAATAAGATTTAAAAATTTAGTTATGTTCTTCTTGATGTAATACAGTGTGTGTCCATGGAGACAATTGTATATATGATAACATGAGTTGAGTTAAAATCGGTACAGGACACCATTCCTTTGGGTTAGACATTCTGCATTCAGCCATAAATAAAACTTAGCTAATTAATTTGAAAAATTACTCGATAAGACATCCTGGTAAGTTCACCAAAGATGACAAAAATTTGTATTATTACTGACATGTGAATCAGTGTACTTTAATTTAAAAATGTACTCTAAATAAAGTTGGCACTAACAAATAGTAAAGATTCAAATTCTTTTAAATTATTCAGTTATGTTAGTCGCTATTCAGTACAAAGGTATGACATGGTCAGAAATAAATGTACAATACTATAGAAAGTAATTTTCTTTAGACTTTGGTTCTTACCGACCATTTAAAGTATGTACAGTAAAATGTCTGTGAACTTAGAAAAAATTAGTGACTGTGACATGACATCAAAGAATATTAGATAGTCAATGATTAGAGGATGGTCCCAAAAGTAGAGCAAACCTTCATCTTCACTGGTCCCTGGCTTTCACGACATCTGGGTTGGCGTTGTACACCTCCAGGGCCTGTTCCATTGTCAGGTAGAAAACTGCCTGGTTCCTGTTGAAGATGGGAAGCTCGCTAATCTGCTGTGGTGGATGGGGAAACAGGTTATTCTCTCGCTCGTGCCAGTTATGTTTCGTCAGGCGTCTGAAACCGCACATGGAATGGCTGTTCCGGGCTTCATAGCAGGGTGCATGTAGGTGGAGGGTGACACCTTTCTTCAGGGCCTCTTTCCCTTGTCTGGAGCACTGGGCTTGGTGGTCCCGCATCTTCTCCCAAGTCTTGTATGTCAGGCCAGATTTGCATCGGTATGCCATCTTGCTAGGGATATATCTAGGTAATGTCATTCTCGAAAAGTTATTGGTAGTTGTTCCAGTTTAGTTCATGTTGTTAAAGTGTTCAAAACTGTGTGAGCTTCAATGCACAATGTTAGTGATTCAGTATATTCTGGCCCATTTCGGCGGAGTGTGCGTGTATGGCTTGAGTCAATCATGGTGTACAATCATCTTCTTTGTTTTTCCCTGTAGTGCTTGTTCATATATTTGGCCAAACCATATATGCCAGTGAATATCAAATAAAAATTGTGTATTATCACATTTAGTGTGAACGTAAATCTGCACAATGCTTATTCTTTCTTAATAAATTCAACAATAAAAACACATATATCATAAAAATCATGTAAACAGTTTTCTTATCAAAACTATAATTTTAAAATACTCACCAATGGCAGAAGATTTTCTCTTTATGTCCCCCATCCACTATAGTGGGGGACATATTGTTTTTGCCTTGTCTGTTGGTCTGTACGCTGGTCTGTTGGTCTGTTTGCTCCAACTTTAATATTTGCAATAATTTTTTCAATATTCAAGATAGCAACTTTATATTTAGCATGCATGTGTATCTCATGGAGCTGCACATTTTGAGTAGTGAAAGGTCAAGGTCATCCTTCAAGGTCAGAGGTCAAATATATGTGGCCAAAATCGCTCATTTTATGAATACTTTTGCAATATTGAAGATAGCAACTTGATATTTGGCATGCATGTGTATCTCATGTTGCCGCACATTTTGAGTGGTAAAAGGTCAAGGTCATCCTTCAAGGTCAGAGGTCAAATATATGTGGCCAAAATCGCTCATTTTATGAATACTTTGGCAATATTGAAAATGCCAACTTGATATTTGACATGCATGTGTATCTCATAAGGGTATCACGTTTAAACGGTCGCGTTTTGTGTTTTGGTCAAAAAGTTTACAAAAACTGTAAACGTTTAAACGACAGTCAATATCAATATAACTCAGTTTAGTTCATTACGTTACGACGTTGTAAAGCTTGTTAACAGCTGCTGAAAAAGACTCGTATTAAAACTATTTGTATCACATGCACCCCATGCCTCTTATTCACAATACCGTAAACATAACAATACACCATGTACGGACTAGACGTCTTGAATATTTAACGCGCGTCATCACGAAATTCCCGCCTTTTGATGCATGAGCATGACCCGAATCGTCTTGACCATTCGACGCGCGTCGGCACGAAGTGCATGAGGAAATTTTTCCGACGTTTCTTCATCAGCATTCATTTCAAGAGATATGGCGAACAATCTCCGTCTAGGAATATTTTTACCTAAATTGAAGTATGCATCTTTTGATGTATATTGGTTAAGTAAATCATTGACAATTTTAAAACCGGTTTACTCTTATTTAAGGATTGTTGGTTCAATATTAATTCGTCTTTGTTACAAAATATTATGTCATGTAAGTAAACAAAGTGTAACCCAATGGTTCGACAACGACGAGAACAGTTGGTTTTAATAGTCATTGCGCAAATGGGATATGCAATATGACTTCCGGAAATAATTGCTACTTTCAGTTTGGAGATGCGATGGCACTGATGCTTTTAAAACAGACATAGGGATACCTTTTAAACAGTAACGTTTCGTTTATTTAATTTCGTTTAAACGTTTAGAAAAATCTGTAAACGTGATACCCTCAGTATCTCATGGAGCCGCACATTTTGAGTGGTGAAAGGTCAAGGTCATCCTTCAATGTCAGAGGTCAAGCATATGTGGCCAAAATCGCTCATTTTATGAATACTTTGGCAATATTGAAGATACCAACTTGATATTTGGCATGCATGTGTATCTCATGGAGCCGCACATTTTGAGTGATGAAAGGTCAAGGTCAATTTTTTTTTATTCAAAGCAGCGCAGAAGGGGACATAGTGTTTCTGACTAACACATTTTTCTTGTTCTTTAAGTTCCCTTACTTTTGGTACTAGGCCACCACCTTTCGGCATTGCAAGCGCAATCGGCTGCTTTGGTAGCAGAGGAAGTGGAAACTCACTAGAATCTTCACTTAACATTAATGTTTTATAAAAGTTTGTCCACTTTTTGTGTAATGTTCTTGCTTTAGTAACCGCCTAATGGCATCAATATTTTAAAGTTTTTTTTATGCCCCCGGATTGAAAGATCAGGGGTAAATTGTTTTTGGCCTGTCTGTCTGTCTGTCATTGTGTCAGTCAGTCAGTCAGTCAGTAAGTCATTGTATGTGTGTGTCACAAAACGTTAACCAAGGTTAAAGGTTTGCAATAACTTTTGCAATATTTAAGATAGCAACTTGAAATTTGGCATGCATTGTGTATCTCATGGAGCTGCACATTTTGAGTGGTGAAAGGTCAAGGTCATCCTTCAAGGTCAAAGGTCAAATGTATGGCTTCAAAGCGGCGCAATAGGGGGCATTGTGTTTCTGACAAACACATCTCTTGTTTATTTCTATCTTGGAAAAATCAGGACACACAATTTCTGGAACTCTGTCAGGTAGAAAATGTCCATCTAGTGAAGTGCAGGGCTGATGTTGGAGACCCTTATAAAAAAAAATTAACAATACTGTCAACATGAACAAACTAACAGTGAAGTGGCTGATTAATGCAGTGGACTTTGTTAAAATTTGGTTCTAACCATTTTTTTACATAAAATATTTTGATTAGTTGGCTTGCTGGTTGTGGCTGTAGTTGGCTTGCTGGTTGTGGCTGTAGTTGGCTTGCTGGTTGTGGGTGAAGTTGGCTTGCTGGTTGTGACTGTAGTTGGCTTGCTGGTTGTGGCTGTAGTTGGCTTTCTGGTTGTGGCTGAAGTTGGCTTGCTGGTTGTGGGTGTAGTTGGCTTGCTGGTTGATGCTGTAGTTGGCTTGCTGGTTGTGGCTGTAGTTGGCTTTCTGGTTGTGGCTGTAGTTGGCTTGCTGGTTTTGGCTGTAGTTGGCTTGCTGGCTGTGGGTGTAGTTGGCTTGCTGGTTGTGGGTGTAGTTGGCTTGCTGGTTGTGGGTTAAGTTGGCTTGCTGGTTGTGGCTGTAGGTGGCTTGCTGGTTGTGGCTTAAGTTGGCTTGCTGGTTGTGGCTGTAGTTGGCTCGCTGGTTGTGGCTGTAGTACCAGCTTCCCTTTTTGAAAAAAACAACTCCTTAATATTTAAGGATGATACCACCTCAAGTTTTTCGCCATATTGGAATATATAATAAGATCTCATGTCTTTTTATCAAAGCCCTATTTATTTTGTCTGTTAACAATCACCAGACAATTACGTTTTGCAAAGTAGGTGTACAAGCTGACATGAATAACAGTGCATTTACCAATTATTACCTCTTGTTGCCAGTAGGAGAACAACACTAATGTAATACAAAATCATTTTAATGACCCGTATGATTGAAAGTGAAAGACATAATTCACGTTCCTCATTGTAAATCCTTTCAGCAACCAGCAATTGTAGAAATGAAAAAACATATCGGTTTTTGTTTTCTTTCCAACAGTTGTCTGCTTGAACGTACAGAATAAGCAGAAGAACATTGTTCTGAAAAACAACAACATTTGTCACAATTTGTATTCATATTGACACTCTTTTTATGCCCCCTTTCGAAGAAAAGGGGTATATAATTTTCACACTGTCTGTCAGTCTGTCTGTCAGTCTGTCACACTTCCTGTCTGCTCTCTTATTCAAATAGTTTTTATCCGATCTTTACCAAACTTGGTCAGAAGTTGTATCTAGACAATATCTATGTCAAGTTTGAATATGGGTCATGCCGGGTCAAAAACTAGGTCGCGGGGCCACTTAGTTCATTTCAAGAATTTAGTATTTAGGTTTAAAAAAATGCTCATAACTTCTATCAAAGCGTTTATAGGGGGCATATAATATTATCATCCTATGGTGACAGCTCTTGTTTAATATTATTGATGAAAAGAAAGATTTGATCCTTTTATGGTAAAAATTGCTATTTTTAAAATAGTGACATTTGTATTGTCATTAGTTCCTATTAGAAGTGGTGTGATTTTAGGACCATCTCAGGGAAGGAAAATGCCCGTCTCCCCTTACAAGGTTAAACTTAATTTTTATGCCCTCAGATCGATATATCGGGGATATATTGTTTTTGGCCTTTCTTTCTTTCTGTCTGTCTGTCATTGTGTCATTCTATCATTCTGTCACCAAACTTTAACCTTACAGTAAAGTTTTGCAATAACTTTTGAAATATTTTACATACCAACTTGATATTTGGCCTGCATATGTATCTCATGGAGCTGCACATTTTGAGTGGTGAAAGGTCAAGGTCAAGGTTATCCTTCAAGGTCAAAGGTCAAAAATAAAATAAAAATAAAGCGGAGTTCTCATGAAGCTGCACATTTTGAGTGGTGGAAGTTCAAGGTCAAGGTCATCCTTCAAAGTCAAAGGGTCAAAAAAAAGTTTTTATTTCAAAACGGCGCAATAGGGGGCATTGTGTTTCTGACGAACACATCCCTTGTTCATTAATATGTAGATCCAGCAAAGTTAATAATATTTGTTTTAATGATCTATAATAAATACAACAACATATTAACAAAGACGCACACACCATCCACATAACAAAATTATAACTGAAATAATGTTGCTTACATGTACCATGTTGAGTAACTGCAACATACAGACTTCGTTGTGAACAATGATACTTGCACATTTTTTAGATCACATTAACAGTATGAATAAATATGCATCATGTACATTGAGTAACATTTTATTAATAAGTTAAAATGTCTCACAAGAATACTTTCTTAAAGGCACTCTACTAGACAAAGTTTTAAAAAAAAATTTTTACTTAACCCTTTGCATGCTGGGAAATTTGTCGTCTGCTAAAATGTTGTCTGCTTAATTTCTAAAATTAGCATTTTCTTCGATTTTTTTCAAAGAATACTATCAGAATAGCAAACAGTTTGGATCCTGATGAGACGCCACGTTCTGTGGCGTCTCATCTGGATCCAAACTGTTTGCACAGGCCTTCAAAATTCGGTTCCCGCACTGAAAGAGTTAAATCGGTCTTGCTCCAAACATCCAAACGCATAAATGTTTCAAGTATCAAACTTGGAAAAGCATAGCCAACAGCCTTGAGGATTAATTGTTTGGTTCTTGGTGACAGCACTTTGCGATCACCTTTCCCATTGAATGTTCCTGAAACCAGGTCTTTTTCAGAAAAAAAATTTGCTTAGTCAAGCTCCAAGAGAATTTGGAAAACTACCTTGGTGCTCCAAGAGCAACTCGTCAATAACATCATTATGTAAAACAATTTCTGCATGTGGAGGAACTGCACTAATATCATCAGCGCAACAGACTATCATCAAAGGTCAATTGCAGAATGATCGATTTATGCTAGGAGGTGTCCTATCAAAGTTTCTGCTACTGTAAATAGGAACACCAATACCTCCACTGCCAAAAGAATCCTGACTGCAACCTGAAGTAGACCTAACACCACCAGCAATTTCCATGTCTCCCCCACCATCAACAAAGCCAGACCTACCTCCACCAACTATTCCTGCTGCCCTACCACTATCAACACCAGACTGACCACCACCAACTTTTCCTGCTGCCCTACCACTATCAACACTAGACTGACCACCACCAACTATTCCTGCTGCCCCACCACTATCAACACCAGACTGACCACCACCAACTTTTCCTGCTGCCCTACCACTATCAACAGCAGACTGACCACCACCAACTATTCCTGCTGCCCTACCACTATCAACACTAGACTGACCACCACCAACTATTCCTGCTGCCTTACCACTATCAACACCAGACTGACCACCACCAACTATTGCTGCTGCCCTACCACTATCAACACTAGACTGACCACCACCAACTATTCCTGCTGCCTTACCACTATCAACACCAGACTGACCACCACCAACTATTCCTGCTGCCCTACCACTATCAACACCAGACTGTGCGTGAATCGTCTTTGTTATAAAATTTCCATTATCTGAAGAATATAAATAAGCTATTCCTGGTTTCGATTTAAAAGGCACCTCAGTTAATTGTTATAGAATCACTATATTCTTGTTGTAAAAATTATCAACAGCTTCCGAGTAAGTTAACAATCCATCCGTCTTTTGAAAAAAAGGAACTTAATTTACCATCTCCAGTCAAGAGCACTCCAGTCAGTTGTGCTGCTCTAGTAGTCCGCGTGATTTGTGGGGCTGTTGTCCGTGCTGTGGTTCCTGTTGTTCCTTAAGCAGTCCACATCGTTGGTGGGCTTCCTTGTGCTTCTCTTGTAGTCTGTGTTGTTGTTGTGGTTCCTTGTTGTCCTCTTGTTGTCCTCATCTGTGTTGTGTTTGTGGTGATCGTCTGGTTACCGGCATTGGTTTTATGTTTCCTTTTTCCCCTTTAGTAATCCGTGTTGTTGTGGTTCCTAGTTTTCCTGTAGTAGTCCTTTGTGATGCCTTGTGCTCCTTTTGGGCCGTTCACAGACACAAACTCAAAAAGTTATGCGGGCATAACAAAATTCAAACATTTAAAAAAAAGTGAATTGCTCACAAATTTCCTATTATATCTAATTGACAGTGGCCAACCTTAATTAAAATGTTGCATCAGGTTTACAAAATTCTAAACATTCAACTCAAAATTGATTTGTTCATTATTCAAATTGTCTCTAATTTACAGACCAAACTGAAAAGTTACGTTGATACAACAAAATTACAACATTTCATCAGAAAGTGAATGCTTGCATTACATATTTCCTGTCACTTATAATTTACAGACCCATAATCTCAGAATGTTGTGTCAGCATTGCAAATTCCATTCATTTCAACTCATAAAGAATTTCTTGCATTTCTGATGATTTCTTTTATACAGTTCCATACTCACAAGTTAATGCCAGCATTACAATATTCAATACCATTGAAACAGGAAACAAATTGCTCTCACATTTCCTAAAATTTGGTGACAGCAGCTGGTTTTTCAAAAAATTACCATCTGACATAGTAAGTCACTCGCCTTTAAAATTTCCACTCATTGTCAATGAACAGACAAAAATTCAAAATGTTAAGCCAGAGTAATAAAACTGAAAACAATCACATTTCCATTCAGTTCTAATGAAGAGCCCAAACTCAAGATGTTATGCCAAGGTAACAAAACTGAAAACATTTCATCTCTAAAGTGAATCACTCGCATTTCCATTAATTTGGTTTTTACAGAACCAAACTCAAAATGTTACGCCAGCAAAACAAAACTGTAAATATTTCATCTCAAAAGTGAATAACTCGCTCTAAGAATTTCTAATCTTACCTAAGTAACTGCTGACTGAGGACGTAATGCCAGTGCCCCTTGGCCAATTCACCCCCCCCCCCCCACCCCCCCCCCCCCCCCCCCCCCCCCCCCCCCCCCCCCCCCCCCCCCCCTACTTAAAGAATTTAAGAATTAATTGCAACATGACTCTCGACCATTTTTCTCCCCTCGGCAAATCTACCCCTCCTCCATTCTTAAGAATTTATTGCAACATGACTTGGCAATTTATTCTCCCCTTGTCCAATCCCCCCCTTAGTTAAAAATTTATTGTCCCCTACCGGTGAAACCGGAGGGGACTTATGGTTTGCACTCTGTCTGTCTGTCAGTCAGTCCGTCTCACTTTTCTTCATATTTTTTCATGAACTGGAAACATGGATAGATGGCAATAATTTCATTTGTTCCTACATCAA
Organism: Dreissena polymorpha; assembly: GCF_020536995.1. Lineage (NCBI taxonomy): Eukaryota > Metazoa > Mollusca > Bivalvia > Myida > Dreissenidae > Dreissena > Dreissena polymorpha. The sequence continues at coordinate 34,951,300 of NC_068363.1, forward strand.
GAATTCTGCTTGCTATGGCAACAAAAATAAAAAAATAAAAAAATACTGACAATGGTGGAGTTTCACCGGTAGGGGACCATATTGCTTGGCAATCTCTTGTTTTAACATGACTCTCGGTCATTTTTCCCCCCGTCGCCAATGGTGACTCAGCATAGCGCAATTTTATAGGAATAAATGTAATGCAAATATAAGAAAAATACCCAATATTATATATAACAAAATACAAATGATAAACCAGTATTATAACCAAATAAATACAATTGATAATTAAGAATGAGAACAGACCAAAAAAAAAGTCAGTCGCATTTCATAACGGACAAAACATGCAATTAGAAATTCCCCATATAATACGTCACGAACGGAAAATAAAGAGAAAACGTGACTCGCAGATACATAAAAACAACTAGTAAGGATGTTAGACAGGGAGAAGTGGCATTCCGATATGACATCTAGTAGTAGATGTAAATTGGATATGTCAACTCAAACAGAAACCCGTGCGTACAGTGACATAAAGTCCGCCTGGATATTATGTCATCTGTCCGAGAACAGCATACATACTTTAGGGACAATATAAATAGACGAGAGGTGAGGGTCATGGGGTAAACAAGCGCTTAACAAAATAGTATATATATATTGTGTCAAAAATGAGTATTGTAGATCGGGCTTCCCTATAGGATTAATCTTTGTTTTTGTTTCTTTGGTTATGTTTTAAATTTATTATAGAATTATATTATTGTAAATAAAGAACTTTAACTTTAATACTCTGACTTGTGGTTAGTATTACGGTACATTTTTTACCCCCTACTCAAAGAATTAATGGCAACATGACTCTATGACTCTTGGCCATTTTTTCTCTGCTCGGCTTAATCCTCCCCCCCCATACTTTAGAACTTATTGCAATATGACTCTTGGCCATTTTTTCCCTTTCTCCAATTTCCCCCTCCCCACTTCTTAAGAATTTATTGCAACATGACTCTCTGCCATTTTTTTGCTCTCAGCCAATTTTACACACCCCGCTCTCTACTTAAGATTTTAATGCAACATGACTCTCGGCCATTGTTTCCCCCCCGCGCCCAATTCCCCCCCCCCCCCCCCCCCCCCCCCCCCCCCCCCCACCTTATTATTGATTTTAACATGATCCCTTATTAGTGAGCATTTTATTTTACATATATAAACTTTGACCTGTAATTAATTTCATTACAATGTCATTGTTTCCCCCCGCGCCCAATTCCCCCCCCCCCCCCCCCCCCCCCCCCCACCTTATTATTGATTTTAACATGATCCCTTATTAGTGAGCATTTTATTTTACATATATAAACTTTGACCTGTAATTAATTTCATTACAATGTCAATAAGTGATGTATTTTAACTACTTTATTCATATCTTAAAACAGTTCACATGTTATTTCAAGTATCTTGTGATGTGCATAATATTATATTAATGTTAGAACATATTTTACTATGCACATATAAATATATGCACTACACACTTAAATCAACTATATGAACAGTTTTAATATCAATTATTAAAGTATACCCTGAGAACCAAAATAACAGTAAAATGTTTCCACTTAATGTTTGTTTCATGGAACAGTTACATGTAACTAAAACTGCACCTGATCTAGGCGGAGCTACGCATGCTCATTTACTTCATGAATAAGTTGTTCATTTTCATCTATACATACATAATTTTTATATACAAATAAAAATCCCTTGCTAAAATAGTTAAATCGTCTAGTATCTTGTGATGTGCATATATTAATGTTAGAAAATATTTTACTATCCAAATCACAATATATGCACAACACACATAAACAACTATATGAAAAGTTTCAATTTAATAGTTTTAATATCAATTTTTAGCTCGACTATTATATATGAAGTATATATTATAGTGGAGCTATGCTATTCACCCCAGGGTCGACGTGTGCGTTGGCGTTTGCGTGCAAATGTTAAAAGTTTGCGTACTACCCCAAATATTTTCAATGTCCCTTGACATATTGCTTTCATATTTTGCATACTTCTTCACCAACACGACCCCAACCTATAAACAAGAGCAGACAACTGTATCATGCATTTTGACAGAATTATTGTTCCTTTTGTACTTAGAATATGCATATTATTGATAAATCCATGTTAAAGTTTGCGTACTACCCCAAATATTTTCAATGTCCCTTGACATATTGCTTTCATATTTTGCATACTTCTTCACCAACACGACCCCAACCTATAAACAAGAGCAGACAACTGTATCAAGCATTTTGACAGAATTATTGTTCCTTTTGTACTTAGAATATGCATATTATTGATAAATCCATGTTCAAGTTTGCGTACTACCCCAAATATTTCTTGTGTCCCTTGACATATTGCTTTCATATTTTGCATACTTGTTTACCATCATGACCCCTACCTATAAACAAGACCAGACAACTGTATCAAGCATTTCGTAAGAATAATGGCCCTTTTTCCACTATAATATGCATATTACTTTAGTTACATTGCCATAACTTCTTAATATTTATGATCAGATTTTATTAATACTTTGACAAAACAACACTTACCTGAATACCACAATGGATTCCACCCAAACAATACCCCACGCCCCAACCCAGAATCCCTGAAATTGAAAGGTCAGCTAATAAATGATCACACCCAACATTATACCCCCTCTCAACCCCCCCCCCCCCCCAAAAAAAAATTAAATATTTGTTTTTCCCTTTTTTTATTTTGAAAGCTCGTCTAATAAATTATCGAATATGAACAATTTCCCCATGATGGCTTACATTGTACGTTATACTGTCAAGCACTCGACTTGTCGAGCGCGCTGTCCTCTGACAGCTCTTGTTAAATACTGCCCTGAGAAATATTTATGATATTCATGAAAGATTTCTCAAAAGTTTCTATAACATAGCATTGTGTGATGCTCACATACATTTAACAGAATGTTACACCACTGTGTGCATAAATTGTATTGTCCCCTACCGGTTTCTCTGGAGGGGACTTATGGTTTGCGCTCTTTGCATCTGTCTGTCTGTGAGTCTGTCTGTCACACTTTTCTGGATCCTGCAATAACTTTAAAAGTTCTTCATATTTTGTAATGAAACTTGAAACATTGATAGTTGGCAATATGGACATTATACACGTCATTTCATTTTGTTCCTCTGTCAAAAATTCTGGTTGCTATGGCAACAAATAAAAAAATAAGCTGACAATGGTGGATGTTCCAAATGGAATATGAATACATAAATCCTGCAGTAGCATGTTAATTGCAAATAATTTTTGGTATCCATTGAAGTTTCAGGATTGCTGGAAAAAAATGCAACAAATAGTGCAGATGGGGATATCAAACCTCTACATTATCGCACATGCAAAGTGGCATGCTAAGCAATCATTATTTAGGTTTATTACCCCTCACACCATGCGATTGACTGGTTTTGTACTGTTACAGGGTAAATTATTATGCCCCCCTTCGAACAAGAGGGGGTATATTGTTTTGCTCATGTCGGTCCGTCCAACAGATGGTTTCCGGATGATAACTCAAGAACGCTTAGGCCTAGGATCATGACACTTCATAGGTACATTGATCATGACTGTCAGATGACCCCTGTTGATTTTCAGGTCACTAGGTCAAAGTTCATGGTCACAGTGACTTGAAATAGATAAATGGTTTCCGGATGATAACTCAAGAATGCTTAGACCTAGGATCATGAAACTTCATAGGTACACTGATCATGATTGGCAGATGGCCCCTATAGATTTTCAGGTCACTATGTCAAAGGCCATGGTCACAGTGACTCGAAATAGTTAAATGGTTTCTGGATGATAACTCGAGAATGCTTACGCCTAGGATCATGAAACTACATAGGCACATTGATCATGACTGGCAGATGACCCCTATCGATTTTCAGGTCACTAGGTCAAAGGTCAAGGTCAGTGACTCGAAACAGTAAAATGGTTTCAGGATGATAACTCAAGAATGCTTACGCCTTGGATCATTAAACTTCATTGAAACATTGATCATGACTGGCAATGACCCCTATTGATTTTCAGGTCACTAGGTCAAAGGTCAAGGTCACAGTGACTAGAAATGGTAAAAAAGTTTCTGGATAATAACTCAAGAATGCTTGCACCTAGGATCATGAAACTTCATAGGTTCATTGATCATGACTGGCAGATGACCCCTATTAATTTTCAGGTCACTAGGTAAAAGGTCGAGGTCACAGTGACTCAAAACAGTAAAATGGTTTCCTGATGATAACTCAATAATAATTAGGCCTAGGATCATGAAACTTCATAGTTACATGGATCATGACTGGCAGATGACCCCTATTGATTTTCAGGTCACTAGGTCAAAGGTCAAGGTCAGTGACAAAAAAATATTCACACAGCCCATATGGGGGCATGCATGTTTTACAAACAGCCCTTGTTATAATCAAATTAAAATGTTTCTGGCAATGGTAGTAGATTATTTTATTCCAGATCTCTGTAAGACACGTTTAAAATTATGTGAGCATGTCCTTAATATACAAAACGGGGGATTTTTTTTGATTTTTTTGTCTTATTTTTTTAAAAAGTTTAACATGGTAATGAACATTTATGACCCCTATTGATTTTGAGGTCACTAGGTCAAAGGTCAAGGTGACCCGAAATAGTAAAATGGTTTCTGGATGATAAATCAAGAACGCTTATGCCTAGGATCATGAAACTTCATAGGTACATTGATCGTGACTCACAGATGACCCCTATTGATTTTCAGGTCACTAGATCAAAGGTCAAGGTCACTGTGACCTAAAACAGTGAAATGATTTCCCAATGAAAGCTCAAGAACTCTTACGCATAGGATCATGAAACTTCATAGGTACATTTAGATGACCCAAAATAGTAAAATTGTTTAACTCAAGAACGCTTATGCCTAGGATGATGAAACTTCATAGGTACATTGATCGTGACTCACAGATGACCCCTATTGATTTTCAGGTCACTAGATCAAAGGTCAAGGTCACTGTGACCTAAAACAGTAAAATGATTTCCCAATGAAAGCTCAAGAACTCTTACGCATAGGATCATGAAACTTCATAGGTACATTTAGATGACCCAAAATAGTAAAATTGTTTAACTCAAGAACGCTTATGCCTAGGATGATGAAACTTCATAGGTACATTGATCATGACTCGCAGATAACCCCTATTGATTTTCAGGTCACTAGGTCAAAGGTTAAGGTCAGGGTGTTTCAACTTAGAAAAATGTTTTCCAGATGATAACTCAAGAAGGCCTATGCCAAGATCATGAAACTTCATAGGTACATTGATCATGACTTACAGATGACCCGTAGTGACTTTAAGGTCACTAGGTCAAGGTCACGGTTACTTGACACAGTAAAATGGTTTTGGGATGATAACTCAAGAAAGCTTCCGCCTGGGATCATGAAACAATATAATGGTAAAGTTGATAGAATTTTCTTATTGAATCAATCAAAAATGGAATTTATCATGTAGATGTTTTGAACATCTTATAACTTTGTTATCCATCTGACATGTGTGCATTATAATCATTGCATCTTTTTTTAAGATGTTTGTGGTTTAATTTTTGTGTGATTTTGGTAATTAAACACAAAGCACTAAATTGACATTTTCCAGACAGACTAACAGTGGGCTGACCTTGAAACGATGCAAGATGGAATGTAATTTATTTGTTTGTTAGCTCATCTTTTTTTTGAAAAAAAAAGAGCTTTTGTCATCACCTTGGCGTCGGCGTCCAGTTAAGTTTTGTGTTTAGGTCCACTTTTCTCATTAAGTATCAATGCTATTGCATTCAAACTTGGTACACTTACTTACTATCATGAGGGGACTGGGCAGGCAAAGTTAGATAACTCTGGCATGCATTTTGACAGAATTATGTGCCCTTTTTATACTTAGAAAATTTAAAATTTTGTTAAGTTTTGTGTTTAGGTCCATTTTTATTCCTTAAGTATCAATGCTCATTGCATTCAAACTTGGTACACTTACTTACTATCATGAGGGGACTGGGCAGGCCAAGTTATATAACTCTAGCTTGCCTTTTGACAGAATTATGTGCCCTTTTTATATTTAGAAAATTGAAAGTTTGCTTAAGTTTTGTGTTTAGGTCCACTTTATTCCTAAAGTATCATACCTGTTGCTTTCATACTTGCAACACTTACTAAATATCAAAAGGGGAATGTGCATGCAAAGTTATGTAACTCTGACTGGCATTTTTACATTATTGTGGGCCCTTTATACTTAGAAAATTGAAAATTTGGTTCAGTTTTGTGTTTTGGTCCACTTAACTCCTAAAGTATCATAGATATTACTTTCATACTTGGAACACTCGCAAACTATCCTAAGTGGACAGTACAGGACAAGTTGCATAACTCTGGTTGTCATTTTCACAGAATTATTGCCCTTTTTTTACTTTGAACATTTTTTTTTTCTTTTATGAACATGCACTTTACTTCTAAAGTATCAAGGCTATTGCTTTAAAAATTCAAAAACTTTCTTACTATTATGACGTTACTGTACCTGGCAAGTTTAATTTAACCTTGACCTTAAAATGACCGTGACTCTCCGATCAAACTATACATAATTTCTAAAATTGCCAGAATTTCTTCATTCATGATCATATTTGATTCATGCTTTCACAAAACAACCCTTACCTTGCATACCACAATACACTCCACCCAAACCATCCCCCACGCCCTAGCCCAGAATCACCCCCCCCACCCCACCCCCCCCCGAAAAAAAAAGTTTTTTCCTTTTTGTCTTCTTATCACCTAATATATTACAACACACCCACACTTTAACCTCCTCTCAACCTCCCCCCTTGGCCACCGCCCCCCCCCCCAATCAATTTTTTTTTAAACATGCTTTAAAAAAAATAATATTTATTACTTTATTTTTATTCCGTCAAACCATTCCACCCAATAATACCCCAATCCCCAAACACATTTAAAAAAAAGATAATGTCATATATGGCCATACCCCGCACTATACACCCCCCTCCACCCCCACCCCTCCCCCTTATTTTAAAATCGTGGTTTTGCAAGCCCCGAATGGCGCGGCGTTTTACGTGTAATCCGGCTTTTAAATGTGGTTGGTAAGTAATTCGCCTTTGAAACATGTTTGTCATTGCAGCACATTTCCAGGTAAGTCAAGCATTTATGGTGCTTACATTTATTCAATATGACATATCACAGTTCCAAATACTTTTCCAAAAAGATTGATAAAAAACGTGCTGGCTCTCACTACCAGTTGTTATGTAGGACAGTGAACAGAAGAAACAGTTTCCATCCCCAATAATACTCTCTGTTGCCAGTGGTTGTGTATCGCGAAGCACGAGAAAGCTCCTCCTCTGCGAAACGTTTTATACCTGTTCTATTAAATTTCTATAATTGTACTGGAACAAATGACTAGATGTGTTCTGGAATCATCCTTTAAATGTTCTACAACGATTTGAGAACAGTTGTTGAACGTTAAATGAGAATAATTTATAGAACAATAGTTCTAAAACAGTTCTGAAGGTTTGTTCTAGAACAAATATTGAGCCATCATTCTAGAACTATCACAGAATTGTTCATGTATAAATTTCCAGAACTGTTTTACAACAATTGTTCTTGAAATTTTTCTCATGTAACATTTAACAACTGTTCCTTAATAATTCTATCACATTTTCAGCATGATTAAAGAATAGTTCTTTTCGGTATGTTCCAGTACAATGCTTGAAATGCTTTAGAATACTTCCGAAGTTTGCTTCAAATAAGTCCGCAACAAACGTTCTAGAACAGTTCTAAAGATGTTCTTGAACAGTTTCTAGGACATTGTTCCACTCAGAACTTGTAACAAAGAACTGTTCATCTGGATTTATCTTGCCCAACTGGTGGAAAGGTTCACCTGAACTTACATTATCAAATAAAGGTTATATAAGAAAAATAAATACACAATTAGAAAATAAGTATAATATTGGTCACACCAACATTATATATAAACAATAAGTATAATTTATCTAAGAAAGAACATTTTTAAGGGAGGTAATATCATCCTGTAACACATATTTATTTTCAATATGTAGAACAAGTGTATAACAATTGTAGACCTTGGTGCTATATCTGTTCTATATGTGTTGTTATTCCCAATTAGAACTTTTGTAGAACTTACTGCTTCTTAAAGAGTTCTAAACTACATTTCTAGAAATTCATTGAACTTATTTTGTCCTTGAAATGTTCTAAAAATGTTCTTGAATATTATTGGAACAGTTTTAGAACTAAGCCATGTTCTACAAATGTTCTGGATTTATTCTAGAAAACTGTTTTTGAACAATTCCAAAACATACGTTCTAGAATGGGAAAATGGAAATTCTAGAAATTTTCTTGATGTTCAATAACAGTTCCAGAACCGTTTCAATTTCTAGAACAAATTTTAGCAGGGCAATTAAAGCTTGGAGCAGTGGTAGACTGTTTTAAAACTTGCAACTTAAGTTTTGAACAAGAGGATGACTGCTACTCAAAATCAATAGGAGAAAATGTTCTTGTTTGGAATTCATTAATTTCTTCTTCATTATTTACTGCTCTGAGATGAACACCGGGATCATTGTTGCATTTGTGTGTTGAAAGTTTTTGGTAAGTGCTATACAGCAGCTTACAATTTTTGCAGAATGTACATTTGTGCTTTTCCAAAAGATGCTCACTTGAAAATGTTCTATTACAAGAAACACATGAAAAGTGGCTTTTACAAACATGTGTCTTTAGTTGTTGACTGGAGGAACAGATAGTGTTACACGTTTCACATTGGGGACATGTATGTTTGGATAGTCCCTTTTCTGTAGTGAATTCTTTGAAACATGTCCTGCACTGATACATGTTTCCATTATAAATGCAAGCTCCACGGTTTCCAAGAAGAAAATTCATGCCTGAAATAAACGAGCACCACATAACAGGTGCCACGCTCGGCTACGTGTGCAGTTTTGAACAAGGGCTGTTTGTAAAACATGCATGCCCCCCATATGGGCGGTCAGTTGTAGTGGCAGCCATTGTGTGGTGACGTTTTTTGTCACTGTGACCTTGACCTTTGACCTAGTGACCTGAAAATCATTATAGATCATCTGCCAGTCATGATCAATGTATCTATGAAATTTCATGATCCTAGGCGTGAGCATTCTTGAGTAATCATCCGGAAACTATTTTACTCTTTAGAGACATTGTGACCTTGACTTTTGACCTAGTGACCTGAAAATCAATACGGGTCATCTGCCAGTTGTGATCAATGTACCTATGAAGTTTCATGATCCTAGGCCTAAGCGTTCTTTAGTTATCATTAGGAAACCATCTGGTGGACGGACCGACCGACCAACATATGCAAAACAATATACCCCTCTCCTTCGAAGGGGGGCATAAATATGTGGGGGTTTACTTATTTAAAAACAGTAATGTAACAGAACGCAAAATGCATAGCAGACCATGCTTCAAAATCAATGCAGTGACTATTCTCAGTATTCAACATGTAAAAATTCAGCACCAAAAGCAAACTTAAACTCTTTGATATCTTAGTAGCATCAATTTTGAATTACTTTTCTGAGATATGGAGTACTACACAGGCAATAGATATTCAAGCCGTACACAAAAAATTAAGGAAATTACTGTAAGTAAATAAATCAATCAACCTTAGCGCGTTGTACGGAGAATTAGGAAGAATACCCTTTAATGAAATACAGAAAATAAACATCTATAATCACTGAAAAGGAATTGCAAAGTTGGCATTAATAGTAAATTAGTTATGAAACAGTTCTTTATCCATATATTTAATGTTCAGGTTTGATGTCCATGAATGAAGATTAATACAATTTTCATGTTGTTTTCTGCTTTTTGAGGGGCAATTCTTGCTCTAAGTCACTTTCTTGTGATTTGTTTGCAATGTCTTCATTGAAATCTTCATTAAATATATCTTGAGATGAGCTATTTACAATTTCTTTTTCAAGCATTTGAACCTTAGCTTTCAGTTCTTCTAATTCCCTTTCCTTGCCAGCGAGCTTGACTTGAAGAGCTTTTAGTTCTTCTTATTCCGTTTCCTTGCCAGTCATCTTGACTTGAAGAAGTCCATTTTCTTGTAACGCTTTTGATTGTGTGGTCTCTGTATAATTAAGTTTATCTTTTAGCATTTTATTTTCCTCTGTAAGGGATTGTAACTGTTCCATGTGTTTTTTATTTTTGATTTCCAATGTCAATCCATCACATTTGGTCTTCCTGGCAATTTTTTTAAGTGAAACTGTCGCCTCTTGAATTTTCCCATTATTGATTTTATAGACAACTCCAAGAAGTTGCAATTCCATGTCCTTGACATTGGCTATGACCTTTTCACAATCCATTGTGTTTATCTTAAAGGGCCATAATTCTTACAAAATGCTTGATACAGGTGAGCGAACTAGGGCCATCTTGGCCCTCTTGTTCACAATGTTGAAGATGTTCTCTTGGGTTTAAAATATTGGCGAATCATCGTTGATAGTTCCATCAAGGACATCTGTCGTCGTCTGAGGTTTGAGTTCCGGTTCATTGTAGTTCACAGACGCGTTGAGAGGGTCCAAATGATACTGTCATCAAACTGGGTGTCCATAACCTCCTTGTCTCGTTCTGCGGAGACTTCCTGGTGTAAAACAATCTGTTCTTAACAAGTTATACATATGGGATGTCAGCACCTTCTACAGATCTCTTGTAGTGGGCACGTGTGTTATATCTGTAGAAAGAAAATAAAATAATTATTGGAACTGCTGTCTGTCACCTAAGAATGAATGCAATAAAATACATTAATTATACAGCTGATTTCTGAACAAAAATTATTAAATTATCATTGAAACACTCGTCTCCACCTAAGAGGAAAATATATTTACTATTATCAGTTAAACTGATTTCTGAAAATAAAAAATAAAGTTACATAAATATTTTATAGTTAAATTCTGAAAAAAAATTCACCGAAACTGTTGCCTTCACCTCAGGGGGAAATAATGAATTTCAAACAATTTAACTGATTCCTGAAAAAAATATTGGAACTGCGGTCTGTAACCTATAAATATAATACAGTAATTTTAGTAAGTTATATTACATTAAAAATCAATAATTTTGAAACTTTGTAATATTACGCACTATTATAAATTGTCAACATGAAAAAATAAGTTTTAATACACAACATCACATTTCACCCAGTCATTATCAACTGTTCAGGGCACTAAGTAGCTAAGATCTAAACCTTGTCCCCATAGATCTTTCCAATTACATTTAAAAAAGCTGATGTGTGTATGTCCCTTGCGTCATATTTATCCCAGCACTGAAGTATCTTGCCATCATGGGCCTTGTATTTGTTTGCCCTATAATGAGTTAGGGCATCCTCGCTGACAAGATTTAGCTGGATAACGACTAGTTTGGCCTTTCTTAGCAGCAGCGTCACTAGAACGTAGAACTGGAGCTGCGTTCTACCGGCCATTCCGTTTATCCTCCGATGCCAGCCTGAAAGTATGTAGCACGCAGAACGTAAGAATCATGTTAAAATACCCCCCCCCCCATATTTCTTTTTATTTCGAATTTAAAAGTGTATTCTTTAATACCATAATTATTTCATATTGAATCTTGTAGAAAGTTAAATATCAATCTTCCGGTAATAGTAAAAACATTTTTTGAAATTACATCATTTGAGAAGGAAAGGGGTCGCAAATGTATTCTATTTAAAATTATGGGTATGATATATCTAATTTGTATCCCGTTGCTTAATATAATTTGTGTATACTTTCAACATCGTTATTTGTCCTTATCGACTGTCTATAGATGGGCCACTGACACGGTGTCCACGCCGACGACTGCATCCAAGTCCGGTCCAGGTACGCCACAAGATCTTTCAACGGTTCAGTCCCTGCCACGATTTTCAAGGCTCTGAAGGATGGGATTATGTGAATTCCGGGAAGGAAAGGGAGAGCCATCAGTTTCCTGACATACTGATGCAACCCCTCTCGCCTCTCATATGTCGTTTTCAGTCCAAGGTTGTTGACTTTCCTTAGAACAGCCTGGCCCCAGTGGAAGCAGCATCCTTTGTTTCTTCCCTGGGAAAACATCTCTCACAGCGTTCACATGCCTAAAAAAAAATAAAATTATATATTTCACCGTTTGATTTTACGAATTAAATTAAGTGAAATAACAACCGAGCAAATGTAACAGTCAATGATGTCATCACGCCAATGTAGAAAGGATAACTCTTACTTAAAATCGAAGGTTATTTTCGTGAAAACATTATAATTAAAAGAAACAGAAAATTTGCATAAATTATCCTGTTGACTTTTCCGCATGAAGGCAACATCTAACGAGACGTCATAATGTGTTACTTCAATATAAATAGTGTTAAGTACCTGGCTCAAAGTCCATTATAAATCCCTGTATGTCTGGTTCTCTGCCTAGTACCTGCAGTAGTTGCAGTAGGGATCTATATAATAAATATACAAAAAATCTAAACAACAAAAAAACATTACAGCATTATAAAAACGAATAACACTTTTACAAACACATTTAAACATGACCAATCGTTATGCAAAGGATTCAATATTATAAACCACAATTTTTAACAATAGTTACAATAGGTATAGTATAGGCCAAGCTTAATAACTAACAAGATGTGTTTGTGAAACACTATGTCCCCCCATATATTTTACCTTGAAGGATGACCTTGACCTTTTACCACTCAGAATGTGCAGCTTCATGAGATACACATGCATGCTAAATATCAAGTTGCTATCTTCAATATTGCAAAAGTTATGACCAAGGTTTTTTTATTTCAATTCAATTCAAAATGTTTTCAATTGTTTAAATACATATGGGCAAGTAACATGTGATCTGGGGTCGTATTCCAGAAGCATCTTAAGTTAAATTTTATTCTTATCCTTAAATTGGGATATTTTCTTAAGTGTTTCATTTCATATTGCAATAGATTGGCATCAAGATATACATTTAAATAGCATCATTATGCCAATGTGATTTTAGGAATACCAAAAAAAAAACATGTGTTTCCTTATTTAGTAAAGAAATACAAAACATTGTAATTTTTAACTTAAGTGAAATTATTTAAGAAATGACTTAAGATGTTTCTGGAATACCACCCCTGATACAAATCAACGGTATCCTGTTTTACACCCTGAATGCGGATGTTAATTCTCAAACCGAACGATATCAAACAGGATATACAAGTAAAATCCTTGATTTCACTTACTAGTTTAAAAACATGTTTAAAGAAGGTTCATTTCCACGCATATTTCTTCTATCGTTAAAGGGCATTATTGATGACTTATTTGGTATTGCATTTTTGTTTAATCATAAACTAGAAGAGTATTTATATTTATATAAATTTTGCTAAACATACAGGTCCGTTTTTAATATATAATAATAAACTCCGAGCAGAATACGCATCTTTCTTTCGATGTCAAATGTTTTTAAGTATTTGTATACATAACAATATACAATGCCCAAACATCTAAAATGAAATACAAACATTCAGAGATAATATTGTACACTGATTATTGAATATTGAGCTGAATTTTTAATGTTGTGCTGGCACGGCATTCCAGCTCGACATTCGGTTTGTTATTCGGAGTTAATGTTGTAAACTTATTTTTGAATGTACAACACTATATTCGAATGTCGAGCTGAATGTCGAGCTGGAATGCCGAGCCGCCACAACATTTGGTAATTTGAATGTTGTGCTAATGTTGAACGTGGAACGGCGAGCCAACTTCACGCAACTATTTATAATATGTGTGTTAGTCGAAAAAATAGCTGCGTAAATATCTAGGTCAAATGTGGCCGAGGGGAAGAGGATATGTTTTTCACAAAGCGCCCTGGAAGTCACAGGTTCGTTCACCATCGTGAGACCCTTCTTTATATTATCTCCAAAGACACCAAGTACTGGTTTTACCCGAGACACGGACTAGGACGTGTGAAAATAAGCGTTCGGCTTTCGATGCAATCGAGCTAAAATAAATAGGTTTAAACTTAATCGGCACCCAGGTGAGTGTTGACGTACTGTATTAACACACGAACACGGTGTACCAGTCTGCCTGTCTGCATCCGACTGGTTCCCACAAGCCGCCCTTGAAAAACGATCTGATTATTACCACCAATAATTAACATTTTATCTCGGATATATTGATCTGTTGTTTTTTTTTAAACACTAAACTCTTTAGCATTAAATTAATTATATTCTGGGTTGTATATCCGCAATGCCAATGCTTGAATCTTCAACTTTACTGTCTACACTCTGGTTAATCAAACCCAGTTATGCCAATAATAATAATACATTGATATCAACGTCGTCATCATAATTATCATCATCATAACCACCACCCGACGACAAACATCAGTTGAATTCTCTCACTCACAAACTCACTCACTCACGCACTCACCAACGCACTCACTCACGAACTCACTCACTCAACACTCACTCACGAACCAACTCAATCACTCACACACTCATTCACTCAATCCCTTGATTGATTCCAGTTACCTTGGTTGTCGGTTATTCCACATAGTGATAGCATATGGACCCGATTTCGAAGCTGGTGCGATCCTTGTCTTCAAAGTTCGGGCAGCCGGCCAGAGCTGCAAAAGGAAGGCGGATGGTAGTAGAAAAGGTGTTGTGTTTGTGGTGCATGTGGTTATATATTGTGCGGTTGATGATGGAAGTATCAGGGATGGAGGTTGTAATAGCAGTGGTGATGATACGAATGCTGCCGATGATTATTGAAGTGCTCTCGACAATCGTTTCAAGTTTTATTGATACCGGATATATGAGTACGAAGTGGCCGAAGTGATTCATTCCATGATCACAATTGCACATATCTTCTTGAATAATTACTGACCGGACAAAATACTCAATCATGTATTTTAGTCTACCAGGGGCGCAGCTGCTTTAAGGCACAGCAAGCCCGGGCCTACATTTTTTTGAAACATAAAACAATAAAAATGCTTCAACTTCGAAAAACGCATTAAAATGTTGACCCTGAGGGGGTGAGGAGTAAGAAATCTGCATTTCATATTGACATATTCCTTAGAAATTCAAGTATAATTATTCGTTTACATGCAGTGAAAATATACGTGTATAAACTCATTGAAATAGGTTTCATAGGAATTTATTGACTGGTTAAATTTCTATATTGTTTGATTAGCATTAAATTAAAAAAAAAAATCTATTTCCCGCCAAAAGACAACAATTTGATATTCGATTTCAGGTCATCAACATGGACTTGAAAGAGGCTGTGCGAGAAGCTGGAGTTGTAACAAGCATTCTTCGTGCTGAACGACTAGATGATGCGGTGTTCGATGCGCTCTTCGAGAAAGCTTTCAATATAGTGGCCGAATTCGATATAAGTTTCCAAAATAATTATATGACAGAGATATAATTAGAATGTAGAATAGTTAAAACAACAAATTCCCCATTTTTTTCAAAAAAAATGATACCAAACTATCAAATCAATAGATAAGTGGTCAGTGCATAAAACATACCCTTAGTCGATTTTTAACCAGGTTTTCCGAACGCCATAACTATGTCGTTCATTGTCAGATTTTAAATTCATTTGGCACATTTGTTCACCATCATTGGACGGTGTGTCGCGCAAAATAATTACGTCGATATCTCCAAGGTCAAGGTCACACTTTGAGTTCAAAGGTCAAAAATGGCCATAAATGAGCTTGTCCTGGCCATAACTATGTCATTCATTGTGAGATTTTAAAATCATTTGGCACATTTGTTCACCATCATGGGACGGTGTGTCGCACGAAAGAATCACGTCAATATCTCCAATGTCAAGGTCTCCACGACTAAAAATAGATTAAAAAAAAAAAAAAACTTACAAAGGGGGTTAATTTTGTTTGTTCATTTCAAAAGTTCAGTTTGAGTTTTCTCCCTTTATCAGATTTTTTTTCACAATGAAAACCTGGTTTTGTGACAATTTTGTCCCTTGTTATTTTGTATAGCGTGCCATGCATTTATCGCGACTTCGCCATTAGACCTAAATTGAGGATAATGAACAGCTCCTTGTACAAGTGGAATAAAGAATGTTTTAACGATAGTTAACGATGGAATGTGGTCCAATCAGATTGACAATTAAGGACAGTTATTATAAATTTCATTTGTATTTGAGTCTTTCTATAATCCATGGACATACAAAAGTAATTTCACAAGTTAACAGTAAACGATTTTATTTTAGATCGATGCAAGTGTACCTCGTCAAAATCTCAAATAGCGGAAAGGGGCAAACTACGCTATTTGAGATCCGTTGACATACTGGCGGATTGCTTTGTTCAACGTTTTTGTCGATCACCTTGTTGAAGAGATCACAGAAAGGGTGCTCATCAACCAGAAAAGGTTCTGTGAGTAGCTACTTCTGCTAACAAGGTTGGATAACCTGAATGATGAACAGATGTATAAAATCTACACGAGTTATGAAAGCGACATAGACTCGACTAGAGATGCATTTGCGGGCGAAGATCGGCGCTGGAATGTATGGTGAGGCACTCTTATCGATACACTGGATGTAACACCAAGGCAGCATACTTGGCTATACACCGTGTACTAGCAACCCTGCTCACAATGCCAGCTTCCTGAGCCTCGTGTGAGCGTTCCGTCAGCTCTATGCCGCGTATCAAATCGTACATGAGAGGCACCATGTCTGGTGAAAGGCTATCTGATTTAGGACTCCTAAACATTCACCGAGAAACGGATGTTTCGATCGATGAAATCATCAACACATTTGCCTCGGTTAAGTGCAGAAATATAGATTTCATGAAATTGATGCACTTGTTAGAACAATTAGTGTAATAGATCGACCATAAGTAAGTTTTACACTCTACACATGTCGGTGCCGTTATAGACATGCAAACAGTGTTATTGGAAAGAATTCCCATGGTTTGACTTGTGAATATGTGGAGTGTTACACTATTGTGTGCCATATTGTTTTAAAATTTAGTTCTCTAGTATAAAGATAATACAGTAAAATTTAGTTCTCTGACATTGAGATAAAACAGTAAAATATCAAAGAAAAACAGGCCAAAGAAGAATAATGGGTACATTAAATGCGAAGAAGATTTAGTTATTTTCATCTCACGGTCTCAAAAAACTGTTTCATAGTGGACTAAACAATAAAACCACAAACAAGTGCGACAATAGAATAATATGTTTATGTTTGAGAAGACGGACTATATTAAATTCATCAACGAACGCGTGGTTAATCGCCGCACATTAGTCAAAAATAATAAACATGAGACATTTAGTCAGGGGCGTACCAGGGCTTACTCACTCACGCACGTGTTAACAGTTCTAATACAGTTGAACAATAAAACTTAGAACGCTGAAAACGCAAAACAAGAATGCCAAAGGTCCTTTGTGCTCACCTAAGACTTCGGGGAACTGATATGTTCTGAGCAACTTGTGTGATGTTTGTGAAACAATTTGGCAGAGATAAAGTAAAATAAAATAAAATATGTTCTGAGCAAGTTTCATTAACATTATACAAAGTGCGACTTCTATTGTGTTCAAAGTATTTAACTAAAGCCATAAAAGGAAACTTGCAATCCTTGGTGGCCGTGTGTTTTCAACTGACCTCAAACATTTTCAAATTCGGTAGATATAATATTAAAACAAGTTACCCCTTGGGAAATAATTTGAACGAACTTGGAATAGGACCACCAAACGATGTTACATTAAAAATTTAAAATATCTGAGTCATGCGAATTAGAGGAGATTTTTCAAAGTTTCACTCTATACATTTGAGGAAAATAAGCATCCCCGACATGCAAATTTAATGACGCACTGGGGCATGATATGAACAAACATGGTAGAGTACATCCATAGGATGTAACATGCCAAATACCAAACCTCTGTGCCTTGCAGTGTCAGAGGAGAATTTTACACTATATACATATGAAGGAAAAAAAGAAATCCCCATACATCTCTGAGCCTTGTCATTTTAGAGGACCAGATATTTAAGTCATTTAGCAATATAAGCCTATATAAAGCATGTGACCCCGGGGATTGTGTTTATTTTTACCCGTCTTGGACACACTTAGTAGATGACCACTTAATGATTTAACACGCAAAATAGTAAAGCCCCGATCCTTGTGGCTTAAGAGAAAAAGAATGTTGATGCTTTCATTTTAGATAACTATTTTTGGCTCTGGTCACCTAAATATGTAATTAAACTGAACGGTTCGAAACATTGAAAGAGGGTCACCTAATGATGATTGCTGTAAAGTTTCATTAAAATTTACCCGTCGGCTCAAGAGAAAAAGTCGTTAGAAGAAAAAAATTAAGGGACGCACTGGCGCACGGATATAGGGACGACGGACAACACGGTATCCTGAAAGCTTCCCATGACAACTACGTGCTTAGCTGAGCTAAAATTACAGTATCCGTACCCGGGTAAAGCATACCATTGTCATCATCATAGGTACTAACAACTAAGTCTGTTGTGACGGAATAGCCTGGGCCCTTAACAAACTTTATTTATCTTTATTTTCTTTGATTTTAACTCTTA
This sequence comes from Dreissena polymorpha, assembly GCF_020536995.1. NCBI lineage: Eukaryota > Metazoa > Mollusca > Bivalvia > Myida > Dreissenidae > Dreissena > Dreissena polymorpha. The sequence goes on from NC_068363.1 coordinate 34,969,864, forward strand.
TTTTAGATAGATAAAGGTGTCAATAACCCTCCAAATTGCTATTAAAATGCACCCTTAGCCAGTGTTCGTATACTCAAAATACGTCATCCCCCCACGGTGGCAATGACCTGATCATGCGCATCATCTTTAACCATTCTCTATGCCTATTAATTGGATTCATCCACCGCAAAATAACATTATTAATTAAAGGGGAATTACCGGCTAGTGTATACAAGTAACACACGCTGCTCATAAGCACTATGTAGGGATGTTTAATTTAGAATTAAAAATAAAGAAACACAACGCGTAAATATATATCTAAAATCCTGTTAAACAATTGAGTAAAGTGAATTTTACAAAAATAGACAATAACTAAAAACACATCAATTATTTACATATGTTGTACAAGAGAAAGAGCATTCCTACAATCGTAATAAAAAGTTTTCTCGGATTTATACATTTTAAATGTAGGTCGGAAATCCCGAAAGAAGAATGTTACACCCAACTACTTTAGCACGATAGACCGCTTATAGCAAATGTCGCTGGCAAAGTAAACGCATTGAAACAGTATCTGAACATTTAAATTAGCCTCGTTCTGGGGGGAAACTGGGTTTGATGCATGTGCGTAAAGTGTCGTAACAGATTAGCATGTGCACTTACCGCTTTTATGGATTTTTTTTATTTTAAAGGAAGTCTCTTTTAAACAAAAATCCAGTTTATGCGGAAAGTGTCGTCCCTGATTAGCCTGTGGGGACGCACATGCATTAAGACCAGTTTTCATAGAACGGGGCTTAAATAATAACAAACCTTTCAATAATGTAGAGCTACACGAACGTTTTTGTGAAATTTAACATCTATACACTTTTCAAATATGTTATAAGCATAGGTTACGCCAACGCAACGACATATGTAGAGACTTATTCATAAAATAAAGGTAATGACCCTGTTATTATACGGACGATTAGACCTGACATATATTTCGTTCAAATTTCATTTTTTTTTTAATGAAATACATTTTTTCCGCAACAGTGGCGATATATCCACGATATATTGCATAATTTCTAAAATATTATAATTTCCTTATGGCAATGTTTCAGAAATTGCAATATTTTACGTTAACAGAGGCCGCATATTTTAGGAAATATATTTCGATTAACCGTTGATAATTTGTCCATAAACAACAACTTGAAGTAATGATGCGTAGAAATTAAACCACGATGCGATAGTCCAATTCACTTGATTGCTTAATTGACACGTATCATACCGACGAAACGTTGTTTATATATATGTATATATGTAAATATATATAAACGTTATTTAAGTATATCTAAAATTGTTAGTGCTTAATTGTTAGTTCGCGGAATATACAAAAATATAACTGGAACACTTCAATGTTTCAATGCAATCAACATGACTACATAGACACAATTTCTTTATTCATGTGTAATCAATTATGTTGGCCAGTGTTATTTAATAAATCTTGTATTTACATCATGTTAGTCTAATTAATTACTTAAAGAACGTTGAATAGTCTGATACGCAAATGTTAAGTCAAATGTTAAAAGGTTGTCAAAAAATAAAAATGGAGTTCAACTTTATTGAATGAATCTCATTTTCTCAAATCAGTTATACTTTCAAGACAAGCTTTTATTCTCATGTCAGCAAAATCCAAAATTTATTAGTTCTTATAATGCGCAATGTGATAAGTACTTGTTATACTGAAAATATATTCGAAAACTACGATTACTCATCTCAAACCTGCACACTGCCTTACATTTGTTCCTAAATGATGATTTATTAAATGTTTTGCTCCAAAATAATACTGACATTCTGTCTTTTATTTCAATCAATACTTTTATTCGTACTTCTGTACCGTTAACTTCAGACGGATAATCAATAATATGGTGTGAAAATATGTGTCATATATAAATAAAGCACACAGTAATAGACAGTCATGTAAATTAGCCTCCTTTGTATAATTTTCATAGCCTTGCTAACGGTCGCACGTTCGGTAAAATATGGTTTAAAATTGACTTCGTATTAGTTCTATAACGAAAGGATTCGTAGTCGAAATAGATGCTTTGCGCATTTTCACTGCTACAGTATAATTACCTCCCTTAGTTTTAAATTTGCCAGGTAAACAATATGGAATTGTAACTTGTGCTCCATAAAGTAAGTTAATTGTATAGCTAAAAATAATGTATTAAGCATTTAAAGAGTATTGGATATTTAAGGAATGTTTTTAGTAAACCCCTGCATATATATTCGGCTAGTTTCTGTGTAAGTTAAGGAGAAATGCTGATCGGTAATTTCCGTAGAGTGCGGAGGAAATTCGGAAACGTCGGTAGTTTCCGGATCGTGCCTTTCCGTTGGCTAGGTGGCGCTCATTCTATACATAAATGGTGACGTCACTACGTTATTGTCACCTATATACTTAGACGCATCACGCACCTCCATTTGCAGGCATTTATGACTACGACACAAAGAAGTCCGCGGATGAATGAAGAATTTGCTTTATAAGTAAACTTTCATGTTATGATTTAAAAGTTAAGTATACTTTTGTTTAGTCTTACGGTCTTATGCTAGTATCAATTAAAATTTTCGTAAGTTTTCAACAATTTCGCTCTTCATTCATTTTTTAAAACTGTACTTTCACTTTCGGTTGTATAACAACATGTATCCTTTATTGACGAAAGTTTGCAATGAAATAGCGTTTTCAAAACCGCTTAAAAAGTTTCAGAAGGTGTATCTGATGCGTGTTATGAATAGACACAATGTCATAGCTATATTGCCGACTAGTATGGGAACAATTTGGTATTTCAAGTGGCTCCATTTGCATTGCAAGAGAAGTTCAAATTGACTTGTTCAGTTTGTTAAATTTTGACACCCTAATTATATATTTTTTTTATAAGTGCCTAAGAGATTTTTTTCTTTAAATAATTGAGATCAATGAAAATTTTAATAAAAGCACAGCATTGATGTTCTATGATGGTCATTTTTTAGTGGAATAGTATGTTGCAATAAAACAATTATAACTATTGTATTAATGAATTTAGATTAGGTGTCATCTTTAAATGGGGTAGTAATTCATTATATGAGATTAGCACATTATATAGTTGAAAAATAAATAACACTTTAATGACTTACCATATTAAAATAAAGTAGCATAGAATATGTTGCAGGTCATAAAATGTAAAACTGAAATTGAAGAAGCTTTACAAATATTTTACACTGACAACACTGTTGGTTTTCCAAAAAAAATCCTTCCTATCTACCTGCCCTAGTTTTTTGGGGCAAATTTAAATATTATTAATATCATTGAATAAAATTATTAAAATATCAATATGTTTTGATTACATTAGCTTATTTTATTATTAATAATAAATAATTTGCAAGGAAAGTCCTATTCTGTTTTAATTAGTCTTAATTAGGTACTAGTAAAATTGAAAATATCAGTGACATCCAACACTTGGCTTATATGCGTATGAATGCATATTTTCTTTGACAGTTACAAAGTACCCTATGTAATTGGATTAAAAACAACAAATAACTATAGTTCCACAACCCAGCCCAAGTTGACTCAAACTGAATTAATTCATCAATTGATCCTATTTAATTATATTAAAAACAACATGTGTAAGATTTTGAGAATATCCCATGTATTCCCCTAGTATTCCTCTAGCACACCAACATGCACGTCTTACTAATGATTTACATGCACTCCTTAAAGGGATCTTTTCACGGTTTGGTAAATTGACAAAATTGAAAACAGTTGTTTCAGATTCGCAAATTTTCGGTTTAGTTATGATATTTGTGAGGAAACAGTATTACTGAACATTTGCCATGGTCTAATATAGCCATTATATGCGTCTTTTGACGATTTAAAAACCTAAAAATTATAAAGCGTTGCAACGCGAAACGATTGAATAATTTGGAGAGTTCTGTTGTTGTCGTTTACATTTGTGAAACTACGAAGATTGCGTATATAAAGTATAAAATACGCGCTTAATGTATGCATGGCAGGATAGCTCAGTTGGCTAATGCGTTTTACTTCAGGATTCCGGGGGTCACTGGTTCGAGCCCTGCTGCGGGCTACTTTTTTTTTACTTTTTTAAATTTTATTTTTGATTTTTTACTGGAGCTTTTCAAATTTAATGTTTACATTTATCAATATAAAGCATTTAATGACAAACTTCAAAACATGCCAAAATCTGTGAAAAGGCCCCTTTAAACAGTTTAACAAAAATAATGAATGATTAATCCAAAGAAAACAACAAACAAGCTGCTTCATATAAAAAGATTACATAAGCAAAATAATCATTTTGATAATAAATCAAGATAATACTTCAACCAAACCATTATAAATTTATTGTGGGGTGGGGGGGTAATGTAAGCACTAAAACTAAAATGGGGGCAATGTCTGGGGAGGGAACATCTTATGGGGGGGCGTCCGGAATTCCTGCTAAGGGCGACAGTGTTGTTAATGTGTCTTTAGAAGAAATAACTGAAGGAAAGTACTCATTGGTGTATGCCCATCCAGGAGCATTCCTGAGCATATCAATTGGAACAGCAATATTGAGTGCATTTGAAAGAGATATAACTGTTTCATGCATTGCTTTTGATGAAGCCCACAAGTCATGGTCCTTTAATGGAAGCTTTCCTATTAGGGAATTTTATACTTATTTTTTACTCTACAATCTAGCTCTATTGTCATAAAAGGAAAAGTTTTATTATCCAACAGGTTTTGTGTTTGAACCTCACAAATTTTATAATACCAAAGTCCCATCATATAATCATCATCACAATCAGCAGCAGCATTATCCTATTCATCATCATCATCGTTAGCAGCAGCATCATTGTGTTGTATTATCAGAATTCAATACAAATACAAACACAACCATTACAACTCTTACTACTACTGCTACTAATTAATTAATTATCTACTACTACAACAAGAACAACAACTACGACTACTACTTCTGATATTACTTTTACTACCACTAGTCTACTACTACTACTACTACTACTACTACTACTACTACTACAACTACTACTACTACTACTTCTACTGCTACTACTACTACTACTACCACCACCACCACCACAACCACCACCACTACTACTACTACTACTACTTGGTACACCAGAACTTGTTGTCCATGGAGACGATAATGAGAACTTCCAGAGTATTGATCGAACCCACGCCCAGCGGACATCATTCTCTACACCATAGCGACCATGAATTAATATTTGGCGCCATGTACAACATAATTCAACTTATTACAAAAAACATGGAATTCACAAAATGACTGAAAATGCTTTAAACTAAATGCAAATTTGAAATTTGAAACAAAACAACCTAAGCAATACATAATAAGAAACACTACATTATTGAAACACTGATACCATGAACATTTTAGGGTGTAACACCTTATTTACATGTACCAGACCTTTAATGTACTACCAGTACTTTGAAACTTTATGTACCACCTACATAAAATATAGGTGTTATTGTCCATTCATTCATTGCAGTCCTAATGAATTAAGGTCATTCTCTAAACATGATTCAAGTCTAAAGAAGGAAATAATTTGAACATTAAGGTCATCCTCTCTTCTCTTCAAAGTATCACATTTCAATTATACAATATAATACAAACATTTTAGACTTTATAATCCTTAGTCAGGATAAGATAAGAGACAAATGAATTTTTATAATTTACTTCAATTTCAGGTAAGACTAATAAATCATTTATTAAGTACTACATATACTTGTGCTAATAAATTAAACTAAGACACTTAGTGACACTTAGACAATCTGACAAAATATAAAATCTATGGCCAATATATAAGTCTAAATTCATAAATACTATCACACAAAATACATTTCATCAATAACACACATTCATATTAAATTAGTTATCTCTTTATATTATAAATATGGTACATAAAGTGTCAGATAGTGGTACATAAAGTGTCGGTACATAAACGGACTGGTACGTAATGTGTGACATTCAACATTTTAAAAATCAGTTAACAATATATGGACTTCATTGTTTGGCATATACGCAATCATGGCATATTTATTAAAAATTAAAACACACTGTTCTAGGCTGTATCTTTTTATTTATACATGCATAACATATTCTGGTCATTAATACATTTTTAAAATTATATATAAACAAGAGCACCACATTATGGGTGCCAAGCTAGGCTGCGGTGCAGTTTTGAATAAATGAAATTTATTAAAAGAATTTTTAGAGGTTAGTGACCTTGACCTTTGACAGAGTGACCCCAAAATTGGTGTGGTGTGTAGAAATCATCACGGTGCATATTATATGCATGTGAGGTTTCAATATTTTAGGTGGAAGCACTTTGATTTTAGAGCCGATGTAAAGATTTTAGCACGACGCGGACATCTGACGACGAGCTATGACAATACCTAGGGTTTTTCCCGAAAACAGCCGAGCTAAAATTGAGCGCCATTAGTCCAAATTTTTGACGCTCTTAAATATTAAGCTACTATTTATATGGGTAATATTTGGAGCAAAGAATTTAGCCCATATAAAAAGTATCTCTAAATTCATTGCGCGTCTTATAAATAAGACTAGAGCGCCATATAAATTAAATGGAAAACATACAACATTATGTCAAGAAAAACAAGAGCACCGCCTTGCGGGTGCAGACCGCTCATCTATTTTCTTTTTAAAGGTGAAGGGACTCTCATTTTCAATCACAAAGGAGGGAGGGGTGAAGTGAAGAGGGGTGTATAGTGTGGGGTTGTGGACATTTATTACATTATCTTCCAAAAAAGGGAAAACAAAATCGGGGGGGGGGATTTTTTGGGTGCGATGGTCGGACGGTATTTCAAACATAACCGTTTAAAAAAAAATTTGGGGGGGGGTATAGTGTGAGGGTGTGGTGGTAATTTGTGAGATGATCTTAAAAAAAAATTGGGGGGGGGGGGGCATGGTGGGGGGGGGTATAGTGTGAGGGTGTGGTGGTCATTTGTGAGACGATCTTAAAAAAAAAAAGTAGGAGGGGGGAGGGGGGGGGAGGGCACGGGGGATGGTTTGGGTGGAGTCTATTGTGGTATGTCAGGTAAGAGTAGTTTTGTCAAAGTATCAATCAAATCTAATCATAAATAAAGAAGTTATGGCATTTTTAGCAAAATTTAATAATTTGACCTTGAGAGTCAAGGTCATTCAAAGGTCAAGGTAAAATTCAACTTGCCAGGTACAGTAACCTCATGATAGCATGAAAGTATTTGAAGTTTGAAAGCAATAGCCTTGATACTTAAGAAGTAAAGTGGATCGAAACACAAAATTTAACCATATATTCAAAGTTACTAAGTCAAAAAAGGGCCATAATTCCGTAACAATGACAACCAGAGTTATGCAACTTGTCCTTTTACTGTACCCTTATGATAGTTTGAGAGTGTTCCAAGTATGAAAGCAATATGTATGATACTTTAGGGGTAAAGTGGACCAAAACACAAATCTTAAACAAATTTTCAATTTTCTAAGTATAAAGGGCCCATAATTCCGTCCAAATGCCAGTCAGAGTTACATAACTTTGCCTGCACGGTCCCCTTATGATAGTTAATAAGTGTTTCAAGTATGAAAGCAATAGCTTTGATACTGTAGGAATAAAGTGGACCTAAACACAAAACTTAACCAAATTTTCAATTTTCTAAGTATAAAAAGGGCACATAATTCTGTCAAAATGCCAGTCAGAGTTACATAACTTTGCCTGCACAGTCCCCTTATGATAATTAGTAAGTGTTGCAAGTATGAAAGCAATAGCTTTGATACTTAAGGAATAAAATGGACCTAAACACAAAACTTAAACAAAATTTTCAATTTTCTAAGTATAAAAAGGGCACATAATTCTGTCAAAATGCACACCAGAGTTATCTAACTTTGCCTGCCCAGTCCCCTCATGATAGTCAGTAAGTGTACCAAGTTTGAATGCAATAGCATTGATACTTTCTGAGAAAAGTGGACCTAAACGCAAAACTTAACCAAAATTTTCAATTTTCTAAGTATAAAAAGGGCACATAATTCTGTCAAAATGCACGCCAGAGTTATCTAACTTTGCCTGCCCAGTCCCCTCATGATAGTAAGTAAGTGTACCAAGTTTGAATGCAATAGCATTGATACTTTCTGAGAAAAGAGGACCTAAACGCAAAACTTAACCGGACGCCGACGCCGACGCCGACGCCAAGGTGATGACAATAGCTCATATTTTTTTTTTCAAAAAATAGATGAGCTAATAAAGCTGTAAAAATCTCACCTGCTCGTCTTTGATGTTGCAATTAGCACATTCAGCATTTTCAGTATCTACTAAATAAATATATGAAAGTGCCAAATGTCCAAGATACCATGACGTCCTCCTCAAAATGTTAGATCCTTTGAACTCCATTTATTTTATCCCTGATTAATCCTCTAACACATGAGGCCTACATGTAAGATTCCTTGTAATGTTCACATCGTTTATTTTAAAGCGTTTACGTTCTCAAATTTCAGCAGGTATTTAATTATAAATATTTATTTATGATTTTGATTTATTTACTATTTCGAAGATACAGTCTTGCAACGTGTTTAGTTAGTCTAAGTTACGTGTTTAGTGATTCTTACAAACAATAGACTGACATGAAAAGTGGATCCTTTTGAAGCACAAACTGCATCCATGTATATATTACAGCTGGCCCGGTTTGATGGGGCCTGTTTTTGATAATAATTAATTACCATTTTTCACTTCCGTGTTTATTATGTTTACCAACGCCATGATGGAAAAAAGTCCGTTTCCAACAATGCTTAGCGCGCATTCACACAGGTCAGTAAGACCGGTGTGACACAATGAGGTGGCGCTCTGTTCGCCAGTATATAAAAGGCTTGCAAATAGACAAGTTGGGAGTCCTCCGGTGTATGCGAGCGGATCAACATCTGAAGAAAAGGGACGTTACTCTAAAAGAACAGTATTCTGGAGCAGTTGGGTATTTACGTTGGCTTCAAGCTTTAAACGGTGCTGCCCGGGCTGCAGAGTTCCTGTTTCTTGGAGAGGGTCTTTAGAGGGTTGGAATCTACGGACGTCGTACAAGGCAGTGACGGAAGCTTCACCTAAGGCATTGGGGTGACGTGAGCCAGTGTCTTCGCGGAAGCCAGTAGCCTCACGGAGGCGGTGACATGTAGCTTCACGGAAGCCGGAGGATTCGTGGAAGGAACATCGGCATTGTGAGGCCGCGCACATAGCGCTCGGTGGCGGCCTCAGGAAATCGGTCGAAGGCATCGATCCCCTCTTTTGGTCGCATTGGATATATTTAAGGCGACTCAATTACTCTTCATTTTCCAATCATAAGGCAGGTAGCCTGAGAAAAATTAGTTTTAATTCATTGTTATTTGTAATCGGCCTTCCGAGGGTTTCGGAAAGCACATCGTCATTGTGAGGCCGCGCACATAGCGCTCGGTGGCGGCCTCAGTAAGTCGGCGGCCCGCGTTACAGTCCATACGTTGAATAATTTTCATATTTTTATCAGAAATTATGTTATTAAAGGTTAAATACGACGTGTTTTACGCCATCAACGGTCACATGCTTAGAATAAATGGCTATGAAACAAAGTCACCGGAAGTTTAATATTAATTGTTGGATAATACGTTTTTTAAATAAAAGGAGGTAATTTTCAAGACACGTGACCTAGTTTTGGGAAAGGCCTTTTTAGTGATGGTCATGATTAGTGCCATGAGATGCAATACGAATTAGCTGAATAACATTAATTAATACCCCCATCCAATAACCATAAACTGTAGCAATATAAAGCTCTCTTAGTGTGGAATAAGACGCCCGATTCACAATAGCATGCTTGTTTGTTTTTTATGTTAATATTAACTACTGGACAACGAAGAATAACTCGTGTAACGTACCTAATTGGACCAGTTCATGAGTTGTGTCCGATCGGTAAATATGAGTAGCAAAGAATATCGGAATAACGTTGACCGTAATACAAACACTTATAAATATCTACAGCATAAAAAAGAAGAATGAACATAAAATTTAACAATTATTCATACAAAAATGCCGCTACACTTTATATGCAATAAATTAAATCCCGTATACCTTTATACAGTACTTTTTAACCGTTTAACCCTTCTAGCAGCGACAAGAACAATCCAAATTATTTAAAGCGTTAATGGACTTGCGTGTTTTATGTTCCTCGTGATGGTATATATGAAGACGTCTAAAATTAAAATTAAATATAATGCATCATTGAACTTTCATAAACATTTCATTGTTTTCACAACATTGCATTCTTTTTGGCTATTTACTAGTGAATTTAAATATGATACATATTTGTTTAAACTGTTACACAATACAAAGTCACAATACAATATTTCACGGATTCAGCGTGTTGTTCATGTGTTGTTGTGATTGTTTTTTAATTAAAATGGATATATTTCTTCAACTATGAACATATAGCCAACAAGGTTGCCCGCTTGCCGAAAAAATGTTTTAAGTCCGTCGACTTCGAATGATTCTTGTCTTTCTCAAATACCAATGCCTTTGTCTGGCCCTTTGTATCTTGAAAAAATGTTGTTTTTTGTGTCCGGAGCCATATCTTGTAAGTGCTTGGCGGTTTAATTGAAACTTGCTATGAGTATATATGAGTATATATATGAATAAGAGGATGTTCAGTTGATATGCTGATTACATTGATATATCAATCGCATGTGTTGGTTAACACTTTAAGCAGGATGTCTAACGAATAAAAATCTAGCAACTCACATAACTCTCTCGACTTCTTAGTTGGCAAATTAAGCTAGTTAACTTTCATTTTTATTTTTATTTGAAGTTTTTTAAATATAAATTATTTTTAAATAAATATATAAAGTCCATTTGCGCGACATATAATCATTAAAAACATGATATTCAATCATGTCCGGCACTGCGGAAACAATGTGATTAGGTATTTAAATATACAAGTATACTTACATACAGTTAATGAGGGCATATACATGTTGCCTACGATGTATCTGTCCGTTATGCTACTAAAACCCATTCGTATTTCTCAACATTTTTTAATAAATGTATGCATTTAGATATATACAATTGATATGACAGATGAAAACATGCATCATGCTGAATCTGTATCTCTCAAGATTTTGTTTGGATAACTCACGGTTCAAACAATAATTTTGGCACTGCTTCACAAAGTATAAATAAATGATTCCTGGAGGATTGACAAGTATGATAAAGGCCAGAAAGGCCCTCGAAAAGAAAAATAAATCTGCCAACCTTTTTTTAAATTTATATTTTGAGTAAGCCGATTTAAAGATGACTTCTGAAATACGACATATTTTAATCTGGCTATCCTTTATCATTAACATTGCACCATACAAATCAATTGAACACAACCAAATGTGTGATTTTTCCTCACGGCCCTTACAAGCCTGATTCAATTATTAACATCACAAATATAAAAAATAACCCTCAAAGAAGTATTTTAGAAAGCATTCTACCACAGGGAGCTATTACTTTCGGACAATATTTGTTTGTGATGAATTAAACACTAAGTGTGTTATGCCCATGCCATGCGTAGTGAAAGGAAGTTAAAATGTTCACTTGAACGGAAGATAAAGCTATGAAGTCATGTTTAAAACAAATGACATCACACACAAGTTTATTACATGACAACTTCCTTATAAATTATTAGATAAATTGAAAAAAAAGCATATACAAGCAAAATCAGAGTAACAAACCATGAGTATGCATAAAAAAATATTTACCAATTGTTTATGTATTTTTGTAGCGAATAAAATACCGTTCATGTGAGTAATCGCTAAATAAAAAATCACAAAATTCATATATGTCAGTACTATTAATTAATTACACATAAGCTTAAATTAAAGTAAGGCATCCAATCCTTATTAATAAAAGCGTTGAATGGTGAAAGAAAGCGGTTTACCATAATTTAGTATTATTGCTTAAATATGTTTAATCAAGAAATATGCACATTTTGCAAAGGAAACTGGCACACAAAGAGGTCCAATATGGCCATAAAATAGCTTGTCCGGACTTTCACTTTGTGATTCATCATGTTATAAAATATAAATTTGATGGCAACCATGAAGAGACGGCGTGTCGCGTTTTATCATCCGTATCCCTACCTCAAAGTTTAAGATCACACATAGACGTCAAACGTCAAATGTTTTCGTAAAACTGCTTTTCCAAATTGTTACTTTGTAAGTCATCATGTACTTTGCAAATGACTAACAACAAAGATCATCGTGAAGAAACGGCGAAACGCGTGTAATAAACGTCTCCCTATCTCAATTGGCATTATCACATTTAGAGGTCGAATTACTAATTCGGCCATAAAACAACTTTCCCGGAATGTAACATTGTCATTCATACAAGTATATTTGGCCATTAAACATGTCGTCAACACTGTAACTTCATCACATCAGAATGCAATAGTAAGACAATAAAGCAAATCCGTTAACCATGTTGAGAAGATGTGACAACCATAAGCCAAAATGTCACGGTCACAAATTAGCCCAAATATCAAAAAGGTGCATAAATCATCTGCTAAATAATTTATCTTATTATGAACAATGTTCTCGACGCGATGCCGACAGGCATCAAATATGCAATTTTGACTGCTTACAATGAGATTATGATGGTCGGTAACATTCCCATTAATTTTCGAAGCAAGTAATGATGGATTGAAGCTTAAAGATTTATCAGCTCGTATCAGTCTATGAAGTTTAAAATTGCAATTTTTAACGTTTTGGGACGACTGCCTCCTGCAATTCGCACCATTGGTAACATAATATACGTATACTGAAGAATCAGTTTCAGAATAAAGTCCGTTACTGCAATTAACCTAACTTTGCACCCAGATTCTGCATTCGCAAACAAAATAGCTCCGATCGCATGGTATGAGTATTAATGCCCACAATCATTATCACGTGACCAATTGAACATGTGTCATGGGACAAAGTACTCGTCGCTATATACACCTTTCATGAGGACTTCGTGTAACTCGGGTGCTTAGGCCGTAGTGAAAAGACGTTGCCATGGATGCAACGCGCGCTGTAAGCTGATGATGTCAAACTGTTACAATCCAAGGGTGTTTGTCGCACAACGAGTGTGTACACACCGTGAAGGCGGGCAAAAGTGGATTGAACTGGATTAATTGATGAGCATTTCAGAAGGGGAAATTTTTATGCTGGTGAAAAAAACATACTCACGAAAGATAATATTTTTGTAATACTTTATTTCTATTAAAACTAAAAAAAGTTGCAATTGCTGATTGGGAAAACCCGTGTTTTGGGATCGGGTGCGTTTGGTTTTGGATCGGGTCCGTTTTACGGCCTTTTTTAAATAGCAGGAAATCCCCTTAAAATCTTGATATTTTTATGACCTCTATTTGACGGTTTTTGGGTCGAATATCGGTCACATTTCAATAAAATAGTATATTTTTGCCCATATTAAAGATAAAAAGCCACTACTCTCTGCAAATATTTTTTGCTGTTGCAGAATTGTGTTGGTACCTCTGATGAATCATTGGAATATATTTAATGCAAATTTAATTAAAATAAAGCAATTTTAAGTTTTCAATGTGTAGTTCATGGTTTTAAAAAAATCCAGCAAAATCGCCTCACCGGTACTTTCAGTACTTTGATTCATAAAGAGCTGGAGTTTGAAATTCAAAATTTTTACATTCGAAATGTTTAACATTGTGCAAAACAAACTCGAATCGGAAATGCACTAATGATCGACTGGGTATGGATTAGTGATTCTGATATGTGTAGTACAGAAATATGTCCAATCAACGAAAGTAAGATAACACACGCTTTATAAAAGTATTGTTTATGTAATTTTACTAATTGAACAATACTTAAGACCAACAAATAGGTTTTTGAAACACAATCCTAAGGGCATTTTTCGAAGCGTGGAGTCATCGTTTAATGAATTATTTAAAGCGGTTACATTTCGATAGTACATCGTTTTAGCAATACATATACCCTTCAATTAGAAATCAAATGCCTTGACCGATACTAAGACAATATCATCAGAACGCTTTGTGTACGGTCTAGCGATACTATTTATGCAATTAATTGATTAAAATTTCAAGGGCATATAATGCAATCAGTCAGATGTATATGTCAGTTATATCGTTATATAATCACTTAAAAGCACATATCAAAAGAGGTTCGTATAAAAAGAAATGTATAAAAGCAATGCATAATCACACTTTTTACACATATCACATTGCATTGATATGTTGATTGACTCATATAATTTTTCAAGTTTGTTTTCATATAATGCCTTGATATCTAGCAAAATAGTGGCAAGAGAAAAATATTACCTTTTCCCCGTTTCGTTGCTCTAATCGTTAAAAACAAGCTAACTATAAGGTCTAGTCAATTCATAAACAATAACAATGTTTAATCATGTTAATGATATTGTTTATATTATGGATTCAAAATTTACAGCCAACAGTGACATTTAAAAAACTCAAAATCATATTACCAACACCAATTACTGAATCGCATTATACAGCTCATAGATCAGTAGACTTCTAGCCGATAACGATTGGACCTGACGAATGCAGCAAGTAACCGGAGAACGTGCAGTAAACTTCATCTGTTGCTCCAACAAGGTAATTGTAGGTGTAGTCTGACATTACATAAACCGTTTCTCCTGCCGTTAGTTCAAGGACCGCACTGTTACCAGCAGAAAAGGGATGGACTGTGTTTCGTAAGTGGAAGAAACCGTTGACCCAGCTGAAATAATAGGCAGGAAACATTAAAATCTGAAGAATCCAAAAATTACTTACCAATAATTGTTTTTTTTCAATAAGCAAAGTCGACCTTAAGTCTCGGCTTGAAGATCATTTGCATCCAGACTTCCGGCCTGTGTTATTTTTACCTTATACATGTACGTGCTGCACATTTTAAATTTAATGTTTAATACAAACAAACATTAATACACAAACTAAACAAACTCATAAACAGTATAAATATTTAAATCACATAATCGAATGTTTGAGTAATGAGTTAATTCAATTCGATTCATTGCGTTTTATTCAACTAATAATCTAGAACAATTATAAAACAATTATAATTAAGTACTTAAGTAAACAGCTAATCCACTGATTTCTTATCAATAGGTATTGTTAAAGAACTCTCTAATCCTCCAGAAAACAAAATATTATATGTAGTGAACGCCATATGATTTACCTGTTCGTTTTTACAAGTACCAGACTCAGGAAGCTATTTGCTCGTGCCAGGCAATGGTAGTTAAACTCATATACCCCTGTAACGGGAACAACAAACACTCCAGTGTTGAGGTTGAATGCTCGTTTCAAATCAACAAACACTCGGTTGAATACAACTGGTTTCCCCGAAGGAACGGTTGCATTCATGCTAAGGCCAACAGAGAAAATGACGACAGGTTCCGTGTCTAAAATACATAAGACAAAATGGCATTAAGTGCGTATGTACTGAAGTTAAGGTTAACGCACGTAATACATATATCTACAGTAAAAAGGTTTACGTCCGTTGCTTTTGTTGTTGTTGCTTTAAATCAATTTTTGGAGTGGTGGCATTTCAAATAACTGTCTTAACTTGGTCAAAACACCCGCTTGTTCTTCAATGTTATGTGTCATATATATCACATCAGGGTCAAGTGATTGGTGCATGTGCAATGGATTCCATTGCTAAACGTTCACGCATTACCTGGGTTGTTCAAATCCTCATCCGATACGATCTGGGTTCCAGAAAACGATGTGAATATATAGTCAGCTGATCCATATAGTCGACTCACGCGCCCAGCTCTGGAAAACACACCGGCCTTATCCCAAGCAGACAAATGCAAAACTACCGAATTACTCGCACTGGCCCATTCAAAGTCAGCGCGGGCATATATTGAACAGACGTAGTCCTCGTTCACAAACAGATCCAGCCAAAGCTCTTCGTTTTGCATCGATGTGCTGAAGATAGACGTAGACATGTATCATAATATTAAGGGTATATTGTATATTAATTTTTTATTACGAAGGTATTTACATTTGTGCATTCTCTATGATGTTGTATTGTGTAATTGCGCTAAAAATATAAGCTAGTTATAAAGAAGTTTATTTTTAATAAGGTTAAGACACTCTTTTTATTAGCGATACCATCATCATCAACACCAAAATATTTAAAGAAGAGTGATACACATGAGTTTATAGTCATAATATGTTTCAGCATGGCAGAATCAAACCAAGACTCTAATAACGGCATTATTATGATGTTTGTATTTAAATATTCTTTAAAACTAAATAATATCCTTTATATGGATAATAGTGAACCTACCTTGCGAAATGTAGCACATAGTACCCACTAGAACGAACTGTGAATACCCCTGTAAACAGGTCCAAAACACCGCCATCGGCCACCAGTTTTGTATGGTACTGGACAATGTTGTTCCCCATCACATTCTGATGGTGGTTTGATGTTGCTGAGAATGCGACGACTGTGTGATCACCAGAGTCTGAAATGAACAAACATATTCCTGTAAACTTTGTTCACATTTCAGTCAAATTCTATGCATGCAGTGTGCAGCTTTATTTGTTAGCGTAATTGACTTAATGCGCCATTGACGAACTTTAAATTACGTATTTGATCTTTAACGAAAGATGTGCAAATTTAAACAAACGTACACAAAGCCTGCGATCCAAGTTGCACACCAGAAAACGTATTTTCTTTACTTGAACTCTGTAAAGAAACCGTAGCGGCATTTTTTGATTTAACCTGAACGGTGTCTCCAACTTTTAGTTGAACAATGACTGTGTTTCCTGAAACAACCTGTCCGCCATTCAGGTGTCCATATAGGGTGGCCAGAGATACATTCCTTTTGTACAAATCCAAAGCAAAATGGCCGCTTACCGCGCTGCATCCAAACACACTGAACTTGTAGATACCATCTCGTGGACAGGTAAATATGCCATTGCGAATATTTGTCGCCGCATTGTGGATGGTAATATTCTGCAAAACAAACTTTTTCTTCAATCCTTAGCAGTTCCAATATATATTAGGTTTCTTCACTGGATGTTTATATAGTTTTATACATGACCTAGTTGCATTTTAATATATGTCATACCTGTCTTATACATGTATCGATATTAAAACACGTTTGAAATAAAGACCCAAGCAAGGTTAAGATTCGCACGCATTTTGGCGCATTTGTTTACCGCACTGGCAATCGGTCACTTATAATATCATTTTAAATTACATACGCTTACTTATGTTTAAATTCAAATAAAAAAGCATACGTACGTCTGAGTATGGTATTGTTGCAGCGCCAGAAAATGTTGTTGTTGACTGGGAGACCGTAAACGCTATTGGGTCGAATTTGCCATAAACTGTTATGTGAAGAGAGACAAATTTAAATGTTTATTTCAAAATACCGAAAATAAAATTTTACCCAAATATTTTGTAAATTTAATACTACAACATAATTATAATTACTTATTAAAAGAAAATATTAATAACGACGAAAATACGACGGCCGAACATGTTATCAATTGTTAAAAAAACACCTGATTATAGCAAACTATTAGCATGCGACATTTAAAGTCCGTAGTTTGACCTAACAGCATTATACGTTACCTTTGGATATCAAGCAAAGTCCAAGAATCAGGCGTATCATTGTGGTATGCTGAACTATGCCTGAACTTCGTTGGCTATGTTGGCAATTGAACAATGAATTGTGTAATTGTTACAGTTTTCTCGTGATTTCAGTTGTCGCTTTGAATGATCTATTTATAGATTTCTCTAGTCATGAAACGCCGATAACAAAGACACGCCAAGGCCAGAAGGAGAATTGTTTCGTTGACAAATTATTTTACATTTTTCTGTAATAGAACTTTGGAAATATTTATAAGCATGCGTTATTTTTTGTTTCGACAGTTCCCTGTTTGTGCATACACTGTTACATAAAGGGACCACTTTCATTTTAAAGAAAAATACCTTAATATATTATATCAATGCGCTCAGTGACCCCAGTTGAAACTCTTTTACTTTGAGGTCAACGGTAAGGTTTTATAATGAAAAAAGGGTTATCTGTATGGTAACGTCTGACCATAACGTTTTATGGTAACGTGTTAATGCAAATAAGCAAGTGAAACAAGATAAGTATTGAAGAGTTTTTAAATGCAACTAAATATTAATAAAACTCCATTTCAAATAAACTGTTTACAATTAACGCTAATATTAAAATACATTTTCATTTAATAAATGTATATTTGAACTATGTTTTTTTTAATAATCCTCAGCTTACTACCAATTATAAAAGGACAACGATACAATGTTATACATGGGGCTAGCTGAAGAAGTTTTACACTTATATATGAAACTCACATTTAGAACCATGGGAAGTGTATCCCATTTAGCTGCAAAAGTCAGTTATTGTACATGTATAGCTCGTTTAAATAGAGGGATTCAAATTCATATGATTTCTTGTTTTGATGCCTATTTAATAAAGTATTATTTAGTCCGTCCTTTCCGAACGATGATACTTAAGTATGTTAGAAATCGTGTTGTTTCGGACACTAACATTCTCTAACACAGAAAACTATTATCTGAGCGGTAAGTTGTTCCAAATTTCTGAAATGCTCATGTACAAATTGTAATTCATATAAATTGCACGATGTACGAGTTTAACTATCTATGGACATATTTCCGCTTTGTTGTATACTATTAATTGCACCCGTAATTTCAAATTTATTGAATAATGTTTTTTTTAAGATTTTTATATTGATAATGTAAAGACTCTTCTTTTTCTGAATATAAGTGTTGATATTTACATAATAAATATATTTTTGAATAAATGTATGGTTCTTATTCTGTGAAAAACATTTAATTACAATCAAACGGTTGGCATGGCTGTCTATATCGAATCCACTGGTGGGAAGGGTTATATTTATGAAATTTATGTATGTATGTGTATTGTTTTCTAATCAAGATTTGTGTTTATATACATGCAATTATTGTGATATAAGTGTCGTTTTGTTTCCTTCTTTTTATATATTTATCATTCCGAATGGAAACATGTTCCAAATGATGTTTCCGACTGGGAAACGAATTTTTTTTAATTAGTCCTTGTGATGTTTAATTAGCAGAATTGAGTGGGACCATCAAATGCATGCAGATTTGGCATGCACATAGATGTATTTGGTTCATTTTAGAAAATGACGTAAAATACTCGAAGAGTTTAGTAAGTTGAATTATTAATCTGTATTCATGGGACATAAAAGCGCGGTAAATGACATTGACAAGACAAAATGTCTATGCCTGTTACTGCCATTTCATTCACTCAACACTCGAGTATGGACATGTTTGTTTACTTGTCATTAAACAGGTGTGTCGCGTGCTGAGAAAACTGGGCATAATGCATGTGCGTAAAGTGTCGTCCCATATTAGCATATGCAGTCTGCACAGGCTAATCAGGGAAGACACTTTCCACTTTTATGACATTTTTCGTTTTTTTTTCTGTAAAAGTTGAACGATGCGGCATTGCAAATGGCTAAAATGTAGCACACACTAAGGACAATCCCTATCACGGGAATAGTCGTTTATCGTTTTCTGCATATTGTACTCCACCAACATAAACGTGGATACGTTCACTCCTGCCGTTGCTCAGATTTAAAACTTTAGTCTACAAAGTGTTTCAAATTGAGCACGATGCAGTTTATGTTTTATAATTTTTATAATCAGTTCAAACTAAAAGCAGACATCATTACACTGATAGAATTTAAAGGAAATTAAAAGATTCATTCTATTGACTCTAAGTGGTTTATTTTTTTGTATATATGAACATGACTTTAAAATCACAGGTGTCAAATTATAAGTGGAAGAAAATAAGCATTGCGAAAGTAAAATCAATTAAATGCTAATGGGCAACATAACTTCATTGTTTTACAGCCTCTACTAGACGTTCACGGACTCTCCTCGGTAACAATTCACTGCCGTCAACGCAGACCACAGAAAATCGAAAGCGAAACGCAAAAGTGTCAAAGGCACTTTTCAAACAATTGAAAGTATATTGTCATGGCAACATGCGATTGTCGCAAACATGTTGGTTTTTTACCAGACGACAGCTGTGAATTTTTCCTATACTTTATTCTGTTACAGTTGTAATGGTGTTTTCTGGACCCTGTATGACTATCCTCGAACATATCTTCACTTCAAATTTTGCATAGTACAGTCTTAATAAGCTGTTAACAATATATCTAATTGTTGCTTCTATGTGTATACCAGAAGCTTGAACACGTTTCAACTTCGGGTTTAGATACTTTTACTGGTAGCTTTGAGACACGAGTACTTTTTTACTTAAGAAGAGTATTAAAAACCTACGACACACGCAATTAAAAATAGTACATACATTATTTGATTATCGTTGCAGGTTTAAACACATTTTTATTTTCTGTCTGAAAGGGTACGTGGTCTATGTTTTGTGATTTTATCTGAGCTACATGTGAGGTTTGGATGGCCTTTTAATTTGTTTAAGCTTCCAGTGTGTTTTTACTTTGAAAGTTTAAAGGTGGTTGCAAAGCCTTAATTATTGCCTGCGTATTCGTGTTTCTGGTTTCGGAACTTCAGAAGAATTTGTTGTGTACTTTCTATGTTGTTTAGTAACTACTTGCACTTTTATGTGATTATTGCTGGGCAACGTATGATGTGATTATATCTCAGATAAGTGTAAAGTGCGACTAGCCCTTAAACCGGTATACAATCACCATGATTTGCTTCTGCCGTTCCAAGGCGTTGACCCTAGCGTGTATCGTTGTCATTTTAAGGGTTACGATGTATGTATTGTCCTGAATTGCATAGATAATTGATTTCTTGATTTAAATAAAATGATGGTAACACGAATTTCCTTCTGCAAATGTTTCTGGGGTGTAGCTATTTATATTCAATGTGTAATTCACTGAATGCTGCGATTGACGAATATATGTAATATAGCAAATGCAAGGTCACTGTGGGAGTGATACTTATATAAATATCCGCTAACCATATACGTATTATAGTCGAACGAATCCTTAAGATGTACGTATTGTCGTTGCAAGCCGAACATCGCTTTTGTTTCATAGATCCAGCATCTATGGGTGTATTTTACGAAGTGGAATTGAACGTTTATATCAAGAAAATGATATCTAAGTGTAATTGTTTAAATGTATTAAACATATTATGGTTTCTTACAATATTTTATTTTAAACCTATAGCTTTTCGGAAACACCATAATTACACAAATATACAATCTAACTAAACGTACATATAGACAAATGGGTCACATGTTTGGTTCTTAAACATTATCGAGGCACTCTCAAAGAGCTTCATAGCGCATGTGGAATGTAGAGGTAGTGTCGAAATGAGTAAAAGCGTACAACATATATAATGCTTATTTATATGAAAAACATAGCGATTCGGGCAACACAATACGGTTTCAGCCAAAAAGTTTAATTGGAAAGGGAACAATACTGTATTTAGTTCGATAAATTGACACTTAGCAGCATTGTAACAGTTCTATAAGTTGTATTTATCGGATGTGAGGGCTTAAGTTTTTAATTGCGTGTTTGTGAATCTGCAAATATGCATTGTGTAATGCAATGGAATGTATCATGACACCTTGTATTTATATAATTCGAACATGGGCATTCCTAGCCCAGAGTACCATTTGGGATGAGTATATAAAGGGGCGTCCAAACTTTGGAATGTATTTAAAATCTAAATTGTTGATCCACAATGTGGTTAATGGCTGTAAACTATATTGACAAAAGGAGCAAGATCCACGTCAGACACATTTTATTTCCTTAAAGTTTTCGTCATCAATGCCCGATTGTAACATTTCAACGGAGATGTTTCCCGCCATGATATAAATACCATATTCACGTTAGGTTGAAATGGTATCATACCACAAATAAATATCCCCTGATATAATATAACCATAGTACCCTCTTAACAAACTGTTTATCTTTTAATATAATTGACTTTTACCAACTGGATCATGTGCAAATGACCAAAACGTATGTTTATATATAGCAGATGATGGAGATGATACCAGTAAAGACTAGTTAGTATGAATCCTCAATAATATTAACGCAGTTGTGCTACCATTTTCGGATGATACGACTTAATCTATTTAGAGTAAAAAAGTATATATAAAACGTCGAGTCAAATCCGCAGAGCCATGATTGTAGTCAAACAGACACACACACGGTACAGACATACAGAGAACTTAGTTCGCACAATTGATTAGTATAAAACGACATTTATCTTCAATCGTGATTCGCAAATATAACGGTATAGATATAAGTCAACAACAACAACATTTATATTAATAATAATAATAAGCTGAACAATTTCCAATCATAAAATAATAACATTAAAGTTTGCAACTATTGTAATCATGCATACATGTTAAAAGGTAATACTGCTACCTCTAATAACTTTACATAATTTAATCTAGCTTCATGGAGTTTATATTCAAGTAGTGTATTGGACTTGCGTTGTTTTAAACACATATTTATTGGTTTTAACGTGCAAGAGTAAATTTTATTTACCCCAAAATGTATACCTACATACACTTTTATAAACGCTATTTCTGAATTCGGTATTGCAATAACCACAAATGAAGGGTGTTAAACATGGAAAGAAAATTGCACTGTTATAAAGGAACACCATCCAAGCCGGGTATTCATGCTTGCTCATTGTCGTTGAAACACTTATACAAAGATATGGAATGAGGCTCAATATTGATGTCAAACTTAACATAAATGCCATACGCGAAATCCGTCTTCGAAGTCGTTTATTGACCGCACAAGGGGTAATGCGTTTGCGATACTGATTTCGGATAGATAATCCGACTTGTTCATGCTCGGAATCAGTTATTGCAGTAAGTGATGCTGTATTTGTAGATCTTGTGACACTCCTGACAGGTTGTATATTGGAGGCTTGTTCTGGAATCATTTCAATGTTGCTTGTGGCAGTCCCAACATGAGAGCCGCTTCTTAGCTTTCCAGTACTCGATTTAACCTTGTGCACTATAAGAGAGTACATGACCACGAGAGCAACGGAAATAATAACTACAATGGCGCCTTTCGTGATTCGCACATATTTTGAAAGAAGACGCATATCAGCAGAGTCCTCTGTAGTACACTGCTTACCTTTGGTGTCTGTATGTTTAGAAAGGGCGAATTCGGACACCCCCGACGATACCCACTCTGGTAAAGATACAAATAATGCAATGATGAAGATACAAACTACCGACAATTTGGCGCACATTCTGGTAGAGGTGCTACGTAAGTAAACCTTGTTGAATCTAAAAACACTGACGTCGAATACTGTGAAATAAGAGCTTGACAGGAAGAAATGACTAAGAAAACTGAATATTTTACATTCCAGATCGCTGGTAAACGTAGCCGTGTGCACAAGCACGCCTATGATGCTGAACATGTATAAACATGATAACAAATTGATTACCGACAACGTTAGAAGGAGAAAGTAATCTGTCGATTTGTTTTTCTTCGCATTGAAATATCTGATCGCGAAAATGTTACTGACCGTTCCTGTCAAGCAGGTAATGAACACCACACAAATTACGGGCACATATTGCACGGTCTTCGCTTGATTAAAGTCCGTCAATTCCCTATAGTTGCTTTCATTCATCATTGTTGAATAAATCAATTGATTGCGCTCACTCAGTTCTTTAACTTGCTTGACATTTTT